>NW_012111919.1:9008514-9123907 GCF_000951035.1 Colobus angolensis palliatus | reverse complement strand
AAAATTAATTCAAGATGGATTAGAGACTTAAATGTTAGACCTAAAGCCATTAATACCCTAGAAGAAAACCTAGGTAAGACCGGCTAATTCTTTTTTGTATTTTTAATAGAGGCGGGGTTTCACCATGTTAGCCAGGATGGTCTCAATATACTGACCTCGTGATCCACCCGCCTCAGCTTCCCAAAGTCCTTGGATTACAGTCCTGAGCCACCGGGCCTGGCCTAACCTTCAAATATTTTAAGCAAAAATTGGTGTTATAAATGTAAGCTTAAATCTGATTATATGTGATGGTATCAGTGAAAATGACTACCTAGAGATGACTTATGATGAACAGATACATACCTTGTAGATGAGCTATATTCACAGATGAGTAAGCAAGGAAAACTCTCTCACAAACATCACTCTGAGTAACTACTAAGAAGTTGCTTTTGACAATCAGTTTTAAGCTGTGTTTAGTTTTAAAAATAACAAACTATTTTGAAGTGCACAGTGCTGTATACAATTATGATAACATCACATTGTACCCTAAAAATGTGTGTAATTATAATTTGTCAATTACAAAATAATAATAATTTTTAAAAAGAAAACAAAAAGATCCAACTGCATCTTCTAAATTGAAAAAATAAAAGAAATATGGTGTTATTGATGGCATCTCCTAGCTTATTCTAATTCTCATATATAACATTTCCTCAAATGTGTATCCTCCATAAGGAAAATCTACGTGGGTATACACTTGATCCCTGAATAACTCCAGGGTTAGGAACACTGACTCCTCCCTACCAAGTTGTCAAAAATCCACACACAACTTTTGACTCCTTAAAATATTAACTAATAACACCCTACTCTTGACTGAAAGCCTTATTAATAACATAAACAGTTGATTAATATGTATATTGTATGTTACATATATTATGTACTATATTCTTACAATAAAGTGGGTTAGAGGAAATAATCTTATTAAGATAATTATAAGGAAGAGCAAATATACTTACTATTCATTAAGTGGAGGTGGAGCATCATGAAGGTTTTCATCCTTGCTGTCATCATGTTGAGTAACTGAGAAGGAGAAGGAAGAGGAGGGGTTGATCTTCTTGTCTCAAGGGTGGCAAAAGAAGAGGTGGAGGAGGTGGAAGCGGAGTCAGGAGGGGCAAGTACACTCTGTGTAACTTTTATTGAAAAAAATCCACTTAGAGTGTACCTGAATGGTTGAAATCCATTTTGTTCAAGGGTCAACTCTGTATATATGTATTTCTTTGTTTCATTTTATTTTCTTCTATGCTTCTGCAATAGATCACTCTATTTGATTTCTTTTCTGTTACAATACTGGACTAGCATATCCATGGAGACAGGCCCATTAGCCTCTCTGAGAATTTGAGCTCTAGAAGCAGTGCATCACATTAGTGTACACCAAGAATGAATGATTCTTTTGCAAGCAGACTGCAGCTTAAATTTCATCTCTTGCCATTTGGTGGTTGTGTGGCGTTGGTCAAATAACTTGCTCTCTTGTGAACCTTTTTTTTTCGTCTGTAAAACTGCTATAGTTTGCATTTTGGGGGGTTGTATTTGGCCTATGTGCTCTATGATTAGATTGTTTCTCCAGTTGCTAGCATAGATCTAGGGTAGCATAAATTGTAACTATTTTGCTAACATAGATCTAACATAGCATAAATTGTCACTTTAAGATTATTGCCATAAATTATTAAAATAATACCATATATGCCTGCTGCTTTGTAGTTTACAAAATGTTTCCTTGAACACTAACTTCAGTTTTGTAACATTACTGTGAGACAGAGTAGTAATAATTTTATTAAATGACAGAAGATTGATTTAAAAGCACAGCTCCTTACTTTTAGTGCAATCATCTTGTCCTTTCCCCTTACCTCTTTTAGTGCAATCATCTTGTCCTTTCTCCTTACCTCTTTTAATGCAATCATCTTGTCCTTTCTCCTTACCTCTTTTAGTGCAAAATCGACTATGAGTTTGAGCAATTAAAAGCCTTATTTGATGCAGATCTGGTTTTATATTGTATTGTTTCAGTCTAAGTAATTTTTGAGCAAAGTTAGTTTGGTATCAAATAGGAAACTGCAGATATGTGTTGGTATCATTTAGGCCCAAGAAACATTCAAGGAACTTTACTTGCAGTGAGTTAGGTATTTCAAGAAAGGGTTACTAGGCCTTCACAGTGCAAAGTAGAGGTGAACAGCCTGGCGTGGGAGTTGTGGATAAGAGGAGTGTATTCAGGGTCACCTCACTTAGCCCTGTACATAAGACTACCAGAATAGTACTAATATGATTTGACTCTGTCCCCACCCAAATCTCACCTTGAATTGTAATAATCCCCACATGTCAAGGGCGGGGCCAGGTTGATTGAATTGAATCATGGGGACAGTTTCCCCTATACTGTTCTTGTGGTAGTGAATAAGTCTCATGAAATCTGATGGTCTTATAAATGAGAGTTCCCCTGCACGATGTCTCTTGCCTGCCACCATGTAAGAGGTGCCTTTCTCCTCCTTTGCCTTCTGCCATGATTGTGAGGCTTCCCCAGCCATGCGGAACCATGAGTCCATTAATCCTCTTTTTTTTCTTTGCACATTACCCAGTGCCAGGTATGTCTTTATTAGCAGCGTGAGAACTGACTAATACAAGTATCCTGTGAATTTAAAACCTACTTTTTTTTTTTTTTTTTTTTTTTTTTTTTTTTGAGGCAGAGTCTCGCTCTGTCACCCAGGCTGGAGTGCAGTGGTGCGATCTCGGCTCACTGCAAACTCCACCTCCTGGGTTCACGCCATTCTCCTGCCTCAGCCCCCTGAGTAGCTGGGACTACAGGTGCCCGCCACCGCGCCCGGCTAATTTTTTGTATTTTTAGTAGAGACGGGGTTTCACCGTGTTAGCCAGGATGGTCTCGATCTCCTGACCTCGTGATCCGCCCACCTCGGCCTCCCAAAGTGCGGGGATTACAGGCGTGAGCCACTGCGCCCGGCTAAAACCTACTTTTAAACCTCTGTGAGCTAATGTTGCAAGTAGGTATTTTTTTCCTGTCATCTTCTAACCCTAAACTTTTGGTACTCCATGATCAAAGTGTGATCTCAGGCCTCCAGCCTGAATGAGTCTCAGCCCTGGAATCACTAGTAGATTTTCTATGTGCAAAGTTCAAGCAAAGTGCAGGGTTTTTGGAATCCAGCTTTGGTGCATCCCATCCTGTAACTATGATATATGATAAAAGGAAAAATTGCAGCCAAACTTGACTATGTTCAAAGCAAGGTGCTAGTGAAACGATGGGATGGAAAATAAGTCCTAAAGGATTAATGGCTCATGATAAATGCTTTATTATAAGAGCTTGTGAATGATTAGATAATTCTTACTTGCAAGAGTAGAATTTAAATATTTCTGCCTGGCTCGTTACCAAAGTAAATAAATCACTTATGTATCTAGTTAATAGTCGAATCTTTATGTGCAAAAATAAAATATAGGAAAGGTAATTTTTTCTTGTAAATAATCAATGTCTAATTTATTCACCACTTATTTTTTAAATCATATTTACTGCTAGTTGAACCAACTTACTAAGAAAATAAAAACATTTTCAGTAAATTATAAAAGATATTCTATTTGACACCTATCCATTCAACAAAATAAAAATAAAGTGTAGTGAGGAATTTTCTGGCTGCTGTAGTTGTTAGTAGAAATCAAACACTTAATGAAATTGTTTGCTCATTTGCGAAAGTATTTATAACTATTCCAGGACAGTTCTCCCCTCACTAACACCCACGCAATTCCCACTGAGTGGAACACGTGCCTGTTCGAGGGTAGAATCCAAATATGGTGTCCATTTGAGCTAATTTTCTTTCTCAGTGTGCTGAGGTCAGATTCTCTTGGACAAACTTATGAATCCAACTGATATCTTTAATAGCCTGGAAGCTTATATACCTATTGATTTAAGCATGAGGAAAAAATATTGCTAACTTAATCTAAAAGTGTGGTTGAAATGCCTCTTGTATCTGGAACAGTGATTTGGTTTTACTGGCTTTCACTCAACTCTTTCTTATTTTCAGATACAACTATTATAAAGAACAACTGCTTTGTTCTGATCATATTTTCACACATTGCACGTTATCTTCCTCCTAAGACACTTCAGAGCTGTAAAAGGACCTTTGGAAAGCTCGGTGTAAGGCACCTCTGGGAGTATCTTTTGTCTTTTGAATCAAGATAATCAAGAAGTATTTCATAATACATACTATAGAGTCTGAAATGAACTAGTAGATTGTGAAAGTCCTTTGTAAACTCAGAAGTGGTTTTTTAAAAATGTTTTTATTTCAATAGCTGTACAAAGTGCAGCTTTTGTTAAATGGATGAATTGTATAGTGGCAAAGTATAAGGTTTTAGTGTACACATCATCCAAATAGTGTACACTATACTGAACAGGTCATTTTTCATCCCTTACTCTCCATCCACCTACCTCCCTTTTGAGTCTCCAATGTGCATTATACCACTCTGTATGGTTTATGTACCCATACCTTAGTGCCCACTTACGAGGTAGAACATGCAGTGTTTGGTTTTTGATTTTTGGGTTACTTCACTTAGAATAACGGTCTCCAGTTCCATTCCAGTTGCTACAAGAGACATTATTTCATTCTTTTAATCGCTAGGTAGTATTCCGTGGTATGGAATACTACATTTTCTTTATCCATTCATCAGTTAAAGAGCATTTTTGTTGATCCTATATCTTTGCAATTGTGAATTATGCTGTGATAAACATATGTGTGTAGCTGTCTTTTTTATTTAGTGACTTTTCTTTCAGTAACTACTCAGTAGTGTGATTGCTGGATCAAATGATAGATTTGCTTTTAGATTTTTTTAGAAATTTCCATATTGTTTTCCATAGGAGTTGTCCTAATTTACATTCTCACCATCAGTGTGTAAGCATTCCTTTTTCACCACAACCATACCAACATATATTGTTTTTGACTTGTTAATAATGGTCATTCTGACTGGGGTAAGGTGATGTGTCATTGTTGCTTTAGTTTGCATTTCCCTGATGATTAGAGATGTTGAGCATTTTAAAAAATGTTTATTAGCCATTGTATATCTATTCATGTCTTTTGCTCACTTTTTAATGGGATTATTTGTTGTTTTCTTGCTGACTTGTTTGAGTTCCTTGTAGATTCTGGATATTAGTCCTTTGTCAGTAGCATAATTTCCAAGTATTTTCTCCCATTCTGTAGGTTGTCTGTTTTTTTTTTTTTTTCTGTTTGCTTGTTTGTTTGTTTTTGAGACAGTGTCTCGCTCTGTTACACAGGCTGGAGTTGCAGTGGCATGATCTCGGCCTACTGCAACCTCCGCCTCCTGGGTTCAAGCCATTTTCTTGCCTTTGTCTCCTAAGTAGCTAGCTGTGACTACAGGTGTGTGCCACCATCTCAGCTATTTTTTTTGTATTTTTAGTAGAGACAGGATTTCACCGTGTTAGCCGGGATGGTCTTCATCTCCTGACCTCATGATCCACCTGCCTCGGCCTCCCAAAGTGCTGTGATTACAGGCGTGAGCCACCATGCCCAGCCCAGGTTGTCTGTTTATTCCAAAGATTATTTCTTTTGCTGTGCAGCTTTTTAGCTTAATAAAGTCCCACTTATTTATTTTTGTTTTTGTTAGCATTTGCTTTTGGGCTCTTAGTCATAAATTATCTCCTTAGACCAATATCCAGAAATTTTACTTAGGTTTCATTCCAGAATTTATATGGCTTAACGTCTTAGATTTAAGTATTGAATCCATTTTGCATTAACTTTTATGTATGGTGAGACATAGAGATCCAGTTCCATTCTTCTACACGTAGCTATCCAAACTTCCCAGAACCATTAATTGAATAGGATGTACTTTCTCCAATTGATGTTTTTGTATGCTTTGTCAAAGATCAATTGGTTGTATTTGAATTTATTTCTAGATTCTCTGTTCTGTTCCATTGATCTATATCTCTACTTTTATACCACTACCATGCTGTTTGGGTTATTATAGCCTTGTAGCATAATTTGAAGTTGGGTGATGTGGTGCCTCCAGATTTGTTCTTTTAGCTTAGTGTTGCTTTGGCTATTTGGGCTCTTTTTTGGTTCCCTATAAGTCAAAAAAGATTATTTTTTCTTTTTAGAAATTAGAAATAGCAATCTTAATTGTTAATGATGTTGGTATTTTCATAGGCATTGCATTGAATCTGTAAATTGTTTTGGGTGGTATAAAAAATGATGTTGGTATTTTCATAGGAATTGCATTGAATCCATAGATTGCTTTGGGTGGTATAGTCATTTTTATGAAATTTATTCTTCCAACCCATAAACATGGAATATATTTCCATCTGTTTGTGTCATTTATGACTTCTTTCAGCAGTTTTTTGTAGTTCTTTTTGTAGAGAGCTTTGACTTCTTTGGATAAGTATATTCCTAAGAATTTTTTTCTTTTTTTTAGCTATTATAAAAAGGACTTCGTTTTTAATTTGATGGTTAGCTTGGGCATTGTTGGTGTATAGCAGTGCTACTGACTTGTGTACTTTGGTTTTGTCATCTGAGGCTTTGCCGAATTCATTAATCAGATCTAGGACTCTTTTGGAGGAGTCTTTAGGGTTTTCTAGGTGTAAGACCATATTATTGGCAGACAGCAATAGTTTGACTTTTTCTTTTCCAATTTGGATGCCATTTATTTTTTTTTCTTGCCTGATTGTTCTGGCTAGGACTTCCAGTACTATGTTGAATAGAAGTGGTGAAAGTGGAGATCCTTGTCTTCTTCAAGGATCTTCTCCCAGTTTTCAGGGAGAATGCTTTCAACTTTTCTCCATTCAGCATGATGTTGGCTGTGGGTGTGTCATGTATGGCTTTTATTATTTTTAGGTGTGTTTCTTCTATGCTCAGTTTGTTGAGGGTTTGTATCATAGAGGAATGCCAGATTTTATCAAAGACTTTTTCTTCATCTATTGAGATGATCATATGTTTTTTGTTTTAAATTCTGCTTATGTGATGAATCACATTTATTGACCTGCATATGTTGAATCATCCCTGGAATAAAACCCAGTTTATAATGCTCAATTTTTTTGTTGTGCTGTTGAATTCAGTTTGCTATTATTTTGTTGAGAATTTTTGTATATATATTCATAAGAGATACTGGTGTGTAATTTTCTTTCTTTGTTATGTTCTTTTCTGGCTTTTGTATCATGGTGATACTGTCCTCATAGAATGAGTTAGGAAGGATTCCCTCCTTCTCCATCTTTTAAAATAGTTTTAGTAGAATTAGTACCAATTCCTCTTTGACTGTCTGGAATAATTTGACTGTGAATCAATCTGGCCCTGGGCTTTTTTTTTTTCTTTTTTGTCAGACTTTTTAAATTTTTTAAATTCCTGAGTCAATATCACTGCTTGTTATTGGTCTGTTAAGTATTTCTATTTATTTCTGATTCAAGTTAAGGGGGATGTATATTTCCAAGGGTTATCTGTTTCCTCTAGATTTTCTAGTTAGTGTGCAGAGAGGTGTGGTGTTTATAGTAGTCTCAAATTCTCTTTTATATTTCTGTGGCATCAGTTATAATGTCTTCATTTTAATTTTTAATTGAGCTTATTTGAATCTTCTGTCTTCATTTCCTGGTTAACATAGATAGTTTTGTTTATCTTTTCAGACAACCACCTTTTTGTTTCATTGATTTTGTTTTGTTTTGTTTTTTATTTCAGTTTCCTTTGGTTCTGCTCTGATCTTTGTTATTTCTTTTCTTTTACTACCTTTGGGTTTGGTTTGTTCTTATTCATCTGATTCCTTGAGGTGTGACGTTAGGTTGTCAATTTGTAATCTGTTAGACTTTTTTAATGGAGACATTTAGTGCTGTAAACTTTCCTTTTAGAGTGCTTTGGCTGTATCCAGAGGTTTTGATAACTTTTGTCACTGTTATCATTCATATTATTAATTTCATTGTTAACCAAGAAATCATTCAGGAGCTTATCATTCAATTTCCATGAATTTGTACAGTTTTGAGGATTCTTTTTCAAATTTATTTCTAGTTTTATTCCACTGTGGTCTGAGAAGATATGTGATATTATTTTGACTTTTTTTAAAATGTATTTGTTCTAGAGTACAATATAAGTCCAGTGTTTGTTGTCTTTCTGCCTCAATGATCTGTTTAGTGCTGTCAGTAGAGTGTTGATGTCTCCCACCATTATTGTGTTGCTACTTATTTCTTTTCCTAGGTCTGGTGGTAATTGCTTTATAAATCTGGGAGCTCTGGAGTTAGGTGCATATATATTTAGGATTGTTACAACCTCTTGTTAAATTGATCCTTTTATCATTATAAAATGTTCTTCTTTGTTTTGTTTTACTGTTGTTGCTTTAAAGTGTGTTTTATCTGATATAAGAGTAGCTGTTCTTGCTCACTTTGGGTTTCCATTTCTGTGAACTATCTTTTTCTACCCCTTTACCTGAAGTCTATAAGAATCCTTAGATGTCAAGTGTGTCTCCTAAAGACAGTAGATATTTGATTTGTGGTTTTTTAAATCTATTCTGCGAATCTGTATCTTTTAAGTGGAACATCTAACATTCAATGTTAATATTGAGATGTGAGATACTGTTCCAGTCATCGTCAGTTGTCACCTAGTGACTTTGTTTTCATCATTGTGTTATTGTTTTATAAGCCCTCTGAATTTTATGCTTTTAGGAATTTCTATTCTGGTGTATGTCAGCTTTTTGTTTCAAGATTTAGAAGTCCTTTCAGCATTTCTTGTAGGACTGGTCAAGTATTGACAAATTCCTTCAGTATTTGCTAATCTGGGAAAGACATTTTTCTCCTTAATTTATGAAACTTAGTTTTTCTGGAGACAAAGTTCTTGACTGACAGTTACTCTGTTTAAGGAGACTAAAGATGTGACCCAAATCCCTTATGGCTTGGAAGGTTTCTGCTGAGAAATCTGCTGTTAGTCTGCTGTTAGGTTTTTCCTTTGTCGGTTATCTGATGTATTTATCGCATTGCTCTTAGAATTCTTCCCTCCAGATTGATTTTAGATAATCTGATGACTATGTGCCTTGGTGATGTCCTTTTTGCAGTAAGTCTCCCACAGGTTATTTGAGCTTCTTGTGTTTTGATGTCTAAATCTCTATCAAGGCCAGAGAAGTTTTCCTCAATTACTCACTTAAATAAGTTGCCCAAACATCTGGGTTTTTCTTCTCTCAGGAACAACTATAATTCTTATGTTTGGCAGTTTAACATAATCCCATATTACTTGGATGCTTTGTTAATTTCTTTTAATTATTTTTTCTTTATTTTTGCTTGATTGAGTTAATTCAAAAGCCTTTCCTTTGAGCTCTGAAATTCTTCTACTTGGTTTAGTCCATTGTTTAAACTTTCACTGCATTTTAGAAAAAATTTCGCTAAATGTGTCTTTCATTTCCAGAAATTTTGATTGATTTTTCTTTAAAATGTCATCTGTTTAGAAAACTTTTCATTCATAGGCCCAATTTTTAACAAACTTCTTTATGTTGTTTTTCACCTTTGTCTTGTATCTCCTTGAATAATGTAATAATCAGTCTTTTGAATTCTTTATCTAGTGTTTCAAAGCTTTCATCTTGGCTTGAGTCTACTGCTGGAGAGCTAGTGTGATCTTTTGGGGGTGTAATAGATCTTCATTTTTTTCATATTGCCAGAATTGTTTTTCTGGTTCCTTCTCATTTGGATACACTATTTCTTCTAATTATAATTGAATTTGTTTTTTATTCAACTGGGTTTAAATTTTTTTTTTTTCTCCTTGAGAATGTGACTTTAATGTTTATAGTTTGTTCTCACCTAAGGTTGGCTTTGAGTGTTTTTATTGTACTGTATGAGTTACTGGTTATAGAGAATCTTTGTATGATGGCTTTCTCAGATGTTGGTTGTAGTAGCTATGTGCTGGATATGTGAGCAGGTTCACTGTCTCCTGTGGGGCTGGAATGGCAGAGGTCTACTAAAGCTTATCTTCTTCCCTAGTGGAGTGCATTTTAAACATTTTTTCCCCTAGTATCTTATTTGCTGGGTTGAACAGTTCAAAATTTAGGCCTGTAGGGGGTGCCCACAGGTAAAAACTGACTGTGGCTAAAACAGGTGGGTAAGTGCAATACTCCAGTGATGGGCAGAGGTGAACAGAGGTCTCAGCCTTGACAGAGGCAAATGGGGAAGTTCTCAGTAAAATGCATTGTTCTTTTTAGGGGGAGGTGAGGGAGCCCCAACAGCTCTCTTTCCAGACCAGCAGGAAAGCAATCACCAGTCACACTCCTGAGTTGGTGTTCCAGCTATTCAGTGTGACAGGCACCTCTTTTCATCTACAGAAATGCTGATTTCCACATAGATAGGGATTGTGTGACCTTGAACCTAGAGGACACTCCTCCTCTGGGAATGCAGTCACCCTGAAGTGTTCTAGAAAGGCTATCTACAGATGCATCCATGCTGAACTCCTGTGGGAGAAGCCCCAACTCTGTCTGCAGTGGTAGGTGAGGGGAAGAAGAAGTTTCCTTCTGTAAGACCCTTCATGAGCACTGGGGCTACCTGACTGTTGGGGTAGAATTGCAGACTTTCCCCATTGAGTCCAGCACTGCACCTTGGCTTCGGCTGAAAGAAACTTCCCACAAGAGGAAAGTTCAGAGACTGAAGACCTACAGTCTGGTTTCTTCAGTTCCATGCAGTGCTCCCTTAATGTGATGCATTCCTCCTTTTTCTGGGAGTAGCAGTCCATGAGGCCAGACTACTGTGAATCCTGCTGCTACTCCAGGTCTAGCTGCCCACTGGGGATGCCATACTCTAGGCTGGTGCTGGGGAATGTCTGCAAGGGACTCGGTGAGGTGACCTGTCTTCTAGTCTCCCAGAAGCAGGTACAAGCACCACCTCTCATTGGGGGAGGGTGAGGAATGATGTATATATACTCTGAGGTTTTCTTGATTACCAGCAGCCTTAATGTGTTGGCTTTCTCAGACTGCAGCTATAGTAGTAATGAACTAGGTTCATGGACAAACTGAAGACCTCCTGGTTAGGCAGGGTGATGCAGGCAATGGCAATACCTGAGATCATGCAAAATTTTTTTTCTTCCTAAGTGCTATGCTATTGTGCCTGAAAATGCTGTAATGGGCTGTGCTGGGTGGCTTTGAGCAAAGAGGTGGAGCCTGCAAAGGAGCACTTTTGCAGTGGTAGCAGTGGAATTTATGCTTGCTTAATGTTACCCAGGGGAGGTACTGTGGTGTCTCAGGCAATGGCAGGGGCCATGGAGCTCCCAAACATCCCTGTCCATTATATTATGCTGCCAGAGGTGGTGGAGGGGCAAAGCCAGGTGGGAGCTGGGTCAGGCAAGCCATATCTGGCTCCCCACATATGTGTGCAAGCAACAGCCCCGGTGGTGTTAACAGGGCAGTTCTCTGGCTGCTGGGTTAATGTTCTAGAGAAAAATGCAGCTGCCTCAGATATACAAAATAATCCTCACAGGGAGTGGTGCATAGCAGGTGGAAGTATGCTCCATTCAGCTCCTACACACTTGTCAAGGCAGGTCTCACACCCATAGTGCTCTGCTAGCAGCAGATAGCTGGGTTCCAGGCAGCCTGTACTCAGAACTCAAAACTATCCCAGGCCATAAGCATTCTAGATGAAGGCAGAAACTGTGGCTTTCAGGCCACGCCCCTCCTGGTCTGCCCATGAAGTAGGGGCATCCAGCTCCTGTGTGCGTGACTATAGCCACTTCCCACTTGCCCTTCAGTTCTGGCCAACAGGGCGCATCCCCACTCAAGACTATATCACAAATCTCAGTTGGAAGCTTCTCTTAACCTTCGACTGCTGCCTGAGTTAGGTGGCAGACTTCTGAGAGGTCCTCTATGAGGTAGGATCAGGAATGCTTCCCTCCATCCCTGCTGGAGTCTGGGAGTGCACACAAAGCATGTCCCAATGCTGTTCCTTCTTATATACTCCCTCCTACTCACGAAATCAGCTGCAGTGCTAGGTAGAGTTAAGGCCTTTCTACCTAACCTGGATTGCCTGGCTCCCCTGTGGGAGTGTCACAGAGGCTCTCTCCCCTTCTCACACTCCGAAGACTCACAGTTTTCTATCTGGTTCACAGTTTTCTATCTGCCTGCCATTTGTTTCAAAGGGTCTGTGGTTTCTTCTTAGTTTTTCTGTTAAGTTCCTATGATTCTTCTTGGGAAAAAGCTAACATTGTGAATCTCTACACACTACACACTACTGTGTCTTTCCAAGTAGAAAAGGCTTGCTAACAATGCCTCCATCTGCCATCTTGGGAAAACAGACAAACAACAACAACAACAACAAAATCTGAAATGTTTTAAAGATGACAAATGATAGCATCCATATGCATTATTCTGTGATCAAAATAATTGATAGCTAGACATTACATTGTTTAACAGTGCATAGCACATAGTAGGTGTTCATGCATTTTATTTTTTCAATAGACACCTCTTGGTTGTTTTTGTCACATCAACAAAAACCCCTCTGATAAATGGCTCTAGTTTGTCACCATTTTCCCGAGCTGCCAAGCTAAAATTTGATGTTCTTACTTTCTGTTGACCAGAAATGTGTTAGAAAAGAGTCTGGATTTATCCAAAATCCACAGCTGTGTTTCAACCTTAAGGCTGGAGCTTCTACAGGAAAGTTCTGCAGTTTTTTTAGTGCAAAGACTTGCAAAGTTAATAAACTGTCATTTATTTAAAAACCAATCTGTATCTTGGAGATTGAATATTTTAATTTTAATTGTTTAAATTTATAAAGAGAAGGGAAAATTAACAATATTAAGAATAGAATTTTCTTTCCCATTCTTTCCAATTTGCCTTTTTAATAAAGTTAATTTTATGAAAATAATTTGAGTTACATATGGTTCTTAACATTAGGATACTATTGCATTTGCAAAGTGTGTCATTGACTGCTGATTAGAAAAACTGGATACCTGACACTTTAAATACTATTTATGAGACTGATGGATAGAAATGAAAATATATGTTTATTTACATATGTGTTTCTTGGGGCCAGAAGCTGTATCCCATACAAAGCAGTTTTACCTTTCTGGAATTTCACTGTGGTACATTGTGGGAAATAAACAGTAGAAAGAATATATGGACCACTCTGTGTTTCCCTTTACGAGGTAAAGTGAGTTGGGTGTAGATCCCCAGTTGGTGTGATAAGGACTGAGATGGGGAAGGGGTGGTCCCTGGTAGGATTGAAGTCAGGTGTTGAGATCAGGCGTTCATAACAAGAGTGCCTGATACAGGATGAGGCTGGCTGGATGAACTGATAGATTGGTAGATGGCCTTGCCTAAAGGCTGAATTAAATTTCTTCTCTGTCCCTTTCGCAAATCATAAAAAAAGTATTTGGATTATAAAACTGGCCAATTCTTCTGTATGCCAAGTTCTGGTTGTAGGGACTATTCAGTCTGAAAGGGTATCCAGTGAGAGGAAACAAATTCATAACATTTTACAACAAAACTAAAGTCTAAATATGATTGCATAGATGCATAATCAAGTTTAGAGAATTGAATACTCAAGTACACACCCACAAAATTAATTTCCTTACTAGAGAGCAAGTAACACATCATCTATTCCACTTTTAATGAGACTGATTTAATGAGGTTGATACTGAATTGCAGTGCAGGTTTCGTATAACACCTGTGTATTCAGCAGGTACTATATACTTAGCACTATACTAGCCACTTTACCAATGTTATTTTGTTTTATTCTTATAATGAGCTTGTGGTTTGTGAGGGGTGGGCAATGTCCAGTTATGAGAAGAAGGGAAAAGAGGCTAAAAATGTTGCTGAAATTCAGATAGCAGGTAGTTTTCCAATCCAAATTTGAGTCCTAGACTGTACGCAGCCAAAACTAAGGGAATTTAAAAGTTTGGATGAAGACTTTAAAAAATATGGTAATGTCTTTAATAGGTCTCAAATATGGTGTTCTTGCTTGTAAAATCTTGACATGGTCACACTTCACCTCTCTTTATGTGGAAGTTCCATTAGCGCCACTGATGAAAACATATGATGCATGTTATCTCGTTTCGTTGTGTCAGTACTTGGAGTACAGCAGCAATCTAGAAGAGAATTCTTGTGAAAATGCAAAGAAAGCTAGTAGACATTAGGTGTCTTTATGTGGTCATACATGAGGTTATATAAGGTTTAATGCCCTCAAAAAGATGTATGTGGTCCAATTTGGTCCTGTTTTCCTAGAGCTTGCACAGGCACGAATGTAGTCTTCTATAGGATTGTGAATGGGAGTGGTATCTAGTGTCATTCAGAGGATAATCTGAATCACCCATTGTGTTTAAAAGAAAATAGGTTTCTTTAAAATAAATATTTATCACAGATTTCCTTATACCAGAAAATGATTGTCTACCATGCATAGTAACTGATATGCTTTGACTATGTCCCCACCCAAATCTCATCTTGAATTTTAGTTCCCATAATCCTCACGTGTCATGGGAGGGACCCAGTGGGAGGTAATTTAATCATGGGGGCAGTTCCCTCATGCTGTTCTCATGATAGTGAGTGAATTCTCACGAGATCTGATGGTTTTATAAGGGGCTTTTCCCCCTTTTGCTCTGCACTTCTCCTTGCTGCTGCCATATAAAGAAGGATGTGCTTGCTTCCCTTTCCACCATGATTGCAAGTTTCTTGAGGTCTCCTTAGCTTTATGGAACTGTGAGTCAATTAAACCTATTTTCTTTATAAATTACTAAGTCTCAGGTGTTTCTTCATAGCAGCGTGAGAATGAACTAATACAGTAACCTTTGCTTACTTTGCTGCAAATCTCATTTCCCTCCTGAAGAGTTAACCAATAAGCATATAGAAACTTTCCTGGAACCCCTCCTTACTCCTTATTGTTGTCATATGTGATTGCAGCTTGCCCATTCAGATACCTTCTGTTTCTCTATGAGAGAAGCCTATGTGTGTATCTATATATGTGTGCATGGACATAGGAAATTGTAATTAGTTAAGATTTCCTCTAGCATATAGAAATTTTCCATTATCCTTACTTAAATGTCTTCCAAAATTTGTACATCAAAAGGCATGCCTAATTTTTAACTTTGCAAAATAAAGTGTCCTGTAAATGACCTGTATGTTATTCCTTCCCTAGTGCCTAGAGGAATGTCTGACAAATTGTACTGGGTAAGAGATGTGTGATAAACTCAATTTAATGTGATGTTTTCTGTGGTCTTTTCTAAGCCTAAAATTCATTGATTTATTGATTCAGTGATTTAATATGTATTTGAGTACTACTACATGAATCATACTGTTGTAGACAATGGGATGTAACAATGAACAACAATTGTTCTCCCTCATTAAATTTGCATACTGGTAAGGAGAGATGGATAATAAATATACAAATGAATAAACGGGTAATAGAAGTAGTGAACTAGGGGGTGTGATAAACGTTGTGCAGTACAGTGCAAGGCATAGAGTTGGGGTCCTTTTTTTAGGTAGGATGGTCAGATGAAACTTTCCTGATAAGATGCCATTTGAGTAGATAACCTGGACGGAGTGAAATATTAAGTGAAACATATATTCACAAGGTAAGCATTGCAGGCAGAAGAGAGGCAGAAGTGAGAGAGTGATTTGAGTTTTAAGAAATAGCAAGCCCACAGTGTTCCAGGGCGGAGCAAAGGAGGTAGGTGAGAAAGTTGGGAAGTGGAGAGATGTAATTGGAAGCTAGCTCACACAGGGCTTTGAGGGCCTTCAGAAAGTCATTAGAGAAATTTGATCATAGGAGTATCAAGATATTGACATTTGACAGCAAAAAAGGAGTCAATTTGACTGTATAATAATTTAAGGATATAATTTACATATATATTTTACAGGATCTCTTTGATCGCTTTGTGAAAAATATACATCTGGGATCAAGTTTGGAAGCACATTCAGTTAGGAGCATTGGAAAAAACCTGGGTGTACGATGATGGTTGGTTGAACTAGGGTGGCAAAAAGTGCTTTGTTTTTAGAAATACTTCAGTGGTAGAGTCAAGGTAATTTGCTGACAGATTGGACATGAAGTATGAAAGAAAGAAAGGAGTCAAGGCTGACTCTAATTTTACAGGGGTGAGAATGAGCTGCCACAACTTGAAGAATGGAAATTTTATTTCCTAACATGGGGAATGCTGTAGGAGAAACTGGTTGTAGGAACTTGGCAGGTTAAGTTTGGAACTTCTATTAGAATTCAGATGAGAATGTTAAGAAAACAGTTGGAGACTAGTGTTCTATGGCATCTGAACTGGTGGTGTACTTCAGGAGTCAATAGCATGTAGATGGTGTCTAAGTCTGTGGATCTGGATGTCAGCACCAAGCAAGACAAAGTAGAAAGAGAAAGGATGAGGTCTTAAGACTGAGCTTTCACATGCTTTAGCATTTAAAAGTTGGAAGGTGACAGGAGGGATACAAAGAGACTGGATAATAAAAGCAGCCAGTAAGCAAGCATCAACAAGGTGTTTGTTGGTGACAGTTGAAAGTGGCTGTTTTGGCTGATTGTGGAAATGACAGCCTGATTGGAGTAGATCAAGAGAAAATGGGAGGAGAGAAGATGGGATCAGGATTATGACTATTTCTTCCTAATGGTGTTATAAAGAGAAGGCTAGAAATCTGGTGGTGGCAAGAGGGTATGTGGGTCAAGGGAGGAGTCTGGGTTCTGTCTTTTGTTTCTGATTTTAAGATGGCAAAGGATTTGACATGTTATATAATGTGGAAGGTTCCAATAGAAAGTGACAGCAGTAGAGATTTATATGTGTGCTTTTTGATAAAACATTTCTGTTGACTGTCCATAAAACAGATGGATTTTGGCATTAGGGCGCCTCCTGGTCCATGGTGGGTGGGAATTCCCTTTGCACTTTGTAACAGAGTCAGCACTGTGACAGAAACTCACACATCACTTCATTTGCTAAGCTAATAAAGAGGGCAATCAAAGGCCCATGTGCTCACAAGGTAGGCTGGTACGATCAGAAAAGGAGATTTATAGACTAAAGTGAACCACAATATTAAAAGGTCACAAATAACATTTCCCTGTTGCATCTACTTTCTGCATATCCTAAGGCCCTGTATTTTTGGCTGCTGTTAGAGAATTCATTTGAGTATGGTTATGAGCTTTTGTGCTAACCCATGATCGATGATCCGGGAGAGCAGAATCCCAGGTGTGTGGAATGAATGGTGGGGTGGCGGCCGGGGCTGGGGTAGTTAGGAGGTTCCTACTGAAAACTATAATTGAAAAGGGTAGAGCTTAAGACTGGCCAGGGCAGGGCAGTGCCTCTTGCTCCTGTAATGTTCTAAGACTTCCCACTGGCACTGACATCCTGTGGTTCAGTGACTGCAGAAACTGATTTTCAATAACAGAGAGAAACTGTTCTTCCTTCTACTTAGGAAACAGACCTGTGCTTTCTTCTATGTTGGATGTATTGTAGTTGTCAAATTTCTCCTCAGGAAATTTAACCCTTTTTGACTTTCACCTCCTTTAAATGTCTCTTTTGCTTCAGATATCTTGTCTAAGGGAATGTTCAAGTACCTTCAGTCCTATCGTTTTCTACTAGTTAAAGATATTTAGAATCGGTTATCAATAGAGGCTAAAGTTTACTTTTGCCCAATCTATAACAGAAAACAGGTTTTTACATTTGTGTATGTGTATCTTGTTGAAGATGTGTTTAATTTATTTATAGAAACTGTCTTTTCAAATATTAGAAGCACCTGTTTTTCTAGAAACAGCTGTCTTATCGTTAAAGTAGGTTGATCAGGGTGTGGGCAATATTCTGGTAGTTAAGTGATTTGTATGCACTTTAAGTTTAAAAAAACGCTGCATTCCCTTATGTTGTTGATCCACTTCTACACTAAATGTAACACTGGCAAGTAAAGATGGTGATGAAAAGTGATTTCAATGAATCAGTGGTCAGTAGCACTGAAAGAAGTCCTGGCCACCCCTGGCTGCCAGGTGGACCTAGCAATCAGGGACGTAGAGATAGTGGTTTTGTCAAAAACTTTAACGGTAATAACTCACTTTCTTATCCTAAAAAATTGAATTAACAAAGGACTATTCTCATTATCAATTAGGAAGCACTAAGACACAAAACATAATCATGAAGATATTTGGGGAGCTAGAAATCTCCATAAAAGTGGAGCTAATCCCAGTGTTTTCCTTTGATTACTTTTGGTACCATTTAGTCCACTTACTGTATCATCTTGTAATTGCCCTGAACAGTTTTTCATCACAAAAGCAGTTACGTTCTCTCGCTATTTGACACAAAGTATAAAGAAAAAGTATTTAAAATGTCAGGCTACTTTGGTATGTTATACCACAAAGGATGGAACAGATGTTTTTAAATAAACATCAGCCCTGGTTGTGGGTTGTTGAGACACTGAGAGAGCACTTTTCAGAAGCAGGGGCAGCTCATGAATTTAGAGGAGGCTTAAACACTGTACTTTCACATAAAGCCATAAAGAGTTGGCAGAAGTATCAGGGATCAATGAATGGGCACAGAGCTGAGCATGTTATAACTCAAATTGCCAATAAAAACGTCAACCTTGAATCTGAAGCAAATAGTTTTGTAATTCTGAACTGAAAGCATTTTTTAATTGCTTTCGAATGGAAAAACTTCATATAATTTAACAAAATTTATCTCCTTTATAATCAAGAAAGCCATTATTGCAGCAAAGGGAAGTGGAGGATTTAAATGTCTTTCCTAGCATCTAATTTCCCAGCTCTTTTATTGGGATGTTATTAAAACAAGACCAAATGTACTTTGCTACATCCATAAAAGCCAGTCAAGCAACAAGAGTTCATCTGGGCAGTGTAGAATCATGAAACATGGCCCGTGGCTGTAGCCAGGCTGGTGTGGGGTGAGACATGTCCTGGAAGCAGGTGTGATATGTCAGGAGCAATGTTTTGGCATTCTGGAACTTGTGGAGTCTAAAGAGCAGCTGGATGCAGAAAGAAGGATGCCAGGGACAATGGCTATCTTTGTACTCTAGGGATCTATTTGGTTCTTTAATGCATGTTGTGAATCAACTAAATGCTTGGAAACAAATAATGGTAGGAAACAAATAATGGTAGGAATCGGCTGGGATCCTAGGCAAGGGCTGATTGGAGAGGGCTTTTTCTTTGCTGAAAAGCAGGGCCGCTAGCTTGCTAGGTGGATACTTGGGTTCATCGTATAGACCTGTTGAGATAAATTCTAGGGCTAGCAGGAGGGCAAAACCACCTGTGGATGATGCAACTATTTAGAGTAAAACACTTACCAATGAGATAGAAGGTATCCAGGCACCTTTGGCTGTGAGGAGGGAGATGTCATTACTAGGAAGGCATAGAAAGGAAGCTAAGCATGTTTAAAGTGCTAGATATTACACAGGGTGCCTTACTGGTAGTTGTAGTCCTAGTAATAAATAACATTTTCTAAGAACCATCTGCCAGTCACAATGCTTAACAGTTTGTATATTTTGTTTGATTTACAATAATCCTCTGAGGTCTTATCCCCATCTCACAGATGATTCTAAAACCCCAGTTAGTTCAATGCTTTCTATTCCCTGTTCCATGCTCTCTTTCATCAGTGCCATGGAGCATACAGTGCCAGCATGTAGTGCCAGCTTGGTTTCCTGTGAAAATAAATGGCATTACCTTCCAGTTTCAAAATACTATGGACATATATAACTGCGGGACAGTTCTTTGGGTGGCCTTAGGCTGATCCAGTTCCTCTCCCCATGCCCCCTCTTTTTTGTGTGTGTTTCTCAAGAATAACCATAGACTGTGCTGGGAATACAACATTATGAGGTAAAAGGGGAGCCCAATAGCCTGGGCTCTGATCCAGCCCCCTCTTCTCACCCCAGAACAGGATGTTTTCAGTGTTTTAGCCCAGTTGTCATGTAACCCCCGGGTATATATAATCTTAAGTAGGCTGTCTGTCAGAGTTCCTTATCTGTGGTGCAAGTGGGACACACACAGTTGAGACTTCATCCACCCCAGGCAGCTTTCTGAGCCTTGGAGGGCCTGCTCCCAATGACTCCCAGGCTTCTGTTGTTCCTTGCTGCCTACTGTAAGTAATAAACCTGCTTCATGTAACTTGTTGCTTATGGATGTGTTCTGTTTTCCTGGATTTAGACAAGTTGGTAACCAGTCCACTGTGAACTCGTTTCATAACAACCTTTACTAAACAATCACAAACCTATGATTCTGTATTCAAATTTCTATTCTAGGCACAGAAGTTATGTAGTGAGTCCAAAAATGCCACGTCACATCTGTATCTGTAATGAAGTTTGTCGAATACACATCTGAAGTTAAGGAAGATAAGGAAAGGGAAATAACGAGTGTAAACAAGTCTCTCTTGATTTATTTATTTTTTTTGTAGTGGAGTTTTGCTCTGTCTCCAGGCTGGAGTGCGGTGGCACAATCTTGGCTCACTGCAACCTCCGCCTCCTGGGTTCAAGGGATTCCCCTGCCTCAGCCTCCCAAGTAACTACAGGTGTGCGCCACCATTCCTGGCTAATTTTTTATGTTTTTATAGAGTTGGGAATTTCACCATGTTGGCCAGGATGGTCTCGATCTCCTAATCTCGTGGTCTGCCCGCCTTGGCCTCCCAGAGTGCTGGGATTACAGGCAATGGGCAAAAAAAATCCCCCAAAACAAAAAACAAATTGTTTTATGCTTGACTAAACTGTGTGTTCTGTCTATGGCACTATGATAGCAAATTTTAGGTTTCAGATTGTTTGGTAAAAGTTGTTATGAAACGAGTTCACGGTGGACTGGTTACCAACTTGTCTAAATCCAGGGAAACAGAACACATCCATATGCAACAACTTACATGAAGCAGGTTTATTACTTACTTTAATAGCACCATTAAGGGTAATTTAAAAAATAATAATAAAAGACGAAAGCATCCACAATCTCATCGGCTAATAATATTACTGTTTTATTTCTGGGCTAATACATGTTTGTCCATATTCTGACACACTTATATAGCTACCATTATAAGCAGAAATCTTGACAAAACTTTGGGGGACAGTGGTAATCCTGGCTTTATCATTTATGGGCTTGGAAACATTCTGAACTATTTTTCCTTTCAGATTACTCACATGTAAATGGAAATAATATTAGGACTTGCCTCATGAGGCAGCTGAGAAGATGAAATGAGAAAAAACATTAAGTACTCGGCATAATATGGAGCACATAGTATGCATTCATCACAGGTTGGCTTTCATTGCCATTTGGTGTTTATTCTTCACAGAAATCATGTTTTAAATGTACCTCTACACTACTTAAAATGTGGTTAGCAAAGTGAGGGAAGTTCATTAATCACCAAAACCACTGATAGGGAGATCATGTGGTTGTAAAGTGAGGACAACTGAGAAGGCACCACGAGGCTCTTGGTCTCTTCCATTCCAACGTCTTAAGTCAGAAAGCATAGGGTAAACAAAGAGCTGACCCAGTCCGCTCAGATGAAACCTATCTTCTAAATTAAAGTCTTTGTGTGAGAGAGCTGTAATCCAAGTGCCAGAAATCAGGCTTTACTTCTATTTTGAATCTTGACTGTAACGTACCTAAGTGTACCGTGAAATTTGGGCAGGTGACAACGTATACAACCTCCTACTAAGGTCTCTAATAATAGAAATTGTATCTGGCAGGATTGTGTGGAAATTAAACAAAAATTAAATGAGATACAAGTGTCGACAAGAATGTGGAGAAATTGGAATCCTCATACAGTGCTGGTGGGAATGGAAAATGGTGCAGCTACTTTGGAAAACACTTTGGTAGTGCCTCTAAATATTAATCATAGAATTTCTATATCACTCAGCAATTCCACTTTTAGGTATATACCCCCAAAGATGCAAGACACTCTTCCTTTTCCTCACCTCAAGCAGAAGGAAGGGGTCTCTTTTGGAGCCACGAGCTGTGCAGCCTGGCAATTAGGGCCGGAGTGATGTCATTGCTCCCTCGGCTGCCCCAGCTGGGGCCTCAGTATGTCACATACCCGCCTAGTTCACTGTCTCTCAGCCTAGTTCAGTCCTAGGACTAGCCTATGAGTTGAAGTCTTTATGGCTTACACTGCCTTTCGAGTTTACTTAGAGACCAAGAGCACTTTGGCTGTGGGTGGTGAGGCTGTGGACACTCAAGTTCAGACCTTTGAAATGGGCAATTTCCCTCTGGCTGAGGCTGGTTTAAATGATCCCTCTGTGGGCAGTCCTCAGCTGAGTTTGATCTGGTTTTCCTTTTGGCTCTAACAGGACACAGCTGGGCTCAATGCCTCACAATTGCTGTTTTCTTCTTTCTCCCAGCGCCCAGAGATGCTCTCTGCACCACACCACCACTGCTGGGGTCGGGGAGTGGAGTTGGTGATTCGGGAATGTTTTTCTATTTCTTCAGTGCCTCCTTCAGTGATATGAAGTTAAAACCAGGTACTGTAAGTGCTCACCTGATTTTTGGTTCTTATGAAGGTGTTTTTTTTTTCTGTGTAGATAGTTCTTAACTTGGTGTACTTGTGTGGGGGATGATCCGTGGAGCTTTCAATTTCATCTTGATCTGCCTCTCCGCAAACATGGGCATATTACATGTGGGAAAATTATATTATTGTACTCTTGAGTATAAAATATGGTTTAAAGGACCCCAGAATTCTTTTCAGCTGTGTAAATTATTTAAAGTAAGGTTTTTATTGCAGATAAAATTAAGCAAAGTGAAGATAAGTGATTTTTGTTCTCTAGTATCTTGTAGCACTACTGTGATATGTTTCTCTGCACAGTTGCTCTTGATATCTATATAGTTAATCTTTCCAACTCTTCATTTACTGTTTCCTAGCCATGTATTTAGCCTTTCTCCCTTCACTCACCAACACAGGTACTAATGACCTTTCTACTTAAAGTAATCCTCAAAAATGGCCAATGAAACTGTAACACAAATAGCAACAGCAAAGCAAATCTAAAAGTAATAGGCTGTCAGTGACTTGAAATATTCTCTCAAGATAAAAATATGTGAGGGGAACAAGACGGCCCACAGAATGATTCCAGGATGGTGGGGTGGATGGATCACAGATAAATCTGGCAAGGTTGAACCTTTCCATTCTTGCTGCAGGAGGCCAGCCCAAAGCCCTGAGCTGGGACCTATGCTACCCACTTCTCCGTGTCCGGCAACATGTGTTCTGTGCTCCATATTTCACCTGAAAAAAAGGAGGCAGGTGCCATGGAGAAGCTGGCTATAAAATCCTTTGAAACTACACTGTAGAATTCCAGAAAGGGAGTTCAGAAATGTTAATCCAGCTCCCACATTTACCGAAGGGGAAACTTGGGATCAGAAAGGATCTCTTTAAAGACATCAACTCTTTAGATTGTGAGCTCTTTAAAGACAGGCGATTAGTCTTTTTTGTGGCCCTAACAAATACGTAGCACCTCCTACAAAGTGTATGCTCAGGTACATGCACCTTGAGGTAACAGATACCTGGTACTTAAGGAAAGTGTTAAGATGAATATACCCTTGTAAACCGCACACAAAATGTAACCGCAGAAAGAAACTCTCATTTTTCAGCAAGCTTTACTTACCTATAGAGTTCCACAGAATGCAGCTAGGATTTCAGTTGGGTTAGGAATGGCCAGAAATGCCCAGGTGTTCTGACTGATGCCCTTGGATAAGCCCACAGATTTTCTGGGGAAATTTAATCACGTTGACACCTACCTCTGGGACCAGCTGGGCTTGTGGAATTTTCTGGCTAACAAAGTTCCATTTAGCATATTAATATGGATTTTGAAAAGTGTATTCTAATGAACTTTAGGAAAGCCAAGATCAGCTAGGCTACTTTTATCCAAATCCAAAGAGTGTGTGTATATGTGTGTATATATATAGTTTTTTTTTTCTTTTCATTGTGAAGCATCTGGAATCTAGCAGGAAATTTTGAAGCCATAGGATGTTATATTTTTTGTTTTCATTTTTTCTCTTTTTACGTTGAAAGGCAAATTATGACAATTTGGGATTTCTGGAAATAGTATTTTTCAGTAGGAGTTTTGTGCCCATTTCAACTGTAATTTCAAATTCTCTTTTTGCTCTCAAGAGTACAGTGATGAATGGTTGCAGCTGTGTAGTTGTAGTTTTGGGGTTTCTCAGGAGATGGCAGTGGATCCTATAAAGGCTCCGTCTTAACGGTGGTACAAGAACCTTAGCGTGCTCACCTCCTGCATGTGCTTTTGTTCATGACAACATTGTAGCATCCCCAAACTGTAGGCATGCTCCCTATTTCATATCAGAAGGCAGGTAAGTTTCCCTTCCTTTATGGGGCAGAGACCTAAGCTGGGAGGTTCGGGAAGTTTGAGGAAGTGCCCAAACTTCCACCACTGGGGACAGAGATTGGCCTGACTCTATTTCTGCCTGGAGAATCCTATCCTTCCCCATCCAACTGATTCTTTCCTGCCCCCTTCAGAGCTGGCACAGAACACATTTAACAAGGATAAAAATTTGAGGAGAGGGTCTGCCCTAGTCAAAGGGCTTTTCAGGAAAGTGGCCCTACTCAGACCCCTTCTCCAGCTTTGGAATCAGCACACACGCTGTCAGCACCCACCTGTGTATTGAAAGCAGCCAGGGTGGCAGCAAGGGGGTGCCGCAGCAGATACGCACAAGTCCCCCGTTCTGCATCCTCAGCCAGAGGTAGCAAACTGGCAGCTTGCTAGCTGGACCTGGCCTCAGGGTGTTTAGTTTGGCTCTCCCAGAGTTGGCCCACACAGTGTTTTATATTTGATTTATTTGATTATAAAAATGGGGAGATATCACATAAATGTGTAAATTTCCAAACTATTTTGAAAAACACTTGGGAAATGCTTGGCTCTTTTCCCTTGATTTGCAAAAAGGCTGTAAAATAGCAGGTTTTGCCACCTTTTATAGAAGCATGATATGATATCATGATTTTTAATAAGAAATATGTATTTTGGTCTTTGTTCCCAGTTCCTGAGACAGGGCACCTAGTTCCTTGGAGTGTTCTGGGTGATATAAACATCTTGGTTTTTTTTTCTAATGAAGTAACTCTTATCAACAGAAAGACCAAGCATGATTAGAAGCTTGGAACTTTCAACCCCACTTCCCATCCTTCAGGAAGGAGAAAGGGGCTAGAGATTAAATTAATAATCAATCATGCCTGTGTGATGAAGCTGCCGTAAAAATTATTAAACTACAGGGTTCAGAGAGCTTCAAGGATGGTGAAAAAGAATACATCTATGTACCAGAAGGGTTGTGTACCCCCAAATACATGGCCACAGAAGTTCCTACACTCAGAACTTTTCCAAACCTTGCCCTATATATGCCTTCATCTGGCTGTTGATTGGTATCCTTTAAAATATCCTTTGTGAAAAACAAAAACAAATGAACAAAAAAACACACAAAGACTAATGAAATAGAATAGAGAACTCACTAATAAACCCAAGCATATACAATCAACTAAATTTTGACAGGACCACCAATAAGGCAAACATGGTGAATGCATTCAACAAGTGGTAATGGGAAAATTGGGTATCCACATGGAAAAGAATGACACTGGATCCTTAAATGGTATCCTACACAAAAATAAAATCAAAATGTTTTAAATACCTAAATATAAAATCTAAAACTGTAAAAATTCCTAGAAGAAAATATATAGAGGAAAAGCTCCTTGACATTGTCCTTCGCTATTAGTTTTTGGGTTTCACAACAGAAACTCAGTCAATAAAAATAAAAATAAACAAGTGGAACTATATCAAACTAAAAAGGTTCTCCAAATAATCAACAAAATAAAAAGACAGCTTATGGATTGGGAGAAAATATTTGCAAACTATGTCTGATAAGAGATTAACTCCCAAAATATATAAGGAAGTCACACAATTCAATAGCAAAAAAAAAAAAAGTTTAATAAATGAGCAAAAGTCTGAATGGACATTTTTCTGAACACATAAAAATATCCAACAGGTATATGAAAAGGTGCTCACCATCAGTAATCATCAGATAAATATAAATCAAAACCACAATGAGATATCATTTCACATCTGTTAGCATGGCTATTATCAAAAAGACAAGACATAGCAAGTGTTGGTGAGTCAAAATTAAAACTAGAACCACCTTGTGACCCAGTGGTTCCTTTTCTGATCATATGCCCAAAATTAAAGGAATCAACACCTTGTAGATATTTCTACACTCTGATGTACTTCGCAGCATTATTCACACTAGCCAAGATAAGGAGACAACATAAGTGTTCATCAACAGATAAATGGATAAAGAAATGGTATCCATCCATCCATCCATCTTAGAAAGAGGGTTGGGCGTGGTGGCTCACGCATGTAATCCAAGCACCTTGGGAGGCTGAGGCAGGCAGATCACGAGGTCAGGAGATTGAGACCATCCTGCACAACATGGTGAAACCCCATCTAAAATACAAAAATTACCCGGGTGCGGGGGCGTGCATCTGTAGTCCCAGCTACTCAGGAGGCTGAAGCAGGAGAATGGCTTGAACCCAGGATGCAGAGGTTGCATTGAGCCGAGATCACGCCATTGCACTCCAGCCTGGGCAACAGAGCGAGACTCCGTCTAAAAAAACAAAAAGAGAAAGAGATACTACTATAAACTGGAGGAGGTTGTATTAAATGAAATAAGCCAGACATAGAAGGAAAAATACTGCATGATCTCATTTCTATGTGGAATCTTAAAAAAAAAGCCAAGTGCATAGAAACAGAGAATAGAATGGTGATTACGAGGAGCAAGTGATGGAGCAGAGGAGGAAACACAGAGGAGTAGGTCACTTACAGTTTTGCAGGATGAATAGATGTAGACATCTAATGTGCAGCAGCATGAGGACTGTGGTTAACAATACTATATTGTATACTGAAAGTGTGCTAAGATAATGGATTTTGGGTTGTCTTATCCACAACAAGAGAAAAGTTGAGTTGATGGATATGTCAATTAGCTTGGCTATAGTTATCATTTTATTCTATATATATATATATATATATAGGAACATCGTGATGTGTACCTTAAATATATGTGATAAAGTTAAAAAATTAAAACATGATACTATCCTCAAAAAAGAATCTTTTGTAATAAATCAGCACTGGTAAGTAAAATTGTTTTCCTGGGTTCTGTGAGCCACTCTAGTAAATCAAACCTGAGAAGGGGGTCATAGGAATGTCTAATTTGTAGCCAAGTCAGCAGACATTGTGGATAACCTGTCAACCTATTCCTTGTGGTTTGCTTCTGAAGTAGAAAACAGTTGTATTATGGGGCTAAGTGCTTAACCTGTGGGGTCTCCACTACCCTAGTTAGTGCCAGAATTGAATTGAATTGCAGGACATCCAGTTAGATACAATAGTCCTACCTTATTCATGGTTTTACTTTTTATGGTTTTAGTTACCCGGAGTCAACAACAGCCTAAAAATATTAAATAGAAAATTTCAGAAATAATTCATAGGTTTTAAATTATGAGAAACATGACGAAATCTCGCTGTTGCCCTCCATCCCATCCTGGATGTGAATCTTCCCTTTGTCTAGCATCTCCATACTGTTTATGCTCCTCTGCATGTGAGTCACTTAGTGGCCTTCTCCATTATCAAACTAACTGGCACAGTATTGCAGTGCTTGTTTCAAGTAACCTTTATTTCACTTCATGATAGCCCCAAAGTGCAAGGGTAGTAATGCTGGCAATTTGGATATGCCAAAGAGAAGCCATGAAGTGCTTTCCTTGTATAAAAAGGTAAAAGTTCTCAACATAGGGGGAAAAATGTGTGCTGAGGTTGCTATGATCTACACAAGAATGAGTCTTCTATGTGTGAAATTTTGAAGAAGAAAGAGAAATTTGTGCTTAGTATATATGGGGTTTGGTACTATCCGTGGTTTTAGGCAAACACTGAAGGTCATGAAACGTATCCCCCGCAGATAAACAGGGGACTGCTGCAATTGCTAGATGGTGAAACACGCTCCACCTGGTCATGTTATTGGAATACATTCTAATGTTTAAAAATTCTGCTATTAATTTGGTAATCATTTTAAATGAACTTGTAGTTAACCACAATTACATGTAAATATATTTGAAAAAATTGGTTTCCCATACATGTACAATACATATAATATATTCAGTCAACTCACAGTGATTGATGTATATTTGTATTTGTAGCCCATAGCTTACAAACACTGAGCTACAAAGAAACCATTTTCCAAATCGTGCAATCTCAACACCACTGGAATAAAAATGAAGGAAACATAAATGGAGGAAACAGTAGTTCCCTATTACCTACTCAAAGCTCTTTCTCATTTATTTCCTTACTTGGGCCTTAAAAGGTAAGGAAAGCGGGCCCCTCACTGCCTAACAGATTGTAAAATTGAAAATTTACAATGTTTTATGTAACATTTCTTCTATGAATAAGTAATCCAAGTTTTCTAAAAAGTAGTTGATGAACTACTATGAATAAAAGTCACCCAGAAATCTGTATCACATAAAGAAAACCAAACTCAATAATTTGAGATACTTTCTTCCATTGTTGGAGTGTGCGTGTGTGTGCATACACACAAAAACATGCATGAGTTGTAAGTTGTATCCTAATGTGTTTACAATTTTACAATCTCTGTTTTCATGTCAATTAACATTTATTAAAAACACGACCTTTTAAAGATTGTGTAATTACTATCATACAGATGTCCTATTCTCCTACCATTGCACGTTAGGGGGTTTAGCCCAGGTGTCTGGCTACTGTAAGTAATGCACATTTATGAATAAAACTTTGTTCAAACTGGATTATTTTCTTAGAATAGATTCCCATATGTAAATGTATAAATCTATTGGTATGAAATATTTTATTACTCTTTATTCAAATTGACTTTTAAAAGATTTATGCCAAAAGTATACTGTATTTCCATCATTGATATATGAATATGTAGTATGTTAACACATTCATTTATAATTAATATTCATTGCATGCTTTTAAGTTCATAGAAGGCCCTTTCAAGTATTATTATCTCATTTATTCCTCCATGGCAATCAATACAGTTTAATATCTCCACTTATATAGAAGAAATCTAAGGCAATAGGAATTTAAATAATTTGCCCAAAGTTTTTGCTGCTAAGTGGCATGGCAGAAACTAACTTTGAAGCCTGTCATTTCTCCTAAACCAAATTGCTAAATGAGAAAATCTGTAGTATAAAGAGTTTATAAAAAAAAAAAGAGTTTATAACTTTTCTAACATTGAACAGGTGGTTAGAGATCTGGGATAAGCATTTACATCTATTTCAACCAAGTTGAGGCTCTCTCTTTTCCTTTAATTCACCTTTATCTCTTAAGTATGTATTGATTCTTGTTATTCTATGACTAATTTAAAATACTGGATGTGTGTGTGTGTTTGTATGTGTGTGTGTGCGTGTATGTGTGTTTAATTTAGAAGGTCAGTCCTCAAACATTAAAACCTTAAAACTCAATCTATTTATGTTTGTTCTAAGGCATTACTTGTCCAGAATCATTAGGGTGTTTCCTGCTATTGCCATTAGCTTGATTATTATTTATTCAGACTTTTCCAAAAATTGACTCATATAAACCCTTCTCTCTTTCCTCATTACACTTCCCTGCCACCCCCAGTCTTTCCTGAAAGATAAATCACATTATTTTTTGGCAGTGGTTTTGTAATGGGGAATTTAGCACAACACTGAGATTGACTCTGTGCAAAATTAGCTGGCCCTGATTCTTATGATTCAGTTTACCAAACAGCTATGTTAATGGACCTAGACAATGTCAGAAATACCTGTGTCGGCTCTGTTACAGAAGCTGGAGAAAATGACTATGACACGGAAAACCTAGTATCATTAAGTTTGCTGCTTTTTTATTTAATGAAGAAGATTATTTTTCCTTTTGTAAAAAACACTGGGCAAACATATGTAAATGTCTTGATCATCTCTTCCCATTGGGTAAGTATGCCTAAGCAGGAGCAAAAGGCAGAGGAAAAGAAGCTCATTTCCTGAAATGGAATACTGTGTAGATTTGGCTCTATAGCCCAGAGGATGATTGGGATGTGTATTGTTCTTGGATGCCTCTGAAGTGAAGACCAAAAGGAAAGAATTCAGAAACCTTGAACTAGAAGGGTTGGTGTTACTCATCCTCTGATGACTGTCTTCAAAGTCAACAAAATCAAACAGCTGGACTTGAGAGGAGTCATATTTGTGGTGGGGAAAAGACCAGGTCATTCTTGACTGCCCCCTTGATTTTTACTTCAGCTGCTTTATTTTAACTTTGTTCTTTCAAGGATCACCTGTTTTAATGAGTCTTAGTCCTATTAACATTTGCAACTGTCTCTTTGAGAATCTACTTTTGGTGGAAGTGTGAGTGGGTGGGGTGGGCTAAGAATGTTGTCTCTGCCTAGTCTCTTCGTAAACATTTGGATTCCATTTTATTTTTGGACCCTAAGCTCCGAATTTTCGGAGACTATCTTCTTTTTGGTATGTGATTTTGACTGCAAAAAAAGTATCTTAGTCCAATATTTCCCACCCTAAATCAAATTTTTGAGAACCATAAATAGGCCATTAAAAACTTTATACTTTTCCAGTGAAATTAGGAGGGAAATGTTCCAATAAGTTCACACCATTGTTTTAATGTCTCTGAGTGATCCCATGAATAAGCTAAGAATCACAAAATCTCTAAGATGAATATGACCTGGAGTAAGAAAGAAAACTTTAAGAAAAACTTATTTTAGAAACAATTGAATTCTCATCCCCAGGAGTGTAATATATGTGGTAATATTTCTCACAAATATGGAATCATTGTTACTCATAATTCTTTTCGTAGTTATTGATCTTCCTTGCCACTACCTCAACTATGAGACGTGGGTTTTTCCTTCATGTAACCATTAGTCCTTGTTCTGGTCCATACATTTTAGTTACCATCATAGCTACAGATAATGAGCTTTAGCACTAAGAAGCCATTGGAAGGATATAGCAATTTACTTGGTCTAGTGAGTGAGCATAGTTGTGTTAGCTATAGCTCAAAGATGATTACGTGATTAGTATTTATTTGCCAAATAGGATGGGACAAAGATTGTAGTAAAGGCAAATAAAATATTTTTTCCTTAATAAATCTATATGGGATTAAGAATTAGTTCTATATTTGTAAATGTTACTTACTCTTGGTAACTTATATTTGTATTTAAGAAGAACAGTGTAGAAGACAATTTTATAATTCATCTCCACAATAAGGAAGGTCTGTTAAAGCGAAAACTAAGCAAGTATTTCCATAAAGGAGAATCCTAGGCAATCAGAAATGGTGCTAGAGTCCTTATTTTCCTGGGAATTTAAAGAGCTGATTCACCTTTTAATCTTTAATATGGTAAGGAGATGTTACTGAGATTGCTTAAGTCCATGTCTGACAAACTACCTTGAAATTTTAAATCAGTAAATCTTACTAAGCTTCAAAGAGGCAGCAATCTAAGTAAGATACATGTGACTTAGGGAGGTGTGTGTGCAGTTATGTATATGTTTCTGATGGAGAAGATCAGGCTTTAGTGGATGGGTCTCATTCCATGGTAAACTGTCAGCCCAGGGGATTTCTAATCTTTAAGCCTGGAATAGACACACTCTTGGCTGACATGTTCCTGGAAGAGGGATGATTAACGGAATTGGAACTAATTTTAAGAACACATCTATCTTTTAAAACAACAAAAAAAATCTACATGTGGTATTATTGGCAAGTTGCTTGCATGATGAGTCTTAACAGAGTTCTTTCCACATGGGTTACCTGAATAAATGAAGCAATAAAGAGAGAGCACTATTTTGTACTGAGCAACTATTGGATATAAAATAATATATTATAAAATAGCAAAAAAAATTGCACATTATGATACTGGTATAAAAATGGATCAGTTGGTTAGAGTATGAATTCCAGAAAAAGAATTAATTGAATGTGTTTAAAGGAACACTCCCAACAAGAGCTTAAGGATTATTCATTAAATGGTGATCTGATAGATAGCAGTTTTGAAAATCAAAAATTAAATTAAATATTTCTGTGTTGATCAAGGATTGATACAATTACCTCCACTTTTTAATAAGGCACTGAAAGATTTTCTAAGCATAAAAATGCAAAAGGACAAAAAAATGAGAAATTGCATTAGCAACAAATATTTGGAAGATAGAAATTAAAAGATGAGTGCTAAGACACTTAACTGACCTGAGAACACTGAATGTTAAATCAGCAATGGAGAAAGTTGAGCAGCTACTCAATCTGTACCGCAGATCTCACAAGAGGCTCAGAAATTGTCAGCACCAAGTATCTCTGGAGAGGACAGGATGGAGTGTATGAAGAGGTTGTTGAAAACAGGAAGTTGGATTCAATTGTTTTTTTTAGACTCAGTTAAATCACCAGATTCCTCATCCTCTGTGCAGCTGGAAGAGTTGTTGTCCCTCACCCTGGCAGAAGACTGGAAGTTTATTCTCTAGAGAGGTAAGGGTGAGTGTCTCTGGATTGGGAATATCAGACACATTTTGAAGAAAGTCTAATCTTACTGCAGATTGAGAGATTTAATTAAAGCTTGCCTACTGAATGTTAGGTGCTCCCATACCATTCTTCTCACACTCTGCTCTCAGAAATCGAAAGAGCCTGTCTTATGCTTTTCTTAAAATACTTGAAGATTATTCTATGCAGAAAGTAAATGGTCAATAAGAAAAGACTAAAGTCAGTTCTTTCTTCAGTGTCACAGCCCAGTCAGATCACTCTTTTTTTTTTTTTTTTTTTTTTTGAGGCGGAGTCTCGCTCTGTCGCCCGGACTGGAGTGCAGTGGCCAGATCTCAGCTCACTGCAAGCTCCGCCTCCCGGGTTTACGCCATTCTCCTGCCTCAGCCTCCCGAGTAGCTGGGACTACAGGCGCCCGCCACCTCGCCCGGCTAGTTTTTGTATTTTTAGTAGAGACGGGGTTTCACCGTGTTAGCCAGGATGGTCTCGATCTCCTGACCTCGTGATCCGCCCGTCTCGGCCTCCCAAAGTGCTGGGATTACAGGCTTGAGCCACCGTGCCCGGCCCAGATCACTCTTTAAAGTGAAGCCCAAAGTTGACAAGCACACACATGCTCAGAAGTGCCAACCAGCCTTTAGTGATCACCAGATATTTTAACAAAACCTCTAACCTAAAAGTTAGTAACATAAACAGAAAGCAACAATGTCGGTGGAACAGATTACACAGAGAGCTAAAAAACCATTAAAAATGGAGCTAAAAAATAATTAAAAACACCATTATTTCCCAAGCAGCTATGAGACAGCATTGTATCAATGAAACAAGAATAATGTGCTTCAAAAAGAGATAATATGACTCAAGAAAAAAGTCCTGAAAATTAAAAACATAAAATATGATAAAATAGTTCTAAAATAGAAGTTTTAGAAACCACTGTTAAGATATTGTCTCAGAAAGTAAAACAAACAGCAATGGGAAATAGGAGAGAAAAAAAATAGTAGAGAATTATCTCAGGAGTGCCAATATTTGAAATTATAGTTCTAAATAGACAAAATACAAAAAAGGAACAGAAAATAATCAATAGTTTTAAGTATCTCCCAGAATTGGAGAGAATGAGTTATAGAATTATAATAAGTCCCTAGCAAAATAGATTAAAATATGATTACATCCTGTAATTTCATACTGCCAGTGCCCAAGATAAGATCCTGAAGCTTTTGGAGAGGAAAAAAATCAGATATACTAAAGATTATGAATAGAATGCTTTTGGACTCTGCAGAAACAGAACAATGTTTTCAAAACTTTTAGGGAAAGACTTTCAACATTTTTAGGAAAAATGTTTTCCAATCTAGAATTGTGTACTCAAACTGTCAAGTAAAAGTAAGAATAGAATAAAGACATTTTATGACAGTTGATATTACCAAAAATGCACCTCCTACTTACCTTTTCTCTGAAAGCTACTTTAGGACTTTCTCTACCAACTTAGAAAGTAAAAACAAGAAAGAAGATATAGGATCTGGGAAACAGAGTATCTCACTGTTGCAAGTGGTAAAAAGAATACTCTTGATGATGATGTGCACAGATTTGTAGTATTTAGTAAATATCACTTTCCTTTTCCTATCTCCAAACTCCTGTGTCCCCAAATGTTCTTCAATGGGCAGATCTCTGCAAACCTACACCTAAAGTTACAGGAAACTGAAAAGCCGAAAAAAAAGGCTGACAAAGCAATTTTCTTAGCAAGAAATATTTAATAGGGCCTTAAAAACAGAAGCCATGCTGTCCCCAGTGGCAACGAGATGAGATAGTGGGGCCCCATACCATTAACCCCAGATCTGGGGCTTATATACAGTAGGGAAAGGGTATATGTGATTCAGAAGGGATGTGTAGGACATTTGAAGTGTGATAACATCAAGATTGTTTTGACCTAAGGGAGGGTTTACAGTAAGTATGTGTTCTTACACAAGGAACAATAGATACACTGAAAATCTTGGAGGTCTTCCTGGAACAGAGGTGAATCAGAAGTCAACATGGCAGATTAGCATCCAAGATGGAGTTGCTTTAGCTTCTACACCAAACTCCCATGCATTAAAGTGTGGCCTCTGGACTAAGTCTTGTGGATGGAATGGATTGTGCTACTTTCTCACTAGTGTTTTCAACAAGGGATTGTGCCTGTTCTGGCTCCCCTTAAGATAGATGGATACAGGTGATGACTAGGCCCCAGTAGATGGTAGATTCTACTTGCAAGATTCTACTTGCCACTCCTTACCCTGTAGAGTGGCAACCTAATTATAAGAACCATTCACAACTCGATCAGATTTTTATTATATAATAAATATTAAAATAAATAAGACAATTCCGTAGTTGTGATTTTTATATAAAATGCAAGATTAAAAATAAAAACCTAGATCCATAAATCACCACATGGAGAAGAGGCACCCACTAACCAAGGATTACCATCTTGGATTGTTTTATGGGTAGAAAATAACTTTCTATTCTGGAAGTCTGTTTATCATTGCAGCCTACCCTAACTACTAGGAATGGTGAAAGGAAATACTAGGATAAAACCATGTAACAGGCCGAGAGAGTAACCAGTCCAGATGAGAACAAGTCAGAGGCTCTGGAAGACAAGTTTTCCAGGAAGATGAAGCAGATAGAAAACTGGATGTATTTAACCACTGGGGAAAAGTTTGGGGGTGAATTAGTCATAATAACACAGGCAACAAGGAAAATAAAAGTAAACAACACATCCACTGAATCTAGGGAGAAGGAAATTTATGCAAGATAGGAAAAGTAATTATACCTTGCTGCATGGCTCAATTGTAAATAATATTTACCTAACCTTAGAAGACTGGTCTAAGCAACATAAAATTGTAACTTTCTTCGGGAGTTAGAAGTCTGGAGGAGTCATGCATGTGTATAGTAATGTGGGAGGAAGAAGAAGAGTTAAGTCTGTATGTCCCATCTTGGGAAGTCAATAGATTATGCCTAAAACTGATAAATCAAGAATGGCTATATAAGCATTTCTTATACATAGGGAGATTAATACCAAGAACAAATAGCTACAAGTGTCAATAGTTCATAACACTGAAGAATACAAATATTGAAAGGATATCAGCAGGGGACTTATATTTTATAATAAGCCACATAGATTTATTTTGCTCTTTAAATTCTATATATATAATACATTAAAACAAAAAACATAAATATTGAAAAGTTACATCCACACTCTTTATAAAAATATTCAGATGTATTAGAAATAGAGCTATAACATTAGAATAAAGTTCAATCAGAGTGAAGGAGAAAACAGATAGGAGTGAGGGGATTCTGCTGCTCAAAGCTACAGAAGAAAATGAAGTGAAAAACGTCTGTCTAATCAAAAGCTAAAACTAAAGAAAAATCTGGAACTTTATCAGTTATGAAACTGTAAGTTTTATTATAAAGTAGCTCATTCAAATTATGAAAACTATCAAGGTCTCAGGAGATGAGTTTTAAAAATATTATATGACAAACTAGAATGGGCTAATTGTTAAAAAGGTAAACTTTTCTGTTAAGTGAAAAAATGAAGATTTACCTTTATATGTAACCAACTTAAAAATGGTAACTCTAAATGTTCTTGGAATTATAAGCTTGTGTTGTATATGTAGAGCCAGTCTCAATGCAAAATTTTATGTCTATTTGAGAAGAATGAGATAATTAACAGCACTAAACATGTGGAATCTTCGAATTCTATGACAAAGTTTCAGAGATCTGCGAATTTATCCTAAGTAAATAAGTAAAGAAAAAAAATCATGCATAGTGAGATAAATGATAATTCCTTACCCTGTAGAGTGGCAACCTAATTATAAGAACCATTCACAACTCGATCAGATTTTTATTATATAATAAATATTAAAATAAATAAGACAATTCCGTAGTTGTGATTTTTATATAAAATGCAAATGCATATGGACACAATTGTCAAAATTCATAAATTTAGATCAATGACTTAGGGTGCTGGCCTGTGAAATGACGTTTTTTATTCTTAATTTTTTTAATGTTACAAAACAGATTTGAAGTTTAAGTGTTACCTGCAACACTTGCTGGTCAGTTTAGAAAAAGTACATATATTTTAGAGCCTTATTTTGCTCACCTATCTCTGAGCATTTTCCTGAGAATCCAATCTATGTGTATGAAAGCACTTGCTAAATGCAAAGTACTTTATTAACATACGAAGTTATTGTTATCATTTTCATCAGTAAACCATTGAGAACAATGCTTTGGCAGGATTTTTTCTTCTCTCAACCACAGACAGAGCTTTATCTCCCTGCCTCCAGATGTGACACATTAGAAGTTACTTGAGCTCAAGGTCAGTTTTTAACTTTGGCTCCTTAGAGAAGCAATGGAATAAACCAAAGATCAATGTGAATGTTTTCCAATAAAATCATCCAAAAGGAATACCCAGGGAGGGATGGAAAGCATTCCAAGGACCCCACAGGAAGAACAAGTTTCTGAGAGCTCTGGACTGCTCTAAGATTGCCTTAGCCATTGTCCATCTTTCCATTGGGAAAGACTTTCCTTGGTCAACTCCTATTACATTTCAATGTTTCCTTGGTCAACTGCTGTTACATTTCAGTGTCTTTGAGGGGCTCAATCAGAGGGCCTCAATCAAATGACTTAAACTCAAAATATTTAGGCCCAATCATTACTATAGACTAGGATCAAATTGGAGTTCTTTTTACATAAATAAAAATATGTATCAATAATTTTTCAACTTGGGAGCCTCCCTGAGTTCGACAATTAAAGTTTAGAGATAACTGTTTGGGAATTCTAGTTTGATCTGTTTATTGAAATTAAATACAGGAAAGCCAGAGACTACCTCAATTGCTGTTCTCATGGTTTGTTGTGTCAGGAACATAAAAAGTATGTGAAAATATGTACTGAAGTTGCTCAGTCTTATTTCCTAAGAATATTATTTATTGTTACATGAGCTTTGTTAAAGGCTTATTTGCCGTCTGTCTCCTTCAGTAAAATGTCCATTCATGTTTTTTGCTCATTTCATAGTTGGACTTTTTGTTGTTTAGATGCTGAGCTTTGAAATACACAGCACTAACCCTTTATGCAATATGTGGCTTGCAAATATTTTATGCCAATTTTGCGAGAGGCTTATCGATTTTATTGATTTTTTTCAAAGTATCAGGCTTTGCTTTCAGTGATTTTTTTCCTATTGTTTTCCTGTTTTAGATTTATCTTCTTATTTTTATCATTCCTTCTTATTTGCTTTTATTGTGTTCTTCTTTTCTAGTTTCTTAAGATAGATACCTGGTTATTAGTTTGAACTCTACTCATTTTCTAATGTAAGCATTTGGGGCTATACATTTCTGTGTCAGCCCTGCTTCAGCTGCATCCCACGAATTTTGTTATGTTTTATTTTCAATTTATTCAGTTGCTTGCATTTAAAATTTTATTTTAGACTTTCTCTGTGACCCACGAGTTGTATAGAAGTGTGTTTGTACATTTCCAAGTGTTTGAGGTTTTTCCTGTCATCTTTCTGTTATTGCTTTTGATTCAATTATGGTTGGAAAAAATGTTTTATAGGATTTTAATTCCTCTAAGTTTGTAAATGTTTGCTTTATGAGTGAGGATACAGTCTATCTTAATGAACATTTCATGAGTACTTGAGAACAGTGTGTACTCTGCTGTTGGGTGGAGTATTCAATAAATGTCATTTAGATCCTATTAATTGATGGTTTTGTTCAGTTATTCTATGTCTTTGCTAATTTTCTTCTAGTGACTCCATCGGTTGCTGAGAGTAGGGTGTTGAAGTCCCAACTATAACTGTGGATTTATCTTTTTATATTTCTAGCTCTATCAATTTTTGTTTCATGTATGCATTAGGTTCTTATGTTGCACTAATAAATTACCACAATTTTAATGACTTAATACAGCACAAATCTATTGTCACAGCTCTGCAGGTCAGAAGTCTAAGACACTTCTCACTGGGCTAAAATCAAGGTGTCAGCAAGGCTGTATTCCTGTCTGGGGGCTCTAAGGGAGAATCTGTTTCCTTGTTCATTTAGGTTGCTGTCAGAATTCAGTTCCTTTTGGCTGTAATTTTGAGGTCTTCATTTACTTGCTGTCTAGTGACTGCCAGCCCCAGCTTCTGTAGCCTGTCGGTATTCCTTAGCTCATGGCTTCCTTCTTCTTCTTTAAAGGCAGTGATGGCAGATCAAGTTCTTTTTATGCTCTGAATTTCTCCTGCCTCTTCTTCTATTGCTGCATACATCTGAACCACTCTTCATTAAAATTGTAAGGGCCTATGTGATTTTATCACATGGAGCCCACCTAGATAATCCATGATAATGTATCTCCTTATTTTGAGGTCAAATAATTAATATCTTAATTTCATCTGCAACCTTAATTCCTCTTTGTCATGTAACATACAAGGGATTATGATGTACATGTTTTTGATTCTCAGTACCACATTATATTTTAAAGCTCTGTTGTTTTATTCATACATTTAAGATCATTATGTTTTGGCCAGCTTGATCGTTGAAATGGCCCCTTTATTCACCAAGTAATTTTTTTCACTCTGAAGTCTACTTTATCTGGTATTAATATAGCCAATCTTGCTTTCTAAAAAAAATAATAATATTAGCGTGATATTTTTGTATCTTTTTTTATCTTTGACCTATGTATGTCATTTTGTTTGAAGAAAGTTTCTTATGAAAAATATTACTTATATATTTAACCTGCCAATCTTCTCTGATATATTGAGACCATTTTATTTAAAGTAATTATTGATATATTAGGGCTTAAGTCTACCATTGTATTATTTGGTTTTTTATTTGTTTCTTCGGTACTTTCTGCTTTTCTCTTTTCTTGCCTTTCTCTGGGTTAAGCATTTGCAGGTTATCCCATCTTGTTTTATTTATCTTATGTTAAGTATATTACTTTGTAGCTTTATTGGTGGTTACTCTAGGTATCACACAGAGAGAGCACTTCAAAAAGTTCATGGAAAATGGCATTAAAAATAAGTAAAAAGTATAAACATGATTACATCCAGTTCCAGACACTTCTGTAAGCAGTGATACCATTTAGTCTATCCCTAAAGAACTGAAGATGAGTCTGGGAACTTAACCTTGTCAATGTAGTTTTTTTATATTATTAACTGAGAAAATGTGAATACCCTTTACAAAGTTTTAAAAAATATTAGTAGACAAAAAAAGAAGAAACCAAATTAGGACTGTAAGGTGGATGCTTCATGATTTCCCACTGAAACTCTTGCAAAATTGCCCTTGTTTGACGAGAGGAATGAGCAGGGTCTTTGACCTGGTTGGGAGGGACTCTCTGGTGAAGCTTTCCTGGGCATTTTTCTGCTAAAGGTTTGGCTAACTTTCTCAAAACACTCTCTTAGTAAGCAGATGTTATTGTTCTTTGGCTCTTCAGAAAGTCAACAAGCAAAATGCCTTGAGCATGCAAAAAAACTGTTGCCATGACTTTTGCTCTTGATCAGTCCACTTTTCCTTGGACTAGACCATTTTCACCTTTTAGTACCATTGCTTAGATTGTGTTTTGACTTCAGGATTGTGCCAGTAAAGCCATGTTTCATCTCTTGCTACATTTCTTCAAAGAAATTTATCACGATCTTGATCTCATTTATTTAAAATTTCTATTGAAACTTCTGCCTTTGTTTGCAGCTGATCCAGGTGCAATGGTTTTGGTACCCATTGTGTAGGAAGTTTGCTTAACTTTAATTTTTTAGTCAGAATTGTGTAAGCTAAACCAGTTGAGATGTCTATGGTGTTTCCTATTGTTTCTGCTGTTAGTCATCAGTCCTCTTCAATTAGGGCACAAACAAGATTAATTTTTTTCTCTCAAATTGATATGGATGATGTGCTGCTGTGGGCTTCATCTTCAACATTATCTTTTATCTTCTTAAAATGAGTATCAGTTTATAAACTGCTTATTTTGGGGGAACATTGTTCTCATAATGGTTTCCCAATTCTTCCCAATGGTTCTTCTCAATGGTTTCCCAATTCTTCCAAAGTTCACGATAAATTTGATGTTCAGTCTTGCATCCATTTTGACAGAATTTATGTTGCCCTGATATAGGCTCCTTTCAAGCTGACTTATCTTTCTTAATGCCTCCAACTAGATCCAGTTCGGACATGGTATATTAGTATGAGTTTATTTTTGTGCAAAAATATTTTAATATCCATGATGGGTTTTTCATAATACATGTTTTACATGAATTTTTTGAAGACCTTTTGTATATAATTCATTACAGACCCCTAATACTGTCATTGTAACTCTTTGAATAAATATTGAAAAATTACTTCCGTTGATTTCCCTTTATCTTCCCTACTTTTTAAATGTAATTTTATCAGTATTTTCTCTACAATTACTGAGCAACACAACTAATATTATAACTTTTGCTTCAACCATCAAATACAATTTTAAAAACTCGTGGAGAAGAATAGTCATTATATTTTCCCTTATTTTTTATTCCACATCTTCTTTTTATAATTTATTTTATGTTTTGAGAGCTTTATTTAGCCATTCTTTAAGGGTAGTTTTTCTAGAAATGGATTTCTTTAATTTTATTTGAGAATATCTTTATTTCCTATTCATTTCTAAACTGTTCTTTAGCCAGATATAGAAATATTTGACAGTTTTATTTTTTCAACACTTGCAAAATGCTGTGCTGCTTCCTGCTGAACTCGGTGGTTTCAAATGAGAAATATGTTTTCATTAGAATTGGTATTCTGTTATAGATAATGTGTTATTGCTCTGGTTGCTCTTAAGTTTGTCTTTAGTTTTAAGCTATTTACTTATAATATCTATTGCCATAATCTGTCTAATTATTTATGGCTGCTCATTTTTTAAAATATGTAGTTTTATGTCTTTCACCAAATTCAGACAGCTTTCAGTTCTCATTGTTTTCAGTATACGTTTAGGTCCACCATTCTTTCTCTTCTTGTTTTGAGACTCCAGTAATACAACAGTTAGATCTTTTGTTGCAGTCACACAGGTTCCTGATATTCTATTCATTTTTTCCATCTATTTTTTCTCCATTTTGCAGACTGAGTCAATTCTATTGTTCTGCTTTCAGGTTAACTGATTCTGTCCTCTGTTATCTGCTCTGTACTATTGAGGACATGCATCAGGTTTTTATTTCAGTTATTGGATTTTTTTTAGATCAATAATTTTAGTTTGCTCCTGTTTTATAACTTCTATTTCTTTGCTAAGGTTTTCTTTTTTGATCCAATGGAATTCATAATAATTTGTTAAAACAATTTTATTGTGGCTGCTGCTTTATAATCTTGTCAGAAATTTCCCATAACTTGGTATTTGTATCAGTCCATTGTTTTTTCTTCTCATTCAAGTTGTAATTTTCCTGTTTCTTGATATCAGAAATGATATTTCATTCTATCTTGGACATTTTGGATGTTATGCTAAGAGGTTCTTGATCCAATTTTTTATCTTCTATTTTAGCCGGTAGTCATTCCTTTTAGGTTTAACATGTAAATTCTGACATTCTTTTGTGGGCTATGGTTCCAATGATAATTTGGTTTTCTGAGCCTTTGAAATGCTATTATTGTCTGCTTCATTTTTTTGGCTCTGCTCAAGTTTTCTCTGGATCCATGAGAGAGCTCCCTGAGGGGCTGAGGATGCTCATCTCAGCTACCCAGCAAAGTTAGATAATGGGGAGCAGGTACTATACCTGTAGGACAGAATAAATTCTGTTTTGTTTTCTGGCCATCTGATGTTGGTGAATTTCTTACATTATTTCTGCTGGTGCCACTGGAGAAAAAAGGACTTACCAGGCTGCCTTCTGGCATTGGGTGGAGGATCAATAGCTACAACGTCTGGAGGACTCTCTATCAGCTTGGTGGAGGGCAAGATTATACTGGTTCTGTGCTACCTTATGCAATTGAGTAGACAACCAGGAGCTACTGAGTCTGGGTGGCTCTCTGCAGCTGGTTGGAGCACCAGGGGGACATATCTTTTGCTCTGGAGTGGGGCATGAGTTGACATTGTAGTCCGTTCTCACACTGCTAATAAAGCTAATAAAAGGCTCTGTTGTGTCTGCCCCTCTAGGCTCTGTTGCTGCTGGGAATACTGGCCTGCTGTCACTGACAGGTGTGGGCAAGGGATAGGTTGGCTACCCAAGATCTTGTGGCATGTCTGCTGCAGGTAGATTAGGCATCATTGCCACAAGGTATGGATTCCAAGTCCCCAGTGAGCTTTCCTTCCCTGATCTTTTGATCAGAGAGAGAAGATTCCTTTTCTTTGCTTTTTTCTTTTTCTCTGCTTTTTGTTTGTTTGTTTGTTATTTTTACTTTGCTTTGTTTAATTGTTTTGTTTTGGTTAGCTGTTGTGGGTTACAGGCCTCCCTGGTACCCATTCTGGGATGATAGAATAAACAGGAGGAAAGTTATCATGTTAGTATTTATTAATCTGTGAGACCCTTGAGGAAAGAAAAGAACTTTTATCTGAAGGAGCCTTTTAAAATGATCAGCCCCAGAGAAACATTAAAATTAGACAGGAAACACTTCCTACTTTCCCCCTTGAACACTTCAAACTGCTTATTATTGCCACAAGTAGCTTTCCTCTAACAATGCCACACCACACACAGCTTAACAATGTATAGCCAATCACTAATGTTATTTCTGTAAACCAATGAGAATTCCTGACAAAAAAACTTTGTATCAGTCCACTCCTGTCCCCCACACCCCCCCCTTTTTTTTGCCTTTAAAAACCTGCTTCTAAAAAAAGGCTTATTGGAGCTCATATCTGCGGTTACTTAGGTCTGAGTCTTCCAGGCAGCTGTCCTCACATTGGCTCACGTAAACTCTTTAAGTTATAATTTGTTCTTCAGCCTCTTCCTTTCATGGTGACTCCCTTATCCCACCAATCATCATCTTACTGCCTTTCAGAGTACTTTTCTAATTGCCTGTTGAATTATTTCCAAAGTATGCCATTGCATATAAAGGAGATGAGCAGTAAAAAGATAGTCTATGCCATATTATTGCTGAAGTCTAAATGCTAATCCGCTTTTTTTAAAAAATAATTTACCTCAACCACTGAAGTTTCTTCTGAAGAAATAATATATTGAAAGTATTTTGCTATAAACAATAAAACATGCTAACTATAAAAATTAGCCAATAAAAAAATATAGAAAGTAGGAAAACAATAATCTATAATCATTATCCAAAGCCAAATATAATGAACATTGGTTAATTACTTTCCAATCTTGTTTTTCTGATGAGTTAAGTTATGTCGTTACTTTTCTGGGTAACCATGACCATGCCATTTTTATGTTTCAATTACTTTAATACAAATATTTTTCCTGTTATTGTAAATTCTTCAGAATTCTTTCTTTTGATGGTGGTTCATTTTGGGGTACCATCATTTTCTTATTGTTAGACATGTAAGTTGTTTTCTGCATTCCAGTTGTTTTTTTCTGTTGTAATATTCATGTAATGCATACCTTAATATATACAACTATTTTGACGGTTTGTTTTATTTAAATACAACAGTGTCCTGGAGGAGGAGAACTATAAGAAACTAAAGAAAAAAAATATTTCACCCCAAAATATCCTTCTTTGACATATTTCAAGATGGCTATTAGGAGGGAATGGTAACACAAGAATAGCTAAAAAGCTGCCCTTTGTGGGGGAGATTTGCATCTGTAGAGAAAATCTGCATTGGTAAAATGAACATCCTGGCTTGCTCTGCTTCCCACTCCAGCCTCCACCTCCACCTTCAGTCTGGATCTAGGACTGATTGGCTCACTTTAGGGGTCTGACACATACTTTCTCTTTCTGAGCACTGCTACCAGTGAGGTTTTATCTGCATGGCAAAACTTAGTTTGACCTGCTTTCCTCTCTTTACTTCCCAGAGCCCAGACAAAGTGGGTTCCAGAACCCTTTTTCTTTCATTCATTTCTCATTTCTCAGTAAAAATCATTTTACTTCTACACCCGCCCCCCAATAAATTCGTATGCCTTTCTCCCTGTTTTCTGTCCATAATCTTGTCTATTAGGGTTTATTTTATTATTTTTATTTTTATTTTTAGAGAGAGGTATGAGGTCTTGCTCTGTCATCCAGGCTGTAGTGCAGGCTGCAGCGCCATTATAGCTCACTGCAGCCTTGAGCTCCTGGGCACAAAGAATCCTCCCACTTCAGACTCCTGAGTAGCTGGGACCACAGGTGTGCACGATCACACCTGGCTCAGCTTGTTTTAGAGTCTCAAATCATCTAAACTTCCAGGGAAAAATTTAAACTTCCCTACAAGACAAAGTTGCAAAGAAGGAATAAGCTTTGGTATCAGAAACATAACAACTCGGTCCCTGCCTTTCCTGCTTTCTAGCTGGCCACCTAATCTTCCTGAGCCTCCCTAATCTCCTCCGTTTGACATGGGAATTAACCAAGGTCATATATGTAGAATTCTTAGCCTGCACCAGGTACTCATATATATTACACAGCAGTTCTGTTTCCCTCTCGCCTCACTTACTCCTCCATCTCATTCTCTTCCTGAAGATAATTAGGATGAGTTAACTAGTAAAGCGATTAAGGGTCATTTCTAAAATATCAGATTTTAAAACAGTCATCAATACAACTCTTTTAAACAATCTGCATCTCACCTCTGTAAAATTATCTTTCTAGCAAAATTAAATAAGCTTCAATAAATTGGAATGGAATTAAAAGATTGTAAGGTTTACCGTTTGAGAATGTGAGTGAAATGGGATGGGGAGGAGATTAAAATTATCTGTGAGATAGAAGGTTAAATTTTTTTAAATGTTAAGAAAAACATGAGTAAACATTTGATGTCAGCACACAGCATGGCAGTGAAGTGCCATGCAATTTCCAAAAGTCTCTTTATCCCACAGAAACCATATTTGGATTTCTTGTGTATGGTAGTTTCCCTATGACGAGACCCAGAGGAGTTGCTCTGCTCTTTTTTGATGATGATGATGATGACGGTGGTGGTGGTGGTGATGGATAAGACCTCAGAAGGGAAGAGGAGACAAAAACAGAAAGGGGAAAATGGGAGGGAGATTAATTTATATCCATTGTTGAGTGCCTATTGTTTAGAATATTACTTTTTTCTGATGGTGAATCTGGGGTCATTTCTTCTTTCCCTTTCTATTATCTGTTATTTACTTTTGTCCTGTTTGTGCATCTTTACTGCATGTACTACCAACATGAGAGATGGCCCATTTCTATGCATTTGACCACATTGCCTGCTCTTCTTTTTAAATTACTAACGTTTATAAAGGTAATAAGCTATATCATTAATTTGTTAGTTTCTCATTGCTGGCGAGTTATGCACATGTCTTTTATAAATTATATTTAAGATTGGAATAAATCAGAATTGAGGATCAAATTATTATGAACAGAGAGAGTGCTTTCCTCATCTTTTATATTTTGTCTACTCCAATTAGTTTTTATTGGAGTTTTGTATAAGTTTATGGGGTGATGAATTTTTATCTGTGTTTATTTTCTCTGCTAAACAAGAACTCTGAGAAGCTGGGTCACATGCCTTTGGTTTTGGGACTCAGATAGTTTTATTTAGAGAGGTTATGAGGTTCAACATTTCTGAGACTAACTGTATCCATGCACAAAACCCTGCCTTGGCTTCACCTTTGAACCTAGGTTCCTCGAAGACCCAATTTACTCTTCATTTTAGTTCATTATCCCCAATGGGAGAGTGAGGTACTGTTCAGCCAAGTAGGCTCAGCCTGAAAGAGCCTACTTTCTCTAAACAAAATCTAATCACGAGATTCCTGGAAGAGCGAGCTAGTTTGACTGTTTGGTCAGGAAAGTGCCATGGTAAGGTGAACTCATCTAACTATACTTGGTCCTCATGGCCTAATCTTTTTCTATGTGAAACATCACAAAGAAGATTCTGTGTCCTGAACTCTAATGGGCTCCAATTATTTTCTTGGGGAGAGTGAGATTGGTTGGAAGGAATGCTTTTAGGATTTTTGGCATAATGGGTAGACACTGAACATAATGCAATATTTCTGTCATTTATATAATAACTATTCTGTATCTGAATATGCTCTTCATTAAATGTATCAGCTTAGGAACTCTACCAAGATTATAGCCAAATAATATGTCACTCCATATATAACCATGACAATCTTGAGATTAAATAACCACGGGATGCTACTTTTAATGGTTTTTCTAGCGTCTTTAAACTTAGAAATGTGAACATTTGGCAGATATTTTTATATTTCACTTTGTATTGTAAAAGGGTCTTAACCTGAAAAAGTAGCCAGATTTTCACTTGACAGTTCTTGAATCTCAGTTTTTCTATGCCTCAAACAAGGGCCTTTAAGCAGCAATGTGCTACATCTTTTGTTAGTTACTAGAGTTAAAAAAAAAAATTAGAAAGACATTAACTTGTTTACTCATTCACTTGGATGTCATTTGTTGAGCATCCATTATGTGCTCAGCATCATGCTAGGTTCTGTGAGGTGATGTGGAAATGAATGTAGTAAATTTATTCATTCATTCAATGAACATTATTGAGAATCTGTGATTTGATGAATTCATAAAATGTGTTTCCCATCTTCAATAAATTCACAGTGTAGCTACAGAAACCCCAGCTAGTAAAATGGTTGAGATCCTTTGTGTTAAACGTGAAATAAATGGAAACTATCATAGATGCTAGGAAACTACTTTGCAAATAATGAAACTTTGCACTCGAGAGTTTTGTTTAGCATCAAACAAAACAGCTTTTCTGTCTCCTGACCATACAGAGTACTGGGGACATGTATTAATTTAGTTTATTTGACTAGCAATTTACCAGACATTGGGAATAACAAGATCAAAGAAGCACACTTCCCTTGGTAGCAATGGCAATGAGGATGCTCAGGAATTGTGCAATGGTACAAGTGATGCGTGAGCACTGAAGAGGGAGCAGAGAATGTCCCTAACAGTAATGGTGCATGAACTGAATTTCAAAACAGTAAAGAGAATAGGGCATCAGTATTCTGGCCACAAATGAAAAAGATCAGAGGTCTGAGAGAGCTTGCTCTGTCGGAGGAACTACATGTCGTGTGTTATTACTGGAGCATGAATTCCATGGAAGAGCATTGGGAGAGGTCTTGGATATCAGGAGAGAGCATTTGGATATCTTTCTGGAAGAGATGGTGAGTCAGAGATCTACTTTCCATCTAATCTGCCAGTATTTTCTAACTTCTTTTTTCTAATACCCTATGAATTTTTTGCATTTTACTTAAAAGTAATACTGTTTGAGTTCCCCAGCAGCAGAGAGTAATGAACAATGATCAGAACAGTTCGGTTAGAAGAACATAAAACTAGTTCCCAAGTGTCAGGACACATTCTTTACTGGTGCTGTGTCCCATGTGGGGTATGAGAAGCACCTTCTGTTATATTTATCTCCTTTGGTCCTCTCAATAGATTTATAGAGTGAAGTGGAATTTCATTCATTTGCTAGAAAAGAAAACAGAGACCCTGGGAGATAAACTGATGTTTGCCAAGCCATGCAGAGAGCCAGCAGTGGTTTATTTCCAGAGCCCAGGCCTCCTGGTCCCAGTGAAGTGTTTCTGCCATGAGTCACATATGGACTTTCTGCTCTCCTGTGACCCCAGGGATGCCCAGCTTACACTCAGGGCTTGCAATTTAGAGTGTGAAAAAGATGGATCCCATACCTATGGTTGTAATGTTATCCATTTCATACTTCCAGCAAGCATCCAATCATTTATTTATTAATCACTTACTGTGTGCATTTTTATACCCAACGATGTGTAGAAGATCAGACCTGGGCATTGAATTCCAGCTTTTATACTACATGCCTCTTAATTTTGAGCAAGTTTTTCAAACTCTTGGTTTTATCTGTTCATCTGTAAAAGTTGGCACAATCATGATACCCAAAACATGAGGTAATATGTTCTTAGAAGAGAGCATGACATGTGTTAACCTTTCAGAACCATTATACAGTAGCTAAAATAAGTAGGCCGGGTGCGGTGGCTCAAGCCTGTAATCCCAGCACTTTGGGAGGCTGAGACGGGCGGTTCACGAGGTCAGGAGATCGAGACCATCCTGGCTAACATGGTGAAACCCCGTCTCTACTAAAAATTACAAAAAGCTACTCGGGAGGCTGAGGCAGGAGAATGGCGTAAACCCGGGAGGCGGAGCTTGCAGTGAGCCGAGATCGCGCCACTGCACTCCAGCCTGGGTGACAGAGCTAGACTCCGTCTCCAAAAAAGAAAAAAAAAAAGAAATAAGTAATAAGATCTGGGCCCTGCTTTCTCCGTGCTTTATCTCAGTGAGAACACCAAAATTCAAAAGAGTTCTTGAAGTTTCAGTAAGATGAGAGAGCAGGATATCCCAGGCACCCTAGACCCTCTCTTTGCACAATGGAGTCACACATTCTTGGCTATTTACCTTCTTTCTGTGGCTTCTGACAATACTGACCAAAGTGTTCTGTTTAGGAAAAATGCCTACTACAGGGGAGTAGACTGACATAATCTTGGGAATCACCCTCGTCCTCTTTTCCCCCTGCCTCCTCCTGCACCACTAAATGCTCTTAAATTCCCTTTATCCTCCTTTCCTCTGGCTGTTTTTCTTGGCCTGCTTAGAAGTTATGTTTTCTAACTGGGTCTCTCATGGAATTGAGTGTTCCTCCATTGTTTATAGTTGCACCCATATGCTTGTCGCAGATACACATGGAGCTGTGGATAAGTATGAGTTAGGTCTTGACTGTGCATGCATGTGCGCACACACACACACACACACACCCCACACATACACATACACAGACACAGAACATGCCTGTTTCCATTTAATTTTGCTTTTTGGGTAAAATCGTTTACATAAGTAGGACCATAGGTTAAGTGTGTCCATGTTGGATGATTTGGCAAATGAATCGGTCTGACAAGCATTTTTGATATCAGAGGGCCTGAACAGCATCATTTTCAGGGGTCAGGCCCTACTGGGTCTGGCTCAGAGTTCTCTGCCAGTTTTGTGGGTGTGGTGCGGAGAGTCTGATGTTTGCTTTAATGAATGTGCGAAGTCTCTTAAACAGATTGTCTGCCTAGAAAAACATTTCAGATGCTTCTCAGTCCTGAACTTTGGCTTCTTCAGCCATGACCAAAGAAATATTAGGCTAGTTTAAAACCTTTTCCAATCATTCCATAAAAATTGTAGTTTCCCTCCTCTATCAAATCAGCTAATCTCATTTAACCATGACCACTGCTTAAACGCAATTAAATTATAGTCAGAAAATTCTCTTTCCTTGACAAGAACCTAAAATAAGGTGCACATACCAATGAATGTAGCTCACACAAGGCTAAGGTCTAAGTTTACAAGCTCCACGAGGACAGGGGCTTTTTGTTCATCTTGTTCCCTGTTATATGCCCAGCCCCTATAACAGGGTCTTCATTACTGCCTGCAGAGTAAGAGTTCATAAAGAAAGTTTGATGAATCTTTTCATCTCTGATACGGATGCTTGGCAACTAGTGGACTTTTCATTAAATATTTGGGTAAATAAATGCTGACTCCTGGAATTCCATCCTCTGATATTCATGAGTCTAGATTGAGACATTGATGATTGTTACGATGCAGAGGTGACTCACAGAATCAGTTGGTCTTCATGTCTTCATAAATAAAGGACCTGAGATGGGAGGCAAGAGAGATTGTGCTGAGGGCCTGGCTACCGAGGGAGGTGACAGTAAATGGATGCAATGGTGGGGCAGGTCGGATGCAAACAAGACTTTTTCCCCTTTACTTCTAAACCTCAGTCAGCCATCAACCAGCCCCTCCTGGCTCTCTCCCACCGGCTGTCCCAGGTTTTTCAGGTTACTCCTCAGCTGCTGGGAGACAGCTCCTTCGGAATCTCAGGCTACTGTCTTTCTGATTCAACATTGAAGGTCCAAGGTGAGTATTTCCTTGGAGTCAGCCTTTTGTCACAGCCCCAATGGATCCTACATATAGCATTTTTCTTAAATACGTATTTTATGACTATAAAAGCAATACTCATTTGAAGATAATTGGGGCTATTTATAAGGTATAAATAGGCAGAATAAAATTATTCATTAACATTTAGTTACAGTTTGTTCCGGCTATTTTTTATGCTTAGGGTTTTTTCTTTTGTGCTATTGAGGTCATATGGTATGAACAATAATATATTTTGATTTTTTACCTAGTAGGATTAGTATAGGAATTTTCTCATATCATTAAATGACATTCATTGCAAATGCTATTCCAAAAAATCACAAGCTTTTGTACTTTGCAAATGCACTGTAATTTACTTAGACTTTCTTCCACTGCTTGACAGTAATTGATACATAGCAGAATGAAGAGTTTCTCTAGGCATGGAGAGTACAGTATTAGGTCATGTTTGGAACTGCCCAAGCAAGGCTTCTGTTCTCCTGGGGAGAGGTAGTTTTCTAGATCTAATCTGTGTTAACTAGTCATTTGATTAAGATAGATGCTTCACTGAGTACAGACACAGTAAGATGTATATGAGGAAATATGAATATCCCTATTTTGTTTCTTCTGACTTAAATTTTTGAAATGATATAAATAACACTCAGACTAATGGGTTACTAAAGGGAAACAAGTCACAAACACTAATGCAGTTTTTTACCCTTTGAGCCTTAGTTCAAAACAACATAACTATACATTTCAATCTTAATTTGAGTGACTCATGAGTTTGATTTGATAAAATTAAATTAAACTGACTCAGCTGCCATCAGTGCTAGCCACCATTCAAAAGGCTCTGGAAGAATATAAAATAGTGCAGCCATTTTGGAAAACAGTATGGCAGTTCCTCAAAAAAGTGAAAATAGGATTACCATATGATCCAGCAGTTCCACTTATTGATCTATAGCCAAAAGAATTGAAAACAGGGACTGGAACAGATACTGTACATTCATGTTCTGAACAGCATTGTTTGTAATAGCCAAAAGGTGGAAGCAACCCAAAGGTCCACTGATGAATGAATGGATATACCCATAAAAACTGAAAATAACTGTTTAAGAAAAGACATGAATAAAGTGATATATGCATATGAAATAAAATATTATCCAGCCTTCAAAAGGAAGAAAATTCTGACACACATTTTGAGGATGTGCTTAATGAAACAAACTAGTCACAAAATACAAATCCTTGATATTTCACTTATATGAGACATTTAGAATAGTCAAATATGTAGAGATGTAAAACAGAATGGCAGATGACAGGGAAGGGGGAAGAGGGAGATGGGTAATTGCTGTTTAATGGGTATTCAGTTTCAATTTTGCAAGATCAAAATAATTATGGAGAAGGATTGCAGTGATGGTTGCATGATATGAATGTACTTAATACTGCTCAACTATATATGCAAAAATGGTTAAGATGGTAAATTTTATTATATGTATACTTCTACCAAAATTTTTATGAAATAGGCTCTGGAAAAACAAAATAAATAATGTAAAAATACATTATCTTAGTGACCTCTTAGGGATGTGTCAGTAGTTAGGTCAAGGAGGCTAGGGGAAAATAGGCTGGTTCATAAATTACAACACAGAGAATAAGTGAAGTGGGTGTAAAATCTACAGAAGATACTTAAAGAAGTTAAGTAAGAGAGAGGCACGTGTGAGCAAGTGGGGACTGTGGGTCAGGGATGGTCTCATGAAGGAAGTGGCTAGAGCTTCCACAGAGGGATGCGGGGGATGGACAGGAGAGTCAGCACAGGGGGATGTGATGGTTGATATTGATTGTCAACCTGACTGGATTGAAGGATGCAAAGTATTGTTCCTGGGTGTGTCTGTGAGGGTGTTGCCAAAGGAGTTTAACATTTGAGTCAGTGGACTGGGAGAGGCAGACCCACCCTCATTCTGGATGGGCACCATCTAATCAGCTGCCAGCAGGGCTAGAATAAAGCAGGCAGGAGAAGATGGAAGAGCAGACTGCCTAAGCTGAGTCAATTCTCCTTAATAAACTCCCTTTCATATATGTATATATCCGATTAGTTCTGACCCTCTAGAGAATCCTGACTAATACAGGGGAAGAGAGGAAACTGGGAGGAAAAGACGTGGAATGAGCTTAGGGCAAGTTTGGAGTATTAAGGAAATAAAGTGTCATGGAATAAACAGCTCAAAGATCCTCTCTTCAGCTGTGTCAGTGTTTGGGCCAGCAAGTTTTTTATACTAATGATTCGATGTAAGACCGAGAGTGTCCTGGTCATACATCTGTCAGTCTAGGAAGAGGCAGAGCTGGAGGTTTGGAAGCATTTAGTTCAAAGTGAAAGCAGGTTTGTTTTGTTGGAGAGTCAGTAGATCTGGAAATGAAATCTCACAAATTGTTTGTCAAATTGGATTTGTGGGAACAGATTGAATTAAATATTATTCAATTGAATATAAAACTTAGAGGTACATGATATATTTGTGATACATTAGTGCTATTTTCAAAGGTTACTTAAGTATTTTTTTTAAAAAAAAAACTTTAACCAACGTAGTACCTACTGAATGACTAAGACTGTTAGAAGAGAGGCGAAAGGGCAAGAAAGGAAAATTGAAAGCCAAATTGATCAGAGTTCCTGAGTCAATGGAAATAATAGTTCAGCAGGGGAGAGACATTGCATGGTTATTGTAAGGTAGTATGGGATGGGGCTTGATCATGCTGGGCGGGACTGAAGATCAAGCTAGCCTCAGGACACAAGGATAGAATTTGATGTCAAGGAGATAGAGGGAACTCGAAAAATCTTGCCTCTCAGCCTAGTGGCTTGGGTAGTGAATCCTTCAGGGTCTGGATGAGATAATAGAGTGGAGTAGCTTGGGTTACTGAAATATTCAATCTAAGAGGTGCAGAAGGAAAGATTAAAGATCCTACAGGGAAGGAGTTTCCAAGCTGCAGGTTGTTACCAGCATTCGTTACAAACATAAACTAGGCCAGAATAGCATGTAATTGAGTAAGAAATATTAGTGTGATGTTGAAGACAGTGAAGAGAAGTATAATTTCATCAAACTGTGGTTTCAGTTTTGAGGGCGGAGTCATAGTATAGGGCATATTTCTTACTGTGAGTCTCAGTGACCAATGTTTGGCAGCAGTGCAGTAGGCATCTGCAGGAAGCAGAGAAAGCAAATTAAGAAGACAATTGAATATGTTACCTTGCATGGACAATGAATAGTATCATAATAGAATGTTCTTTTTTTAATAATAAAGCTTTGATTAAACTTATTTCAATGTTACTTGAAAGTTTAAGATTAAATATATATATAAATATATATACATATATGTACATATATACATACATATACACACATATATACATATATACACATATATGAACAAAGAGTTAAAACAAAAATAACAAAACATAATACTGCTTATGAATACATACTAGACATGGAAGAAAGAAGCTATGATGCCCATGTGTTTATGTGAATGAGTGCATGTGTTTGTGTCTGCCCATGAAATACTACTCATCTAAAAGAAGAATTAGATTGTCCTTTACAAGTAGCAAGCTGACACTGAATACAGTGGTAAGACAATTTATATGGACTCGTGATTTGGTCTCATGGCTATATGGGTCTCATTGAGTATGCCTGAGCATCTTCTTAACCAATAATCTTGTTTTCTTCAGAATATAGGAATTACATACTTTTTTTTTTTTGAGATGGAGTCTCTGTCACCCAGGCTGATGTGCAGTGAGATCTTGGCACACTGCAATTTCTGCCTCCCAGGTTCAAGTGATTCTCTCAACTCAGCCTCCCAAGTAGCTGGGATTACAGGCTCCCACCACGACACCTGGTTAATTTTTGTATTTTTAGTAGAGACGAGATTTCACCATGTTGGTCTGGCTGGTCTCAAACTCCTGACCTCAGGTGATCCGCCTGCCTCAGACTCCCAAAGTGCTGGGATTTCAGGAGTGAGCCACTGCGCCCGGCCCACAGAATTACATAATTTTTAGAAAAAAAAAAAATTCTACATTTCAGGAAGTTAATTTCAGATCCATGACTGTGATTGCAAGGATTACAAAAGCCATTTCTCCTCTCATTAGAGAAAACACAAAACAAAAACAACTTAAAATATAGAAGAGAGTTGCTACCAATAATTTTAGGGGTTTTCTTGTAAGATCAAAGTGAGGTGGTCTAACAATCAAAATATCAAAAGATAGCAAGTGTTAGCAAGTATGTGGAGAAAAGAGAACCCTTATACAGTGCTGGTGGGAATGTATATTAGTATGGCCACTCTAGAAAACAGAATGAAAGTTCCTAAAAAATTAAAAATAAAACAACTATAAGATCCAGCAACCCCTCTTCTAGGTATATATCTTGAGAAAGTAAAATCACCCTCTGGAAGAGATACTTGCACTTCTGTGTTCACTGCAGCATTAGTCACAATAGTCAAGATACAGGAAAAAAATGTTATGTGATGGATGAATGGATAACAAATGTGAGATGTGTGTGTGTATGTACATATCAATGGAATATTATTCAGCTTTACAAAAGAAGGGACAGAAATTCTGCCATTTGTGACAACATGCGTGAACCTGAGAAACGGTTATAGCATGTGAAATAAGTCAGACACAGAAAGATAAATACTACATGATCTCACATGTGGAATCTAAGAAACAAAACAAAAAGTTGAATTCATACTAACATAGAGTAGAATGGTGGTTACCAGGGGCAGGAGAATAGGGGGAAAGCAGAGATATTGGTCAAAGAGTACAAAATTTCAATTATGAGCAAATTCTAGAGAACTAATGGTGACCAGAGTTAATAATAATGTATTGTATACTTGAATTTGCCAAGAGAATTAGCTGAGAACAGATCTCAAATGTAGTCGGTACACACACTAACATGGCACTGATGTGAGATATGTTAATTAGCTTTCACAATGTATACATACATATCAAAACATCATAGTATACACTTTAAAATATATAAGTTTTATTTGTCAACATACCTCAATTAAAAAGAATTAGTTTCTAAATGAAGATGGTAATATCTAGAAAGGAGTTTTGGCAATTAGCACAATGATACTGATTGTTTTGGAGTCCTGTCTTATGAGTGAATTTCATGAGCCTGTTATCCTGTCTAATTTCCAATGCTGGCTTAAAAAAAATACTTCATGTGTTTGAGCATGTGCACCACCAGCTGGGTGGAATTCCTTTTACAAAGGCCCAGCTGAATGGATTGGAGAGGACTCTTTATTTATCTATGATTTCAGCTCCACCTGTTTACCATTTTCTTGTTAAAAGGAATTAGTGACTATTGGGTATATGGCTATGAAGCAATTGAACAAATCTCCACTGCAACTATAATACAAATCCATCTTCAATCCCAGAGCAAATTGTTCTCATCTTGGGAGGGGAAAAAGGTATTTTCTCAGCTAAAAACAAAAATTAACAAATATTTTGCAAAAGGTGAACTCCAGGGTCCCAACCAAATCCTGAACAAGTTAGAGTGAAACAGAAACAGCTGTTGAGTAAAATGCACGTCCTTAGCGTAGGTTGCGGACTGTCAAGCCAGATTGCTCTGAGCTGGCCCATCCCAGCTTTACCGTTTCTCAGCACCTTGGCAAACAAGGGGACACTGTGGAAAGGGGAGCACATGTTCCAAAAAAATAGCAGAAGCTCCAAGTTTGCTTTGGGACCTGAGGGATCTCAAGGTCCTTATTTCTGGTTTTCCCCTGGGAAGTTGCCATGCAAATGAAGAAGATTTCCTTTTGTGACAGGAGAAAGCATGAAGCTGTAAACCCACTAAGCTTCTCAAGGGAAAAAGTGAGCCCCAAAACAGGATTTGGTTCAGTAATCCTGTGACCTCACCTGGGAAGGTTAAACTTTGCACAACACTGAATTTAAAAAAAAAAAAAAAAAGCTTTATTTTATCCAATCACTTTTAAGTCTTGAGATACGGGATAACAAAGAGAGATTGAAATACAAGCTTGGCCATTTTTTAAGTTCCAAATTTGTTTCCACTCCACCTAAAAATGTTGTGTTTCAGTTCAAGAAAGGTGTCAAATTGTTCTGAACATCCTATAATATTTTAAAAATGCTACGGAGTTGTAAAGTAATTCAGTGCTTGTTTCTGTCTTTCGAATTTATGCTCTATTATATTTCTTGTTAAATATGTTAGAATGTGCTGGGGGCCCATATGAAAAGCACACCTCTCTTCTACCAAGTTCTGAACCAATAAAAAATAAGAACAAAAAAAGTGAAAATATCAATGCCAGAATATAACTTTTATAATGGATAAAGCAAGTATAGTTCAATGTGGCTTATTTCTTGGGACATGTGGACTTTTTAACACTAAACTAAAATTAGGAAAACTTATGAAGCCCCCTCAGCAGGTGGCACCAGCCAATACCACAGACTTTCCTCAGGGGGTGGCTATTATTTTTTGCTATGTGGCCAAGAACAATCAAGAAGATATCCTCTCCGTGGAATATAAATATCCCTCCACAACACATAGTATAATTTATCTTTTAATACATAGCTAAGTTTCTATTTGGAATGCATACAAAACATCAGAACAGATGAGAAAGAGATAAAAAGATAAAGTCTCTCTCCCATTTTCCCCCACTCTCTTTTCATTGCACACTCCAGAGGCAACCGCTTTTAAACGACTTCTATTTTTACTTTCTTTGGTTGTTATCACTATAATTTTAAATGACATACTTCTATTTCCACTTCTAAAATTACCAACTTTAAACAATATTTATTGATTCTCTTTCAAAAAGATGAGGAGCTTAGCACACTTAACTAGCTCCTGCCTTGTCTTTCCCCTTGTCTTCTAATGTTTATCAACTATTTTGTTTTTATTTCTTCCGTGAGAGGGAAGCTAGTTAAAAGTAGACTCCAGGACAGGCGTGGTGGTTCGTGCCTATAATCCCAGCACTTTGTGAGGCTGACGCAGGTGGATCACTTGATGTCAGGAGTTCAAGACCAGTCTGGCCAACATGGTGAAACACTGTCTCTACTAAAAATACAAAAATTAGCTGGACATCGTCGTGCATACCTATAATCCCAGCTACTTAGGAGGCTGGGACACAAGAATCACTTGAACCCAGTAGGTAGAGGTTGCAGTGAGCTGAGATCATACCACTACACTTCAGCCTGGTTGACAGAGTGAGACGCTATCTCAAAAAAAAAAAAAAATGTAGGCTAGGCCCAGTGGCTCTTGCCTGTAATCCCAGCACTTCTGGAGGCCAAGGTGGGAGAATCACTTGAGGCCAGGAGTTTGAGACCAGTCTGGACAACATGATGAGACCCCATCCCTACAAAAAGTATAAAAATTAGCCTTGTGTGGTGGCCTGTGCCTGTAGCCCCAGCTGCTTGGGAGGCTAAGGTGAAAGGGTCTCTTGAGCCCAGGAGGTAGAAGCTGCAGTGAGCTGTGTTCATGCCACTGCATTCCAGCCTGTGGGACAGAGTAAGGCCCTGTGAAAGAAAAGAAAAGGAAGGGGAAGGAAAGGAAAGAAGGGAGGAAGGGAGGGAGGGAGGAAGGAAGGAAGGAAGGAGGGAGGGAGGGAGGGGGAGAAGGGAAAGAAAGAAGAGAAAAGAAAGAATGAAAAAAAGAGAAAAAAATGTAATTTTTTTGTCACTAAAATTTTATCCTGTAAAGCAGGGATCCTCAAACCCTGGGCCACAGACTGGTACTGGTCCATGGCCTGTTAGGAACAGACCACACAGCGAAAGGTGATCGGCAGGCTAGGGAACGTTATCCCCTGATCCCCTCCTCCTATCAGGTCAGCGGAGTCTCACAGGAGCACGACCCTGTTGTGAACTGCACATGTGAGGCATCTAGGTTGTACACTCCTTATGAGAATCTAGTGCCTGATGATCTGAGGTAGAAAAATTTCATCCGAAATTCATCTCCCCCGACATCTGTGGAAAAATTGTCTCCCACGAAATTGATCCCTGGGGCCAAAAAGGTTGGGGACCACTGCTCTAAAAAATATTCTCCCAAGTGTCAAGATGTAAAATACAAGAATGTATTTAACAAATACATTGTTAAATTTCTTAATTTAACAATGTATTTGAAGAAATTAAGAAATCCTTAATTTCTTCTAGGTTTCCTTATTATTTTGATTTTTGTCATATTCATTTCCTGTATCTCTTGGATTGGGAAGCAATACAGTGCTGCTGTTCCGCTTATAGACTGTGTGTGTGTGTGACATTTTGCAAGTTGCTTGGACTTGCTATGCCTTACTTTTCTCATCATTAGCTAAGGATAACAATCGATCTTCCCCACAGTATTATTATGAGTAAGAAGTAAAATAATACACACATAGCACATAGAAAAGTGTCCAGTACACCATATTATTTTGCTTGCTTTTTTTTCCTTTTTTAATTTTACTAGAGTAGCTTCATTCAGTTATTCACACAGAATGTCAGGTCACTAAATGTTCTGTGTATATACAAAGTAAATTTTTATATTTTTCTCTTCTTATCATAATTGAGTGCTTACAAGATTCTGAATTCAAAGATGAAATGTGGAGTTCTGGAGTTCTGTTTCCCATAATGATAGATTAGCTTGTTGCATACCAACACTCCAACCAGGAACATCTAGAGAAGGCAGAAAAATATCCATGTAGGTACTGGAGAGCTACTAAGGCAGCCAGGACTAGAAGGTCCCAGAACCTAGAAAGAAGGTGAATAAGTACATTGAGATGAACCTAAAATTTTGAATTTTTTTTTTACTCGAGATATTTGCTGCTCCTTTTTGTTGAGATTTTGACTTCCTTGTAAATTGTGGATATTTTTCCCTGTCCAATATGTAGTTTGCAAATATTTTCTCCCATTCTGTAAGTTGTCTTTTCTTTTGCGGTTTAGAAGCTTTTTTGTTTAATTGAGTCCCATTTGTCTATTTTTGTTTTGTTGCTTGAGCTTTTGAGGCCTTGGTCATGAATTCTTTGCCTAAACCAGTGTTCGGAAGAGTCTTCCCTAGGTTTTCTTCTAGTATTTTTTATAGTTTTGGGTTTTACATTTAAGTCTTTAATCCATCTTTCATTAATTTTTATATATGATGAGAGATAGGAGTCCAGTTTTATTCTTTTGTGTACATAAGGCAATCCAACTTTCCAAACACCATTTATTTAAAAGGATGTCCTTTACCCAGTGTAACCTTATTAAAAAGTGGGCAAAGGATATGAATAGACATTTTTTCAAAAGAAGATGTACAGATGGCCAACAAACATGAAAATTGCTCAACATCAGTAATCATGAGAGAATGCAAATTAAAACCACAATGAGATATTATCCTACACCAGCCAGAATGGCTATTATTAAAAAGACAAAAAAAAAAAAACATGTTGGCAAAGACACAGAGAAAAGGGAATAAGGGAATGCTTATACACTGTTGGAAGGAGTATAAATTAGTAAATTAGTACAGCCTCTATGAAGAAACAGTATGGAGATTTCTTAGATTTCTTAAATAACTAAAAATAAAACAACCATTCAATTCAGCACTTCCACTACTGTGTATCTACCTAAAAGAAAATAAATCATCGTATAAAAAGATACCTGCATTTTTATATTTATTGCAGCACTAATCACAATTGAAAAGATAAGGAATCAACCTCAGTGTCCATCAGTAGATGATTGGGTAAAGAAAATGTGAGATACACTCATACACACATACACACATATACACATACACACACACATGCACACACACACAATAGAATAATATTCAACCATAAAAAAGAATGAAATCATGCTTTCTGTAGTAACATGGATGGAACTGGAAGCCATTATCTTAAGTAAAACAACTTAGACACAGAAAAACAAATATTGTATGTTCTTGTTCATCAGTGGGAGCTAAATAATGTGCATGCATGGACATAAAGTATGGAATGATAGACACTGGAGACACAGAAGGACTGGGGAATGGGAGAGGGTGGATGATGAGAAATTATGTAATAAGTACAATGTATATTATTCAGGTGATAGATACGCTAAGAGCCCAGACTTCATCTTCATACATGCAAAATAGTCATGTAACCAAATCGCACTTGTACCCCTTAAATTTATACCAAAAAATGGTATTTGTTGTTCTTGGCATGGGTGAAGAGCCTAAAAAGTTGAGCAGAAAGCAGCAGCTAATTGAGCAGAGCATTTTGGAATCTCATGGTACCAGAGGAGAAAAAAGTTGGATTCATGCTCTACCAAAGAGACAAAGGCCTGGTAAAGCCCCCTTCTTCCGGTTAGAACCCTCAAGGCATACATACCAGAAGCAAAGGCAAACTCAAAATAGATTGGCCCTCATAAAAACTGGAATTGAGCTTTGAATCAGTTCAACCCCAGTCTGGATTATAATAATCTGTACCTACTCTAAATGCCTGCCAGCGAGCAAATCTACTGCCTCACTGGAGGAAGATAAATCAAATTTTGAAAGATCTTTATATATTTTTCATTCATAATGTCTAATGTTAAATAAAAAGTCATGAAGTATGTCACAAAACAGGACCAAATGACCCAAACCAAGAGAAAATACAGACAATAGAATCCAATCAAGTGGTCCATTTATTATTTGACATCTATTTTAAAATGACTGTGATTACTATAATCGAAGTAATACATGTCAAGAGTAAGAACTTCACTGGGGGAACTAGGATATATACAATCACCTAATGAAAATGGAAAACCATGAATTTAATATACAGGTTTAGTATCAGATTACCAGATCAGAAGAGAGTTATTTGTAAGTAAGGAAGATAAGTTACTATCAAATATCCACACTCTACACACAGAGAAAAAAAGATGTAAGTTACATAAAACTGCATAAAAGCTACTTGGGTCATGGTGAAAACATCTGACATATCGTACAATGAAGTCCCAGAAGAGGCGAAGAAATTATGCAGGAAACATTTGAAGAGATAGTGGTCAAGAATTATTCCAAACTCATGGAAGCCATCAAGATGCATAATTCAAGAATAATTGCAAACCCTAAACAGATAAATGAGCTAACAAACACACAAAAATGCAGGCACAGAATAGTAAAACTACTGAAAACAGAAGACAGAAGGAAATCTTAAAGGCAGCCCAAAAATTACATTTTACCTTCAAATGAGCAATGGTAAGACAGTAAGACAAACCACTAACTTATCAAAAAGAGTGATACAAACTTATCAAAAAGAGTGACACAAAGCACAAAAGAAAATGTATGAAAACCTGAAATTCTATATCCAGACAAATAAAACTTCAAAAATGAAGACAAAATAAGGACATTTTGTAATATAAAGAAAATGTTTATTTACAGTTCCATGCTAAAAGAAATAATCAGAATACAAAAGGTCAGATTATTGATTTAAACCCAAATGTATAAGAAATTAGTTAAATCTGGACTCTGAGGTTCCCTTTTCAACTTGCAAAATATGTGCATGTAGCATGAGTGAGAAATTAACCTTTGTTGTTTTAAGCCTGTGATTTAAGAGGAGTTTTTGAATCAAGTAGCTAGCCTGTACTGACTTACAAACATTGTTGCATGTTTTTTTCCCCCTCATTGGATCACTTTTTTTCCTACTGTTTGTAAGTTATACTCTATGCCTATGCTTTCAGTGATTACTCTCGTTTCTTAACTTGCTTATTAACAAAGTTTCAAACTTTAAATTCTCAAACTTTGAAGTACATTCAAATAATCTGGGGATCTTGTTATAAAGCAGATTCTGATTCAGCAGATCTGGGGTGGAGTCTGAGAATCTGGATTTCTAATAAGCTCCTGAGTGATGTCAAAGCTTCTGGAACACACTTGGAGTAGCAAGGCATAAATTACTTATATTGTATTATCCTGTCTTCCAACTAATATCTAGCTGTTGTCCCACATTTCAGCTGTATTTCCCCGCAAATTAAACATGATTACTTTGACATAGTCAGTATTTGTTTGGATTAACTCACTGTTCACAATTTCTTTGCTCACTACTCTTTCCTGCTTCTTCTTTCTTTTAGAATTTCCTTTAGTGTAGACATATTGGTGGTATACTTCATGTTTTATCATGCAGAAAAATGTTTTAATTTTATTCTCATTCTTGAAAAAATAATTGCATTGGGCATAACATTCAGGGCATTGTATTGTCTTCACATGTCCATTTATACTAATGTGAAATGAGTCATCTGTTTAATTGATATTTATGTGATCTGCTTGTGCTATTTACTGGCTTTAAGGACGATTTTTCTTTGATGCGCATGGCTTCTCTGCTTGTGCTATTTACTGGCTTTAAGGACGATTTTTCTTTGATGCGCATGGCTTCTCTATAATATATCTTTGTGTGAAGTTTATTTCATATTTATTCTTTTTTGAATTAATTGGGCTTCTTGGATCTGAGAACTGGTATCCTTCGTGGGTCTGGATAATTGTCAAACATAATGTCATTAAATATTGGCTCATTTTCATTCTATTGTCTACTTCTAAAACTATAACTAAATAATTGTTGGCTTTCCCCACCCTCTGCTCTGGCTCTTAATTTCTTTTTCATGTTTTCTATCTCTTTGTCTTTCTGGGTCACATTTTTCATATTATCTTTTAAATCTATTTTCTAGGCCACTCAATGCTGTCTACTTTAATCTTCTATTTAACTTCTCCAGTATGCTTTTAATTTTAACTATTATACCTCTTCATTTCTAATATTTTATTTGCTTCTTCAAAAATATCCCTACAATTTAAAAATTACATTTATTTTTTGTTTATTTTTTTTTTGCTGCTTTATTTCTTCAAAGTAAATAAAGTTGTATATTCCCTGGTCATGACAATATCTGATATATTCAGTAACCTGACTCTCCTGCATTTCATTCAAGGTGCCTTTTTCTGTGTGTTTTTCTATTTTCCAGTGAGTTGCTCGTTTTCCTTGGAACTTTATCTGTGGGAATTCTTTGAAACCTGGGTTGAATTAGTATTCCTCTAGAAATGATTTGTGTTTGCTTCTGCCAGTTTCCTGGGGGGGCACTGCTGGCCTAGGACCACTTTAAATTAAATTGTCCATTTGAGATTTTTCAGACCTCACAGGTGGCATAAATTTCGATGGCAAACCTGTGAAGGGTCTGTGGTGGTTATAAAATCTCAGAATGGATTTTTTCCCCTCCACTAGTGCCAATGCAGACTGTAAAGTTTCCCTGCTCTTCTATTCTTGGCGGTGAGTTTATTTCTCATTCAACCTTCTACAAAGAGTATAGGCCAGTGGGATTCCAACTTCGTGCATGGGTCTCCTGTTAGACTCCCCACCTGGGGCAAGCCTGGCCATTTTGTCCTGTCCCCTGAATGCTATGCAGTTTTTATGATGCAAAACTCTTGTGTCTTGGATATTGGAACACATTTGTCTTCCTTATTCCTTTCCTTCAGATGCCTAGTTGCTGTGGTCTGAAGGTTTATGTTTCCTCCAGATTCGTATGTTGAAATCCCCAAACTGATGGTTTGGTATAAGGAGATGGAGCCTTTTGGGGGTGATTAGGTCATAATGGTGGAGTCCTAATGAATGGGGTTAGTGCCTTTGGAAAGAAACCCCAGAGAGATGCCTCACTCCTTCTTCCATGTGAGATTGTAGTGAAAAGATGGCCATCTAGGAAGAAGGGCTTCACCAGACACCAAATTGACCAGACCCCTTTATCTCAGGCTTCCATCCTCTACAACAGTGAGAAATACAATTCAGTTGTTTACATGTCATTCAGTATATGGTATTTTGTTACAGAGGTTCAAACAGACTAAGATGCTTTGGGGACCCAAGGAGGCATGTGAAGAAGGTCTATTGGATGGTGAGAACACTTAGATACCTCCTACCCATTCCCCGTCACCCCACACTGCTTTACATTTCTAAGGTTTTCATGGAAACCTTACAAGGTGATGAAATCCATTTCAGTCTGTTCTCAACTAAATTGGATTTCTCAGGAAAATAGGGGCAATGTCTTATATATAATCTGTTTTGCCAGCACCACCCTGCACAGTTCATAGCTTGTTCTTCCCACATAGTAGCTTCTTATTACATGTCCAAAAGGACATTTAAAATGATTAACATTTATGCTAACATTTTACTCATCTGTCTGTTAAAATGTGGAAATAAACAGAAATATTGAATTTATCTAACAACTGGTTAGTGCTAGCTTGATCATTTCTGTATTTGGGTACCTACAAACTCCCTGCAGAGAAATCAAATTCAGTTTCACGACTATGTTTCAGAATGTTATACGCCCCAGAATTAAACTTCCCTCTGATTTTCTGTCCTCAGCCATCCACCCAAACCGTAGATGGAATCAAAACTAGATAATCAAGTGGAAGAGGTTGAAGATGTGTGTTCTGAGAATGTTCCCAGAGCATTCCCTGTAGTTGAGATCCACAGATATCGTTCATACCCTCATCATGCTGGGAGGGTGGTGGAGGCCCTCCTCAGGGCAGAAGTTGAAGCCCAGAAAAAGGGTTGTGGTCAGTTCCAGCACAATTCTTTATCATGCTGAGGTCAGGCCAGTCAGGTCCTCCATAAGTCATGGGTTAGGCATGTGCTTTGGACCCAGGCCGCCCTCCAGCTGTCTCTGGAAGCCCGCTGGCTGGGCCCTCTGTCACTTTTCTCCAGCAGGCAGTCCACCAGGCCCCTCCTGCGCTGCTCATTCTTCTGCAGCTTGATGTCAGGTCCCGATGGATGGCTTGAACCCTGTGTTGACCCACCATATATCCTGAACTTCTCCCCCTTCCTCTATCCTGACAACGTTTTACCACCACCAAATTTCTCAGGGTGAGCGCCAAAATAATTCTAGATGTAAAGAAACAACATTTTGGAATCGCTGTAGATTTATCTCTGGTGATACTTAAAATTCATGTTATTTCAGAATAAAGGGAGGAAATGGACACTCAGGGGCTGCTTCCACAGTGTTTCTTTTTATTGGCCGTCGTCTCCAAAATCTCTGATTTATTGAGAGTCCCTCTACTCATCTATTTCATATCCTTAGGGATGGTGCTGTTCTCTTCTTTCCAGCCTTCCTGGGAGATGATTTTTTCCCCCCTACTTTTTATTTCTTGTTAAATCTGGGAAGCTTTTCTTCACTCATTCCAACCCACATTCTTTTCTTCCCGTTCTTTGTTGCTGCATGCTAGTAAAATGGGAAAAGTGTTTCTTCTACCCAGTGAAATGTTCCAGTGGCTTAGAAGACAGACCCCAGTATGGAAATCAATTTTTGGGCAGTTTATTTTCAAGACCCTGGGTCTGTTTGTCACACCACCCCTCCCTTTTTTAAAGAATTCAGCATGATTAAATGGAGTTAGCTAGCCTGGGCTTGGGAGCCCATAATCTAGATTCTGTTCCTTGCTCTGTCATTAAATCAACTGTGTGGTTTACATCAGATTATTTATTTATTTGGTTAGTTAGTTTTCTTATCTGTAAAGTGCGTAAATTAGTACCTAACTTGTATGGAGGTTTTGAGCATTAGAGATGTTATTGAATTTAGACCAGTGCCTTGCAAATAGAAAGGACCCAATAAATGTTAACAATTATTTTTATTGTTTATTCATATATTCACTCAAAAAACATTAACTGTGTGATTGAAATTGTGGCAATGGTGATACCTCATGATTACAGTAACTTGGAGGTGCCCCAGGGCCCTGCCTGAAGCACTCATTGCTCTGAAAGGAGGGTGATTTTCTACTAACGGAGTCAAATGCCTTGAAGTTCTGAGCCAAATGACCATGAAGCTTCTCTTGTTTGAAACACCACGACCCCCCAACCCTCAGACCTAGTAAGGAATTCCTATGTCGTTAGTCCCCCTCATGTATTGCTTCTGAGGCTCTTAGGCCAGTGTGTCTGGGAAAGTTTCAGGCTGGAGGCATCAAGGAGTATTAATGTGCAGATGTAGGATCTGTCAAGAATACGAGCTGTGGTGCAACAAAAACCACCTGCGTGGCTTGTGATGTTTTGAAACAGAGTGCCGGAAAGAAGGGGCCCAGGGCCAAGAAAGGAAAACGGAGCTGTGGATTTGTGTGCAGCTCAGAGCAAAGCTCAAGAGCAGGAGGCAGAGGAAACTGCAGTGGTACTGCCACTGCCCCCACCCCGCCCCCCACTGATGTTGGTGTTGCATTTGTATGACTGATGGGCAGTGCGTACACAGGAGAGAATGGGAAAGTTCAGTGTCACCTTTGAAACTCAGAGGATGAGTTATCTGAAGGAGTGACTCCCCCATACCACTTACATCAGAACATAATAAAAAGTTTCCAAACAGTAACACAAAGCCATCCATGACTCGCCAGGACCTAAGCTGCGTGTCCTTCAGACCTTGGGAACAGTAAATCTGGAAGGCAAGCAGTTAGCCTCCCAATTAGAGAATACTAGTAACGGTCATCTCCCACTACTCTTCTGAGCTTGCCAAAATCACAACAAGGATGCTGCCACAGGTTTGGGAGTGGAGCCACTGAAAACAGGCAGCCTAGTGCCCACCAGTGGCTCTGCTTCCATGGGCTGGAAAACGCGCGGCAGACTGATTGGCTGGGCTGTCCTATTTCCCTCACTGACAGAGAGCCTTTGCCAAAGCAGGCCTCTAAAGCCTCTCAGAAAATGGCTTTACTGATTGCTTTTCAGAGCCATGAGTTAAAACATGGTTTTTCTGTTCCTAATTTATGCCATGAGAGCCTGGACTGTGACTTAATTGGGAGCTCCGCGATGGTGGAAAAGCAGCTACTGAGGTCCGCAGTGCTGGCAGAATCCTGGAGGCAGCAACTGCAGTTCAAAGGGCTGCAAAAACATGGTTTGCTGAATGAAGGGTGACCCTACAAAATAGTTTCCCACCAAGTGACACAGGAATACGTCCAGCAATGTCAGGAGCAGGGAGATATTGTGGACATTATCCAGACCAGCTTTCCCACCTACAGTGCTATCAACGTCCATTCTCCCAACACTCCAGCATTTCCTTCACTTCTCCCCTAACCTGCATGAGGCCCTCCAATGCCCTCAGCTTTCTGTCCACTGCAAGGGCAGTCCCATCTGATTTCCTGCACTGGTTGATGAAAACCCATATGGGCAGGAGAGAAGGAGCAGGGTGGGGAGTGTAGACAGCACCTGATGAGAAGGGAGAACTCCACACCTGTGACTGGGGTGAAGAGTTGAAGATAGCACAAACTGTATGTAGCATTTAGCCAGGATGTAAGTACATTGATGGAGAGATGCATTACAAACTGTTTTTTTTTTGTCTGACGTGAACAATTAGCAACACAGCAGTCTTGAGAAAATGCAAAATTGTACTGTGAAGAAAATTTATCTGTTTGCTTAAGTGGAATATTTGCTTTTGCTAAGAGAGAGATAAACCTGTTTTCTCCCTTGGATATGCTAATTTTAAATGATATTGATTATATTATTTCATTTGTGTCTCACAACAATTCTGTGGAGTAAGCACGTAAGATTATATCATGTTCATATTTCAAAGGAGTGAATTTTAATGTTCAAACCCATGTACATCAGATTAGCAGAACTGGATTCTGGCCTCCTTTTTCTGACTTCAAACCTTGTGTTCTTTTCATTTGAACTCATATTTATTTTTATTTACTTAGATGCCTACACCCCAGGTGTTCCTAAAATAAAACATAATAAATGCTTATTTTAGACACAGGGATATTGTATGTGGTTGCATGTATGCATATGTTTATTTTTCTTTTTTTAGGGCACATTTAACATTACTTGGTTGCACTCAAGCTATATAAAAGGAGGAGAACTTCTAGCTTCCCTCTTGAGTAAAGAGATATTAAATATATTTGAAAATAATCTACTTGAAAGGAAATAAAAGCATAAAGAACATCTGATTTCTAAGCAATATTTCTTCAAGATATGCTTTCATTATTTTAGGAGAAGGAGAATAACAAGCTAAAGTAAGAATGATCTCAAATTATTGTAATCTGTTCTTGAGAGCTGTGTGCTGTGGAATGACTACTGGATTAAGAGAGATGGTTTTGGTTGGCTCTAACTAGTTGTGTGGCCAAAACGAACTGGCCAAATATTTGTCTGTCTCAAGGGTTCAGTTTCTTCACCTTCAAAATGAAGAGATGGACTTAAAGATTGTTAATGAATTGCTGTGAACCTCTCTGAGATTTCTAAACCAAGAAACTACTTAAAATACTGACTTGCAGCTTCAGTTCAATAGGCGTTTATTGAGAACCTACTTCCTCTGCATGTTTCAGGCAGCATGTTACACTCTGGAGTTGCAGGGATAAAAACCTATCTCTTTCTCTGGTTGAGGGGATTGAAGTTTAACCCACCATCTGTGTTTCTGTGCTATTTACCTGTGTTAGGATAGCCTAGGTTATACCCAGTAACAATACCCAAATCTTGACAGCCTTTCACAAGAAAGTTTGTGTTGACTCCACACAGTTCACTTAAGATCCAGATGAATCTACAGAACCTATCTTCCATGTGGCAGTTCCATGATTCTGAGTATTTCCGTCTACGTTCTTAATAGGAGACTTCCACACTTGCAGAAACAGGGAAAGCAAGTCCATTGATATTTCATGTTTTCTCTTCTGAACTTTGTTCTGGAAGCAACATATGTCAATTCTCACAGTCCCTTGGCCACTGTCACATGATTCCACTTAATTGGAAAGATATCTTGGAAATGAAGTCTATCTTCTATCCAGAAATAAGAAGACAAATTGAAATTTGTGACCACTAGTAAGGCCTACCACACTGTTTCTATATGAGAGTCACAGGGAGAGGCTGTAGGCAACCACAAACAGTAGCAGAGTAAGAACCAAAAGAAGAACACACAGTTGGAATTGGAACAGTTTATGAATTCATGTGGGCTGAGATGGTCAGGGAGGCAAAGCTAAGCTGGACTTTGAAACATGAGGAGGGGTTGGAAAGAGAAAGGGGAGTTCCAGATAGGACAAGACACAGAGGTTGGTTTCAGAGAAAAGAACAAATCAGGTGAGTAATCTTCAGGTCCACTCAGATTAATGACTCAGCACTGACTGCATTTTTTGCTAGTGCTAAATTATGCAAAAGAAATCAAGAAATGAAAATAGGTCAGGAGACAGCAAAAATCACATGTGGAGATGTATCCATACAAGACTTCAGTGAACATGGATTGCCTGGGAAAGCTCTGATGAACCATCTTTAGGGCATTGATAGCTTCCTTTTTTTTTTTTTTTTGAGATAGGGTTTTTCTCTGTGACTTAGGCTGGCATGCAGTGGCATGCGATCACTAAACTCACTGCAGCTTCAAATACCTGGTCTCAAGGAATCCTTCCACCTCAGCTTCTCAAAGTGTGCTGGAATTACAGGCATTATGCACCATGCCTGGCCTATTGATGCCTTCTTGAAGGGTGTTTCCAGTAAGCCGTAAGGATGCCAAGTATGCCAGTCAACCTATTTGGCCAACTCTTAAAGAATCTGTTTTTTTTTTTTTTTAATTTTTAATCAGGGTTATTGGAGTATAATTTACATTCAATAAAATTTACCCCTTTTGTAAGTAAAGGCCTGTGGTTTTTAATAAAATGCATGCAATCATGTGACCACCAGATTGTTGAAGATAGTGAATATTTCTATCACTTAAAAAAGTTCCCTTACCCTTCTTTGCAGTTAATAAACTTTTTTCACACCCAGCCTTGGCTACCACTGTTCTATATCCTTATATTTTGCCTCTTCTACAATCTCATATAAAGGGAGTCATACAGCATGCAGATTTTTGAATGTGGCTTCTTTCATTTGGGATAATGCCTTTCTGGTTCATCCGTATTGTCACATGCGTCAGTAATTCACTTCATTTTATTGCTGAATACTATTCCATTGAATGGATGTTCCAATGTGTTTATCCATTCACCAGATGAAAGACATTTGGGTTGTTTCCAGCTTTTGGCAATTATGAATAAAGTTGCAATAAACTTTTCCATCCAGATTTTTATGTGAGCATATATTTTCATTTCTCTTGGGTAAATACCTAGGAGTGGGATTGCTAGGTCAAATGGCAAGTGTATGTTTAACTTTCTTATTGCCAGACTGAATTCCAGAGTGATACAGCTTTCCTTTTAATTCCAGCTGCTGCTTGCTCTCATGATGCACTGAGGAAGTTTTTAAAGGTAGTGGTATCTAATCCTCGTATATTCACAAATTTCACAATTTACCGAGCACCTTCTATGCATTGTTTCATGTGATTCTTGTAGCATCAGAATGGGAATGATGCCAGATTCAGAGTCAAATGACCTGGAGTAGGCTATTCCAACCTTATATAAATACTTTAACTTTTCAGGGCCTCAATTTCTTTATTTGAATAATGGAAATGATACTCATAAGGCCATTATGGGAAACATTATGATCAAAAACTTAAATTGTAATGCCAGTCTTGTGTTTGACTTCTAGCTCTGCCACTTAGTGTCTGTTATGTTAGGCAAGTTGTTTAATGTATCTGAGCTTCATATAAAATGAGAATGACAATAATTATTTACTGAATTATCATAACAATTAAGTGAGATATGTGTTAAGCACTTAAAAGAGTAACCCCTGTGGGACAAATGCTTCATAAATAACTGCTATTGTTATTATTGACAGTATTATTGCTGTAGAGATGGCATGCCTGAGAGCATCCTGCAGATTGAAAAGTACTATATGAAAGCAAACCAGCCAGGCGCGGTGGCTCACACCTGTAATCCCAGCACTTTGGGAGGTCGAGGTAGGCAGACCACCTGAGATCAGGGGTTTGAGACCAGCCTCACCTACATGGTGAAACCCCATCTCTACTAAACATACAAAAATTAGCCGGGTGTAGTGGCACATACCTGTAATCCCAGCTACTCAGGAGGCTGAAGCAAGAGAATCACTTGAACTCGGGAGGCGGAGGTTGCAGTGAACCAGGGTCACACCACTGCACTTCAGCCTAGGCGACAAAGTGAGACTTCGTGTCAAAGGAAAAAAAAAAATAAAGTAAAATAAAGAAAAATCATCTGGCACATTAGGATTCAGTATATACAGTATTAGTGACACTGTCATGATACTTCTAAATGTACTTGAACTCTATTTCCAGAACTCTATCTGGCTCATAGTATCACCTTTTTAGAATCTTTCAAGGGGTGGCTGAGAACGGTGGTATGTGCTTATAGTCCCAGCTACTTGGGAGGCTGACTAGGAAGATGACTGAAGCCTAACAGTTTGAGACCAGTCTTGACAACATAGCAAAACCCTGTCTCAAAACAGACAAACAAACGCGCGCACACACACACACAAAAAGAAAAAAAAAAAAAAACAAGGTCGGCGGGGGGTGTGTGGAACTTTTAAAATAATTTCTCCTGTGAATAGAGCCTGCAAAGCTATAATAGCATGCCCTTGTTTTTCATCATTCTTTACTCTCTGACATCACATTCATTAAGATAGAATATCATGGCCATGAAGGAAGAGAACTCAGCATTAAGGTCATAACTCATCTAAAAATACGTTGTCTAGGGATCACCTGGGCTAAGGCATTTGGTGGGAGGGAGCATTATTGGAGCCCTTTTCTTCAGGATGCTTGTCCTGCTCATGATGTCACCAAGACCATACTTGGAGTGTATCATTATAGTTATCAAGGCCAGTTCTCTAACCTGGAGGACTCTTAGGGGGTTGAATTGAGATATATGGATTTTTTTGTTATGTGCTTGTTAAAAGTGGCTCTAAATGTGCACACACATTCAGTGCTGAAGGATGATTTGGACTTGCCAGCCTGTTGCTGCCTGACTAATTAAAATAACTGGGCACATGTTGTTCACATCATTAGATGAAACTTGGTCGCACATCTTCTATGGATTTGTTTATTTTTACATTTTATTTTTAAGTAACTTCAACCTAGCAGAAAATTTGCAAAAATATTACTGAAAACTTCTGTATATAATTTACCAAGATTCATCAGTTTTTAACATTTCACCATATTTGCTTTATTACAACCTTTTAATACATGTGTGTGCATGTGTGCACACTCATGCATGTGCGTATTTTGTAATTTTTCCGAACTGTTTGAGAATAGTTTACATATATCATACTCCTTTACCTTTTAAGATCTTCATATGTATTTTCTTAAAGTTACAAACTTATGTAACCACTGTACAATTACCAACTTTAAGAAATGTAACAATAATACATTTTTTATTGCATCTGCATTGCATATTCCATTTTGTCAATTGCACCAATCATGCCCTTAATATCCTTTTTCCCTCCATTACTATATTTCTGTCATCCTTCTTCCACAGTGAGAGTCTTGGCTCCCAATGACATCAACACATTTACTCTATTCTAAATAGAAAAATTAGTTTTAGAATTGCTGAATCCAAATGACTATATATTAAAAACATACTTGGGAGTTTGAGATTTGGTTTATTTCAATTTCCTAGACTGAAGTAATATATTAATAATATTGTGTTCTATAGTTGCTTGCATCCATTTAATTTTTTTTTCAATATAATTATTTTCTTTTTCTTTTTTTAAAATTTTACCTTTACTTCTGGGATACAAGTGCAGAATGTGTACGTTTGTTACATAGGTATACATGTGCCATGGTGGTCTGCTGCACCTGTCAACCCATCATCTAGGTTTTAAGCCCTGCATGCATTAGCTGTTTGTCCTAATGCTCTTCCTCCCCTCTCACCCCACCTCCGATTTTGCAAAGAATCACACAAAAAGAGGGAGTCATTTGCTTTCAACCCGGTGTGTATTGTTCCGCTCCCTGTATCCATGTGTTCTCATTGTTCAGCTTCCACTTATGAGTGAGAACATTATTTTCTTCATTCCAAATACAACTGGATTTGTTTCTTTTGCATTTAGTTTGAGGTTTTCCCTACCATCTTTGTTAATTTTACTTTTTGCTATATGGAATACTACTATGCTTCCCAAAGTCCAGACTACAAAATTTTACATTCAGAGGAGTGTCAGTCCTTCATTCCTGCTCCTCCTCTATCTAGGTGACGAGTTTTGTTTATTTTAACCCTTCTCATGTTTGTGTTAAAAAATTAGATTTATGTGTATTTTCATATTCCCTTTCCTTTTCACCTAACTGGTGACATATATCACCCTTTCACTATTTCTTTATGAAGACTTAATATAATAATACATTGTTGGACCCTGCCTTCTGCCTTGTTCTTGCTGTGGGTTTATAACACCTTCATATTGTGGCTTATGTAGAGAAAAGATACCTCTGAAGCTTTTTTTCTGCACTCCAAGGCTTAACATAGAATTGGCCTCTCATAACCATTTTTGGATAGATGTTTCATTGATCTGATTATTGAATGGAACAAAAGGACAGCACTGAACTAGAACAGCACATACTGGACTGTGACCACTGTGACTCTGAAGTTGAAACCCTGCAGTCTTGCATGAAATACTGGGCTCCTTCTGTTATTCACTCATACAGATCTTACACAGCTGCCTCTTGGAAGTACTTGATCTTCATTCTAACATGATTTCCAAACCTTTAAGAATTTGAAATTCCATTTTAGTAATCCAGAATTTTCTTTCCACCTTTTATGCCTGGTCAACATTTAACCATCTAGTTAAAGGAGATTGATTTGTCTAACTTACTTGTTAGATAGCTCTCATTGAACTCCTCTGGCAAACTTAGTATTTCTATAACGACACTTCAGAAACATCTCAACTATAGCCCTTTTTGGCCTGTATTGGAATAATTGGTTTACGTTTAGTACCATAGCCTCCCCCATGAGATTTTGAGTTCCCTCAGTGTCAGGACCCTTCTTTATCTCCAGTGATTAACATAGTTACTGCTTAACATTTTTTTGAATAATGTAATAAATTGATAAGACCTTTCCCTACTTTGAATCTTAGTTTATTTTATATGTCTAAAGGGTCTACTTGAGATTCTCTCTACTGTATCTATTTCAAACTCTAACAGTTTGAAATGTAGAAGATGAGATATCTCTCTATTTCATATTCTAGCATTCTATGTATATATACATATATTTATTTATTATTTGTTTCTAGTTTATTATATATCTAAGTATATATATGTGTGTGTACATATATATTTCTCCTTGACTAGATTCATCACTGACAGGAAGGGGGCGCCATTTAACAGCCTGTGGAGAAAGAAAGTTTTTATAACTTCTTTTGTAGAAAGGGATGGTTATTATTATCCTAGCTGAAATTGAATTATATTTTATTCTCCTCTCTGAAATGTCAATTTACTTAACATTTGACATTGGAATTGATAAGAAAAAAAAAGCCAAGGATACCTCATCTAAGCTCCTTTGCAAATTATGCACAGCAGCGATTATTCTCCTTCTAAATTTCACGTGAGTTTACAAAAGGTAACAAAGAGTAGTTGATAAGTCTTGATGTAACAAAAATGTATTAATATATATCATATATATGACCATGGGTGGATGTGTGTGTGCATTACAGTGTAACATGTGGAATTGGGGAGGGTTACTTTTGAGCAAAAACTGATACCAAAGTGTACTTACAATGCCTGTGTCTACCAGGATAAGCAGAAAAAGCATTTCTGTCTGTCTGTTGTATCACTAACAGACGCTTTGTATTAAGATGTCCACATTTCAAGACCTTTAGCACCTGAAACATTTCAGAACCCAGACCATGTGGTGGTGGTCCCTTAGAATTCTATGTAATCTCTGAGGTCTAAGCAATCAGACTCAGGACCAGGCTGTCTTATTTAAAGGGGAGACATCTTGGTAAAAGCCTCTTGAAGCTGCCTGTTCCTACCTTCTGGATACCTGAATTGCTTTGGTCTGAGTTGCCCCAATTGCCTGGGCCCAGCCCCACAAGGCACAAATAGATTTGTTATTTTAAGAGGCAACAGGAAGCCACTCTCTCGTGCAGTTACATAAATAAGACCAGGGCTGGCTTGGAAAGGGTGTAAATCTCTGGCCAAAATGAGAGAAGAGGGAGTCATTTGCTTTCAACCACAGTTAACGTGCTGACTGAGTTTCCAAATAAACTTTTATCTCTTAAGACTGATTGCTAGTGATGGTTATAAAAATGAATGTGAGAATGTAGCCAAGGAAGTGACCACACCTGTCCAGATTCTTCCCTAGCTCTGCCTTCGGTGGTGGTTTTTCTATAAACCAAGAAGAGGTAGCTCTGGTTCCTAGGTGTAACTCAGCTCTCTTGCAGACAGAAAAGAGGAGTATTCCCCATCTTTCAGCTTCTCTCATACCCCCTCTTTTCTGCCAATTACAGTAGACAAAGGTGAACAGGAGAGATGAGTAGGAACACAGATCTTAACCCAGTCGTTTCTTTCTGCATTCAGTGTGCTAAATCGTCCTGCCTTTGCCTTCTTGTGCTGCACAGAAAAAAACCTTCAAGCAGCCAAAGGAAAATGCCTCATCTTTGAGTGAAATTCTTGTAGGTATTGCAAAAGGAGTTAGAGAGACTTTTCCCTTCTGCACATTTCTACAACATTGTGCAAGTTAAAAAACGTTGCTTGTAAATTGTAGTCCACAGTGTTCTTAGAAAAGTAACAACTGTAGCATTTCTTTGAGGTCCTACATTCATTTAGCTTTCTGGTTTCTTCTCCCTTGATTTAGAATTTTATTTTTCCTGAAGAACTATTTTTTTATGCTGCCAATGCACACAATGTAAAAAAGCAAAAATTTGATTTTTCTCCCACAATTAAACCGTACTTTTCTATATTAGGTTAGATATTTGTGGTAAAGAGCAATAATTATGAATTATTGTTTTCTCTCACTTTTTGGAATCTGCACATCTTAAAATAGTTTTAAGTACTTTTAAGGAATTTGCTTCATTTTGTTTTGGATGACGTTTATTTTCTTCCTCCCTCTGAAACAAATATATTTGTCTTTCCTCCTTTTATCCCTCCTCTTTCGTAATTCATATTACCAATGAAAGCCCTTTTGAACAAACAAATGAAAATCCTGTGATAACTGAAACAGAAGCAGCCAAATATGATGTTGTGGTCAATATTTATAAATATGAGATGCAGACTTTCTTCTGATACCCTCAAATGCTGGTCACCTTAGGGCACTGAAAAGAGTTATGACTCAATAAACTGCATGCTGACACGTAACTAAATAAGTAAATAACTGGACTGAAGGCCAACTGCTGCTTAACAGCTTCCCAAGTTACGTACACACTTTCAAACAAGCATGAAATGTAGGTCTCTGGACGTCGCTTAAAAGAACCACAAATAAACAGAGTGTGATCCCACACTCCTGTTCCTTCCGGACAGCTAGAAAGCTTGGCTGGGGATTGGGGTGATTTTTGTTGCTCTTCTGTCCCGTGCACTGTAAACACAAACACTGCTCAGAGCACCAGGGTCATGCTGCTGCCGACAGAGTCACTGAGCCTGGAAAAGTGAGGAGGCAAAGAGCCTGTGACCTTTGGCCCATCACCTCACCTCCGATTTTGCAAAGAATCACACTCCAGACTTGGATACTTCGATTGTAACATCTGGGCTAAGTCAGCAGAAGGGACAGAGAGCCTGATTTGCCAATTCTCAAGTGTGGCTCTCTTTTTTCACATGCAAGATATATGTTAAGCTCAAGCTCTGCAGTTGGGCGTCAGACAGATGCCAAAATAATAGAACGTTTTCACGGAATACGTTTCTATTACATTAAACACAAAGTCGAAGCTGAAAGGCTCGTTAGACGTTATCTATTGTGAATATTTATTTCTACATATAAGGAAACTGGGGTAAAGAACAGAGTTCAGAATAGAGCTCAAATGCCCTCATTCTTGGACCACTGCCATCCTTGGACATTTAACTGTCTCTATCAGTTACCTGTAGCTACATAGCAAACCATTCCAAAAGTAACGTCAAACAGCAAAGATTTATTATTTGTCACAATTCTATGTTCCCTTAGGCTCACTCAAACAACTAACATTCACCAGGCCAGTTGGCTGGAGGCTGGACTCAACTGCATGGCTGAGATGCCTGGGCTCTTTCTCTCTGCTTGGTCTTTCACCCCAGACTTTTTCACAGCTTGAGGATTCATGGAAAGAGATCCAAGAGGTCAAGCCCTGGTGGGTGGGCTTTTAAAAAATACCCACTTACTATCTTTGCTGACGTCGACTGTCCAAAGCAAATAACTTAGCCCAACTCAAAATGAAGTGGAAGAGGAATGCACAAGAGTGTGGGTCAGTCAGGAGAAGCCTGACCAATTGTGAGATGGTTACTGCAACAATCTTTTGTACTACTTATGACAATCCTCCCCCAAGCGTTCTATATAGTAATAGTATCCTGCAAGATAGTAAAAGGCCTTCCTAGCAAAAAGAATCTCCCTAGTAAAGTTTGTAAGAGTTTCTCAAAGAAGAAGAAGTGAAAATGGCATTTGACTGAGATTTTCTTTTCCTTGTGAAATAGCTATTAACATCATGGAAAACACTTTTGAAAAGACAAGCCTCGTGCATAGTACCTAACAGGGTATTAGTACTACTACTAATGCCTTATTAAGTAGGCAAGACCTTTGCAAAATCCCTGAAGATCTTCTGGTTTTCAGATTCATGTCTTTCCATTTTTTGCTGGATCATCTTTTTTTTTTTTTTTGGAGTCTCGCTGCCTCACCCAGGCTGGAGTGTGATGGCATAATCTCAGCTCACTGCAACTTCCACCTCCTGGGTTCAAGTGATTCTCATGCCTCAGCCTCCCAAGTAGCTGGGATTTACAGGCACCTGCCACCATGCCCAACCAATTTTTGTATTTTTATTAGAGACCGGGTTTCACCACGTTGGCCAGGCTGGTCTCAAACTCCTGACCTCAAGCAACCCGTCCGCCTCGGCCTCTCAAAATGCTGGGATTACAGGTATGAGCCACTATGCCCAGCCGGGACCATCTTGTAAGTCATAAATTTCAGTCTACTGCAACTGGCCCTTCTGTTTATATTGTCTGTTTATGCTGTTTGTTACAAGCTATCAATGTGAACTTTCCGTCTGGCCCAGAGCAGTAGGTTGGTAACAAAGCATTGGTAGGGTGTAACTGGCATGGATAAAGGCAAGTCCCAAGAGTCTACTTCATTTTTCTGAGTCTTAGCTTTCCCTTTGCTAAAAATTGGAAAATCACAGTCGCCTTATAGATAGTTATGATTATAAAATATACAAATATATTTGGAAATATTTTGTGATCTCTAGGTATTCCACAACCATTATCCAGCTCCAGTTAGATGTTAATATATTTGTTATAATCAGGGTTCGATTGCTTTTTAAGTATAGAATAGACCTCCAAAGTGCCCAGCTAATGCCAAGAATCAGTGAAATTCTGAAAATGCTAATGCGATCATGTTACTGCCATTTTAAAACGTCTCCAATGGTTTTTTACCACTAAAATTAGCTTTTAAGGGCTTGTGTGATTGATGCCTGCTCAGATCTTCAGCCTTCACAGCTCACAAGCCAACCCTGACCATCCCTTTTTCCTTGTTTGCTTCAGCAGAACAGTCTTTTGTTTCCTAAATACTGTCTGTGGCAGTGGTCATTTGCACAGACAATTTTCTTCTTCCATGCTCAGACCACTCTTTTTCCATGACAAGTAGCATCCCCCATCCCCATCCTTTCTACCTCCTCCCACTGTAAGTCCAGGTTAGGTGCTGACCTCTTCCACTGAGCATCCAGATCATCATGTTTTCCTCCATTTGAACATTAAACCAGTAGGCTCATTGCTTGATTTCTTGTCTCTATTTCATATGCTATTGAATTAAGTAGGTATTCATTAAACACATTAAACACTTTCTGATTGAATGTATGTATGTATTATTTAATACATCCATGAAGAAATCAGATCCCTGGATAGTATTTTGTGTAGCCTTGGAATGGAAGAGTGTGGTGAAGCCTCCATGAAACCCTATGGAGTGGATTAAAGTTATATATATAATATATATATATTATATAATTAATATATATTATATATAAAAATAATGTTTTTCTTTAAGAAAGGAAAGTAAAATGAATGTCTTTATAGTCAAGAAAGGTTGGGTTTTTCATGATCACCCTTTCATGGTACATCTGCTGGAGAAAAGGAACTTCTTCCTGTAAAACTCAAGATTGAATCCTGCATATAGTGGGATGGTGGTGAGTGAGGGGGAGTTAAGAGATAGAAGCCAGTTGGAGAATTGTTTGGTTGGTTGTGGGAAATCCAACTTCAGACTATGAAATTGGGCCAGCCTAACCCTTGCTGTGAAATGAGATGTGATTCTGAGAGGGAATCTAGATTTAGACAAGGATAGTTACTCTATAATCAGGATTGCGTATGAGTGTGTTGTGTGTGTGTGCATATGTGATGAGCATATGGGGCAGGTTTCAGGTAGATCTGTCGTACAAAAGTGTACATGTTTAGTTTGTCCAGAAACAGAAGAAGTCATGTGCAGAAATAGGCATATTCAGTCAATTAAATTTCATTGATTAGCATAAATCATCTGTTTTCTTTGATAAAATAAAATATTTTTGATTAGATATTAGCACAGCTCTTTGCTATTATTGTTTTAAAACTTTTTCACTTCCTCCTGCTTCTCTGTGTGTGTGTGTGCATTAGAGGTTTTCTGGAAGTAAATATTCAGAAAAGTTTTAAAATTGTAAAAATGACAGAAAACCTCCTAATGGTATGGTTGCTAAAATTAGGATCATTTTAATTTTATTTTATTTTAAGTTCCGGGGTACCTGTGCAGGATACGCAGGTTTGTTACTTAGGTAAACATGTGCCATAGTGGTTTGTTGCACCCATTGGCCCATCACCTAACTATTAAACCTTGCATGCATTAGCTATTTTTAAGTCAGGGTCATTTTTACATGAAATTTAAGTGTCCACCAATGTTTTTAAAGTTTTTTGTCCACTGAATTTTACATTAGAACATGCTGCTTTGCATATGCCTAAAATAATTTTATGAGACATTAGAGTTCATGTTAGAAAACATATTGATCAATAGTGACTATCTTAGTCTGATCCTGCTGCTAAAACAAAATATCTTCGATTGGGTAATTTATAAACAACAGAAATTTATTTCTCACAGTTCTGGAGACTGCAGAGTCCAAAATCAAGACACTGGCAGATGTGGTGTCTGGGGAAGGTTCACTCTTTGCTTCATAAATGGCAGCTCTTGCTGCATTCTCCACATGGCAGATGAGGAAAGAAAGAACAAACAGATTTTCTTATGTCCTCTTACAAGGGCGCTAATTCCACTCACGAGGGCCCAGCCTTCATGACCTAATCACCTCCTAAAGGCCCTGTCTCTTAATATTATGGCATTGGGGATTCAGTATCAACATGAATTTTGGAGGAATACAAACATTCAAAACATAGCAGTGATGTTTAACACATTAAACATCCAGTGAAGTTTGTGTCTCTGCTTTCAACCTTCATGTTCAATCATCACAGTACTACATCCCTATAGAAAGGGGCTTCCTTGAGTAAAGACAGAAAGCTGTGCTGCACCATTTCCATATGGCAAGGGGAGACAATGAGGTCCTATCATGGAAAAGGATCTATGGAAACGCTGGGGAAGGGATGGAGCTTGATTTTGAACACTGGTTTTTTAGGCTTGAGCAATTTGATATGAACACATATCATGTGAACACATTTTTGGAAGAGACGGTTTACCAAAGTGCCTACTCAGGGGACTTTGTCAAGCCTGATATACAAAGTCCTCTAGAATCTGGCACCACCAGCGCTGACCTCACCTGAGAGACAGCACAGCAGGGTGGTTAGGAGTTTGGTCTCTGGTACATGGAAGAGGTCTTTTTGGATCTCAAGTTTGTTATGTATTAGTGTAGCAACATGGGCAATATACTTAATTTCTCTTGCCCCACATTTCTTCATCTTTAAAAATATGTATAATAGGGCCAGTCACAGTGGATCACACCTGTACTCCCAGCGATTTGGGAGGTGGGTAGGTCACCTGAGGTTAGGCGTTTGAGACCAGCCTGGCAAACATGGCGAAATGCTGTCTCTACTATATATATCTATATATCTATATATGTCTATCTGTATCTATATATGGATAGATATATAAAATTAGCAGGGCGTGGTGGCATGCACCTGTAGTCCCAGCTACTCAGGAGTCTGAGAACCATTTGAACCTGCTAGGCAAAAGTTGCAGTGAGCTGAGATCATGCCATTACATTCCAGCCTGGGCAACCGGGCAAGACTTCCTGTAAAAAATATGTGTACAATAGCAATAATTATTGTTTGCTGCCTTGTCATGAGGATCAAATGGGGAAATGAATATATGCCTGGCATTTAAAAAATGTTCAATCAGTGTTGGCCATGATATTTAGTTCAAGCTTTAGTTTTATAATATAGTTTATGGTTTTTAATTTATTTTGTTTTCTTTTTAAAGTTAAAGTAATATATGTACATGGTTTAAAAAGTCAAATAGATCTACAAATTTGTTTTGAAAAATAGTAGATTTTTGCCCCTTTTCCTCTCTACCTCATTACTATCTCTCTCCAGAGGAAATCACTTCCTATTCATTTAACTTATACTTTTGGTATTTACCTCACTATCTCTAAATCAGAGCTTCTCAAACAGTAAGGAACAAATAGGCTGCAGGTGTGGGGAGATATTGATGTCTTCTTCCGTTGGGGTGGTCAGGTGGAACAAGGTGGTATGAGTTCCCATCTGGTTGCCTCCGGTCTCAATCAGCCTTTTGCATTTATTCCTGTGTGCCTTATAAATATTTATGTGCATGTATGCCATGTCTTGAACAAGGCTAAAAAGAATTGATAAGTATAGTGCTACTTACAGATGTTTCAGTTTAGGCATTATCCATTGACTTCACACATGTGTCTGCATGTGTACACACCCACACAAACACTTCTCATTTCTTCTGCCCCTCCAATATAGTATCATAATTTTGATTATATACATTTTCAGTGTTGCCTGTATTATAACTAGGTAAATCATAAACTGTGTAGTAAATGATAGTTTCTTTTTCCTTTCTGAACAATTTTCCTTTCCTCTGGAATGAATACTTGATTTTTTTCTTTCTTTCGTTTTCTCTATACATATCACTAATCCAGCCCAAATTTTTCCTGAACTGTCAAAATCCTCAGGTGTTCTTTTAATTTTATATTCCAGAAGAAATCTTATCAAAATTCCTAACATATGCTCCTAATGGATCTGTCTTCTCTGCTTCATGCACAGGTATTGCCCTACAATCGCCTTTGTTACCTTAGGGACTTCCTTTCTATTTCCCATGTTAGATTCCCCCTTGTTTTAACCATGTCTTCTGTCTTGATCATCTCCTTGTTTTGCTAGAGCACATCACTCAGTAGTTTCACAAGAAAGGACTAATGAAAAGTAACATTTTTTAGACGATGGCATGCCTTAAAATGTCTTCGTTCTAGTACCACTCAATTGAAAGTTTGGTAGTTTCGTTGAGTATAGAATTTTATGTCCCAGCTAATTTTCTCCCAGAATTTGAAGACTTTGATGCATTACCTTGTATCTTCTAGCTCTATTTTTGATACCTCATCCTTTGTATGTAACTATTTATTTCTCTTTTTGTAGATATGCAGGATCTTCTCTGAAATTTCATGATGCACTATCTTGGTATAATTCTGTTTACATTCACTGTGCCAGATACTCGGCAACTGATGTGCTTCAATTCTGAATATATTTTAATGTAGTTTTCCACTGTGATTTCTTCCTCCTCCTTCTTTTTAAATCAGTGCTGTCTTCCTGAAACTCCTATTATTGGATATTAAAAATACCTAACTGATTTTAAGTTTTCGTTGTGTTCTCTCCTCTTTTTCATTGCCTAGACATTTGGTCCTGCTTTTTGGGGAACTTCCCCAATTTTACATTGCAACCCTCTTTCTACTGGAGTTTTTATTTCTTCTCTCATACTTATTTCCAAGACTCTTTTTAAAATTGTCAGATTAATTGTTTTTGTAAAGGGCTCCGGTTCTTATTTTATGAATGTTGTGTGTTAATAATTTTGACTTCTTTCTTACATTTTTCCCCTGTTATATCTAAGTGGCTTTTTGTCCTTTTTATTTGCATTTAGGTCTCTGTTTTTCATGTTAGCATTTATTTGAATGATCCGGTAATTTTTTAGAGTGATACCCTTAAAGGCTGATGTGAAATTCTGTGTACTGTGGTAGAACTTGTCAGTCACAGTCTTCAACGTAGAGAGACGATTTTGATGGGCTCCTTTGTGGAGGAAGCCTCAATGCTGGACCCTCAGTATCTGCCCACTTGGACTGTTCATTGCAAGTATGGTATATGTGCTGCTGAAGTGAAAGCCATCTGGGCCATTCAGATTCCAGTCTTTTCCTTGCAGGATATTGGTTTAATTTTCAGTGTTTTAGAGACCTAGCAGTGAGTAGACTAGGACTGGGGTATTAGGGTGAATTTGAGCACTTAGCATATAAAAAGTGCACATAATTTCTCTAATTTCAACAAGATAATACCATCGTTTGAAATGCAGAAGAGAATCTGAGGAGGTGTTTCTTAAGCAAGTCTTCAATGAATTATTCTCTTTTTAGCCCAATTCTCATTTTTACTCTTAGAGGCACCTGGTGCTGAAGAACCTCTGAACATTGTGGGGATTTCTGCCATAAATTTGGTCACATTTTAGCTTTTCTTACTGCAAACTTGGAATTCATATTGCTCACGTCTCCTATGTCATTTAGCATAAGTCCAATTGCTCGACCAATTCTAAAGTTTTATTGTTTTCTTCTGTTATTTTGTTTTTATGGTTTTATGCCTTAAAAGCATGTTTTCCATGTGATTTTCTTAGGATTTCATAAAAAAGCAAGACTATCTGCATGTACATTTAATTTACTGTCTTTACCTGGAAATCTCACTTAAGGTTTTCTCTTCCAACTTTTTTATTATTCTGTCCTCTCAGGTGGTAATGTCTTCCTTTTGACTTTCTTTCCCTTCACTGACATCCAGCTATAGCCATGGTTCCATCCTCAAGCCATCCTTAATAACTCCAGACCACAGGACTACATTTTCTTTGCCCTTAAAGCAATTTGATTTCTCTCTGCCTATTACCTGGATTTTCATGTGCCACTGCTACTGCTGCTGCTACCATGGCTATTTCTAGTAATAACAATATAACCGAACACCGACATTTACTGAATGCTAAGTGCTATTCTAATTGCTTCCCTTGTGTTTTCTTACCTCTTCCTCACAACTCTTTCGCTTTAGTATTGGTATCATCTCCATTTTACAGATGAGAAAAATTAAGGTACTTGGAAGTTAAACTGCTCCTGCATCACAGAACTCATAACTGGTAAAAGCAGATTTTTAAAAGTATGACTGTCTGTTTCCAGTACCTGTGTTCTTAATTGTTCACAATTAATTTCAAAAAGAAAATACTATTAGGCCTATTTCATAAATAAGATTTTGATCTAGAGAATTTATTATCTTTTCAAAATTTCTTTATGACTAGTAGAAAGAATAACCAGAGTTTTATGATAACAACTTCAGGACTCTATCCATTATACTTCCAGGATAAATTGTGTCCTTTCCTAACTTGCAAAGTATTGTTTTGCGCTTTCAGTTTTCTTTACTAAATTGTTTTTTAACTGATTAAGTATTTACTTCCAGGATATATTATGCCCTTTCCTAACTTGCAGAGTATTATCTCGCTGTTTCAGTTTTCTTTACTAAATTGTTGATTAACTGATTAAATATTTACCGTATGCTCCATGCAAATGTAACATGTAGTGTAAAAAATACATTTTCAGCATTTCAGCATTGAATTACAAGTTGAAGCCACTTAATCCAACTGCCTTCTTTGGCAATTGCAGGTGATGCTCAAAGAAGCTGAGTAACTTATCCAAGCTTACATTGCTAATTACTAAAAAAGCTGTGTTGAAACCCAGTCGTCAAATGCTTTTATTTAATAAAATACTTTTCAAATGACTCATTGTTAGCAACTTAACTTTTTTTTCTAGAGGGTTTGTTTTGCTGAAAATAACTTTATAGGATATATATTTTTCTTAAAGGTAAAATTTCTGTATGTCAGATTTTCTTTTCCATAATAGAATAGACTTGTTTTCTGACAAATGTATTTTGGCCCCCTAAAGCACAATAAAGACTACACAACACAACAAACTCACAAATATGTATATTATTTAAATGTAAGGTTTTTTTCCTGCTAAAGCATGTGTGACACTGAAAAGAGATAGTATCAATACAGCCCTGTGACTAAAAATACCGCAAATCAGAAACAACCTTCTTCTCTTCTTGATCCACTAAAGAGAGGTTGTGTTCTATGTGCTGTCTGTTTCCTTAAACTCATTCTTGGGTTTATCTCGGTTCCAAGGTAAATATTCTTTAAAACTCCAAATCTCTTAGCTGTTCTTTTAAAAGGTTTATCTTGTGCATGTATTGCTTGTTTATTTAGCAACCCTATGAGTCTATTGAAGTGTTTGTTTAGTGGTCTTTCTAAATTACTTATGGTGAGAGCCAACTAATCTTTGGTCACAGTGCATTTCAGGCTCTGGAAATCACTATGCTGAATGCTTATATTTCCAATCGGAAATTTCTACAAGGTGCTCAAGCTTACATTTATGTTATATCTTCAGACACCTTTGTACAAAGAGAAATGAGTGGATCTTATTTCGAAAGGAAAGTTTGGAAAACTGATGAGCTTGGGATCATCAAGGAATAAATTCTTGGGAATTTATAGGGAAGGAATAAATTCCTTAAGCAAGTCTTCTTAAGAGGGAAGGAATAAATTCTTTTTTCATACTTCCTTTTCTGTCCTTTTAAAAAATTATTATTTGTTGAGGTGAAAGTAGGGAAGACAGGGGCTTTAATCAGGCACTCATAAGAAACTGAAAAAGTAATAAAGACAGGAGCAAAATAAGAAAAGACACAGCAAATATGTCTTGTAAGAAATGTCAACAAAACAAGGGAAATGCAATCTTTGGCTCCTCATCCTATCTTAAGTCTTGGCAGTTTTACAATTCAGGGCAAATGACCAGCATACTCTGAGCTATACTTCTCTAGTTCACAGAAGGGCCTCAGTACTTTTAAGAAAAGGGAGTGTTCAGCTTCATCTTTGAGGGCAAAGATTAGAATCATAGAATGTTAGCACTCAAAAGGAATTCATAGATCATCTACTTTCTAATCCAATCTCTTTGTTTCACAGCTGAGGTCGCTCTGAGGCCAAGAGAAAGGATATAAGTCTTCTGCAGTCATACGGTCAGTTAATGGCAGGCATTGATTAAAATGCACCAAAATCTTGGTTCTCAGACTACAATGTCAGCAATCATGTATTAAAATGCAATTTTAAAAAGTCCAAGCTACTTAACTTGGCTGACCTCATCTCCTGTCACTCTCCTTATTATTCCCTCTGTTCCTGCCACATTGGTCTTCTTCTTGATCCTGGGACACACCAAGACATCTCTTGTATTCAGATATAAGCAGTGGCTATTCTCTCAGCCTGGAGGGTTGTCTTCTGTCCCTGACTATGTTGCCTCATTATAGGTGTTTCTTGTCAGTTAGAGCTCAGTCTCGGTCTAAATGCCATCTTCTCTGTGAGCACTTCCTTAACTAGGCAATGCTAAGGTGATGCTCAGAGTCTCTTTATCACATCATCGTACTCCTTTTCTTAGCACAACAATTACCACAATCCATTTTTTTGTTGTTACTCTTCCCTAGTAGAAGTAGGCTTCATGAGTATATTGATCTTATTTGTTGATTGTGTTCTTTAATGCCTAGGGCATGACAAACACATAGTAGATGTATAATAAATACATATTAAATAAATATAGTTGACCCTTGAGCAATACGGTTTGAACTGCCTGGGTCCACTTACTTACGGCTTTTCTTTTGTCTCTGCTGCTTGTGAGACGACAGGACTAACTTTCCTCTTTCTCCTTCTCCTCAGCCTATTCGATGTGAAGACTATGGAGGTGAAGAATTTTATAATGATCCACATACAGTTTATAAATAGTAAATATATTGTATCTTTCTTATGATTTTCTTAATAGCATTTTCTTTTCTCTAGCTTTATTTAAGAATGCAATATATAACATGTAAAATATGTGTTAATCTACTGTTGGTGTTATCACTAAGACTTCTGGTCAATGGTAGGCTATTAGTAGTTAAGTTTTTGGAGAGTCAAAGGTTATACATGGATTTTCAACAGCTCAGGGAAGTTGGTGCCCCTTTTCCCAGTATTGCTCAAAGGTCAACTATACATACATAAATACATAAATAAAGTATTTGGAAATATTGAAAAAGATATTATCCATGGTAGACATTAGTTTTAAACACACCAACTTCACCGTGCTCTCTGCTTTATTTTTAATATTAAAACGTATTAAATTTGTGTATTTCAAATTAATACATAAATTTATGTATGAAAAATCATGCCTATATAAACACATAATCTTCAATGATTGGATCCTCTCTAGATAACCAAATATTGACATAAAAAAGGAAGAGTGTTGCACATTTTATGACTTTTTATTGCATAGAAAATATTTTTTTCGGAGAGTTTTTGAATTCTGTAAGAATTCTGGCTCTTTCTAAATGCAAATCTTTGGTGTTGTTATGAACAGAACAGTTTGATGACTATGGGAGGTTGAGAGAGTGATTATGTCCATTCTTCATCAATAGCTTCACACTTCAGGCAACCCGGAGACATAGGAGGCTCCAATGGGGATAATACTCACCATCTTCAAGTTGCTAAACAGTCTAAGATGCTGATTGTCTTTTTGCCTGAAACTTCCTTCATGTTGGAGAGATGTTTGCATTTATTGACATCCTCCCTGTAACTTGACAGGTTTAGGACAGCCTGGAAGGGAATAGAAACACACTGGAAGGAGTGGTAAAAACACATCTTCACTATTCCTGCCTCTCACTGTTCATGCGTACCCTGATGAGACACATCTACTTTAATTTGAGAATTGTAAAGATACTGTTAGTTGTATAAGTACAACTGAGTGTCAGTTACTCATTTTTACATTTTAAATATCTAATCTTGCTTTAACCTGAATACCTTATACTTGATCTTAAATGTGGAGAACTAGAGAACAGAAGAGACTGACACATGAAAGTCAAAAGAGGGGGGTCTGTCTCGCTTTATCCATTGGGAATCTTGTTCTGATAAAAAGAGAGAGAGAGAATGGGCAGGACCCCTGTCCTGGAAAGAACAAATGAATTATTTTGCTCATAGAGGGTCATGAAAAGATTAAAATTATAAATCTCTAAGTGACAGTCACATTCCTAGCTGTCAAGCTGTCATTGGGGCAAAATTTTCTATGCCCTATGATACCAAAATGCTGTTTTCACTCCAGCACTAGAGAGGTACTCATTAAATCATGACCTACTGACAAGAAACCTATTAGTTCCATAAAGAGAATGATGTACTCTCCCTATAGCACCAGTTTCTCCATTGGGATCCAGCTGGAGTCAGACTAATATTTCAGCATTGTTTCTATAAACAGAAGGGACATGTAAGAACCATATTCTTGCTTTTATTTTTAAGAAGGATAAATGCTTGACACAAGCAACAACAACAAAAAAATAGATATGTTGAATTTCATCAAAGTTAAAAATATTGTGTTTCAAAATACATCAAGAACGTGAAAAGATACCCACATAATTGGAAAAAAGTTCTTTGCAGATCACATATTTATACCTGGAATATAAAAAGATCACTCAGAACTCAGTAATTTTAAAAAAATGAGTTAAAAATGAGCAAATGATCTGAATAGCTATTTCTCCAAATAAGATATAAAAAGGATCCATAAGCACAGAAGATGCTTCATATCATTGATTCCTGACTTCATGTTCTTACCACTCCTGATCTAAGCAACTGCTAACCTCTTTTCTGTCTCTACAAATTTTTCTATTCTGATTATATTATATAAATGGAATCAAACAATGTTTTTGGTGTGACTAGTTTATTTAATTTATACATCCATGTTGTACTATGTAAAAATATTTTATGGTCAAATAATATTCCTTTGTATGGATATATCCCATTTTCTTTCCTATCAGCTGAGAGACCTTTGGGTTGTTTCCACTCTTTAGCTAATATAGGTAAAGTTGCTATGAACATTCATGTACAAGTTTTTATGTAGTTGTATGTTTTAATTTGTCCTGGATATATACCTAAAAGTAGAATTTCTGGATCATATGATAACTTTATGTTATCATGTGATAACATAAAGTTGGCTGGGCGTGGTGTTGGGCGCCTGTAGTCCTGGCTGCTAGGGAAACTCCCAAACTCTTTAGCAAGGTGCTCTAACATTTTACATTCTTGTCAGCAATGTAGGAGGGCTCCATTTTTTCCACATCATTGTCAATACTTGTCATCATCTGACTTTTTTATTATACCCATCCAAGTGTAAGGGAAGTGATAGCCCATCACAGTTTTGATTTGTATTTACCCAATAACTAATGATGTTGGGCATCTTTTCATGAGCTTATTGACCATTTCTATATTGTCTTTGGAGAATGTTCTATTCAAATTCTTGTCCATTTAAAAAATATGTTATTTGTCTTTTTATAAATGAGTTTTAAGACATTTTTGTACATTCTGAATACAAATTCATTGTCATATATAAGATTTGAAAATATCTTCTATTCTGTGAGTTGTCTTTTCATTTTCTTTATGACATAGTTTTCAGTATAAAGATCTTAAATTTATATAGCCCAATTTGTCTGTATTTTCATTGTCACTTTTGCTCTGGTTTCATTCCTTTATTATAACAATTTTATAGTTGTAACTCATATTTAGGTATATAATTTATTTTGGGCTGGTTTATATATGATTTGAGGTTGAGGTCCAAATTATTGATATGATTAGATTTACTTGTGCCATTTTGCTTTTTCCTCCTATAAGTAGTGTAACATTTTAATTGCTTCAGTGATTTTTAATTATATTTTTGAGTTATTTTCTTAGTGATTAATCTCAGGTTTACCATATGCATCTTAACTTCTTAGAATCTATACTCTAGTGCGGCACCACTTTCTCCCTACTTTTTAAAACTTTTATATATCTCATGTTGATATATATTATAAATCTAATATTGTTATAATAATTATTATTATTCTTTTAAATAATATGAACAAAGAAAAGATACCAAATACATATGTATAATGTTTGTTAAATTGACTATCTTATCAACCCTTCCTGGTTCTTTGCAGTTTTTTTCTGTGGGTTTAAGTTACCAACTGTTGTGTCATTTTTGTATGTCAATACAACTAATTATTGTCAAATAATTTACATTTCTACATATTTTGGCCCCAATGATATATACATATTGACTTATGCTTTTTAAATCAGGAGAAGAAAGGAGAAGAAATATTCAATTATACTTTTTTTTTTTTTTACAAAACTATCACCACCAATATTTCTTTTCTATGTGTATTAAAATTACCAACTGGTATCTCCTGCTTTTAGCCTGAAGAACTTCTTTTAGTATTTTACATATTAAAAGTCTGCTATCAACAAATATGTTCAATTTTTGTTTACCTGTGAATATCTTTATTTTGCCTTCATTTTTCAATGACAGTTTTACTAAATATAAGATTCTTGGTTAACATTTTAACTTTCAACATTTTTCCCCTACCTTCTGGCTACTTTGTTTCTGATATTCTAGCTGTTAATCTTATTGTGGTTCCCTTGTATGTACTAAGCCATTTTTTTCCCTTGCTTTAATATTTTCTCTTGTTTTGCTTTCAACTTCTGTTATGATGTGTCTGGGTGGATCTTCAGTATAGTGGTAGTTCTACCCAGAGAGGAAGTAGACCATAAAGGAAAAGAGCTCTAGAGCTTGTCAGGTTAGTCATTGTACAGAAGATAGGAATGGGATGCATTTTTTTCTGAAGTTCCCCAACTCTGTAAGTAAGTATGAAGTAGGTGAATGAGTAGGAAGACCATAGTCTCCTGTACTAGCCTCTCCTGATGTAGAACTTTTATCCTATGAACTAACTGATACAAGGGCACTTGGGGGCCCATTATTCTTGGCCTTCTGGTCCTGGAGTAACGTTTCTACAACAGAGGTCTTAGGGAATTAGAAATGCCAGCATCCTTCCCCTCCTGGGGTGAAACCATACACCAGTACTTATCGAAGCCCTGAGCTGTGAGGCTTCTATGCTACCAAGCTGCTGTGTGTTTGGCAGCGAGGGGCAATAATGGTGTGGATTGTAGCTAAATACCACAGACTCTCCACATTCTTACTGAAAGTTGGTACAATTTCTTGCTTGAATGCCTCTCCATTTCCTGTATGGCCTTAGGACAATTTCTGGAGACTTTCAATATATAGTTTTTAAATTTCCACTGGTTAGTTTTTTTTTTTTCTGGAAGACAAGTTCATTGAGCTCCCTATCTGTATTCTCTCTGTCCTGAGAGAGCTAATTTTAAAGTTAAAGCTAAATGGGGGAAATCAGTTCTGTGTGCTTTTATATTTATTTTATTTCTCTTTTACTCAACTACTTTCATAGGCTCCCCACTGCCTGAGTCTACATTATTTATTCTAAGAGCCAAGGTCCTGCATAATTTGGTCTGTGAATTCTTTCCTAGTATCTGCAATATTTATGTTTCATAACACCTTCACTTCATGCAAGTTGGTTCACTTATCTTCTGTTATTGTTCATATATTTTAGTCTTTGTTTATGACCTCTGTCTTTTTGGCCAAAGTATTCAAATTTGTCATTCATGGCCAATTCCAGATGGTCAGAGACCAGGAAAGTTAATAAGATCTCCCATTCACCGGAGTATCAGCACCATTGAAACCAGACTGTTCTGTGCTGGTCCTTACTTTATTATGTGCATGCTATAGGTATACAGCTTAGTTTTGTTGCTGTTGTTGTTGTTGTTGTTGTTGTTTTGAGATGGAGTCTTGCTCTGTCGCCCAGGCTGGAGTGCAATGGCGGGATCTCGGCTCACTCCAAGCTCTGCCTCCTGGGTTCCTGCCATTCTCCTCCCTCAGCCTCCCGAGCATCCAGGACTACAGGCGCCTGCCACCATGCCTGGCTAACTTTTTGTATTTTTAGTAGAGATGGGGTTACACTGTATTAGCCAGGATGATCTCGATCTCCTGACCTCTTGATCTGCCCGCCTTGGCCTCCCAAAGTGCTGGGATTACAGGCATGAGCCACCGCGCCTGACCATATCCAGCTTAGTTTTAAGCACCTCAATTAGAAAGTGTTTCTCATTCCATTTTGGCCTTAGAACACCTAGCCCAGGAATGGTCACACAGCAGGTATTAAATAATATTGTGGTGTGAATTCTTTGTACATGTTCACTTCCAGCTTAGAGATACTGCTTCTCTTCAGAGATGCAAGCACAGTCCTGATGAATTTCTACTGAAGTTTTAAGTACAGAAGGATTTTGAGCTTTGCTCATTTTATGGTTCTTGACATAAAATGTATCTCGAATTTCACAGTGTGTGAATGTTCCCAGTTTTAGTTGCCTAAAACAAATTCCATGTTGGGGTAATTTTTCTAAAGGCCCAAGGAGTAAGATTATCAAGGAAGATATTCCTTGCCCAACAAAGTCATAAAATTATATTAAATAAATGTTTATAAATATTCACAACCAGGCATCACAGGGGATATCATGTGTTTACAAATTCAGTCAGCAAAAACACCAAGTTTAGGACTTTCTAATCCAATGGAGAAAATTGTAGTAAGAAATAAGCAAAATCAGCACACATATAAGCCAAACTGTGTCACTGGCACAATGTATTGTAGGTCCATGCAGTCCTTCAGCTGAAGAAGGTGCTCATTGAGGATATGGCACTTTTTATCCTCTGGGACCTTAAAGAATAGAAGGCTTTTGGGAGATGAAAATAATAACCTGTAGCTTTCAAGTAAAAGGAAGAACAAAGGCCCACAGGGGAAATCTAAGTGATTTTTTAAAAAAATTATGAGCATCCTGTTATGTTTGTACCATAGGGTCCATGATAAGATACAGCAGGAAACCAGAATGGACATTTAAGTTGAACCAGATCCTGAAGAACCTTAAGTTGGCAAGTTGATAAGTTTTCAGTTTATTTCATTCTCACCATTAGGATACAATTGAATTACCGAATATTATAGAATCAGACAGTGGATGATTAGATCTAGATCTGTGCTGTCCAATATGGTAGCCACTAACCACATATAGTTTCATTTGTAACTAAATACATTAAAAGAAAATTAAAATTCAATTCTTCAGTTACACAAGTTGCAATCTGAAATTCAAACTATGTTTCAAGTACTCAATGGGTGCCTTGAACCTCATATTGGTACAGAACATTTCTATCAGTGCAGTAATTTCTATTTTTTGTTTTTGTTTTTGTGAGACAGAATTTCTCTGTGTCACCCAGGCTGGAGTGCAGTGGTGCAATCTCGGCTCACTGCAAGCTCTGCCTCCCGGGTTCAGGCCATTCTCCTGCCTCAGCCTCTCGAGTACAGGCACCCACCACCACGCCCGGCTAATTTTTTGTATTTTTAGTAGAGACGGGGTTTCACCATGTTAGCCAGGATGGTCTCAATCTTCTGACCTTGTGATCCACCCACCTCAGCCTCCCAAAGTGCTGGGATTACAGGCGTGAGCCACCGCTCCCGGCCTCAGTGCAGTAATTTCTATTGGACAACATTGTACTAGATTTTAGTATCTGATATGAGTATAAGGAAGGGTTGATGGGATTTGAGAAACAGATATAGTGTGACCCATAGATTGTTCTCAAAGCAGTCCAGATGAAATTAAGGCCTCAGCCAGTAATGGCAACAAAGGGAGAGCTGAGTAGATACACAATTTGGATAGTGACAAAAGATTATATGACTAAATAATTACCTAGTAAGCAAGGAATGAGGAAGATGGAGAAGCTAAAACAGAAAGTTGGCATACTTTTAGTGACTAGGTGAACTGGAGTGCCGTTCACAGAGATAAGACATACAACAGGAAGAGTTCGTTGACACAGGAAACAGTGGTACTATATAGCAATGTTAACTTTGGGTTCTGTATGGTAGAGCCAGGTAGAGCCTTCCAGAAGACTCAAAAGAATATTCTGGCAATTGTGACAGAAGGAAAAACTGATATCCAGTATTTCTTACATAGAAGTAATGGCTAAAACAATAAAGAAAGGAGAATAGAGTCAAAGAAAACACCTAGGGGTATTTCACTGTGTTTATTTCCCATTTATTCAAATCTTGATTAAAGAAATCTATGTCAAGATTGCAAAGTTTATACATTGTTTCCAATTATTTTAATATAATCTTAGTTTCTTAGGAGTGGAATGCCCAGTGACACCATAAGTACATTTTACTGGATACTGTCAAATGATTTGTGATATCAAAGTTTTCTTGCATAATACGATTGACTGAACTTGACTGAAGAAATGGAGTCAGAGATGACACCAGGAAATGGAATAGCATATGTGGCATAATCAATCTTTTAAGATCAGAATATAACTTGTGAAATAACAACACATGTCATTACTCATGGATTTCTAATTGCTAACTTTTATATCTATATATCCTTAAAGGATGTTATTCCCTTAATTCATTTAGCAAGTATTTACTGATTATTTACAAAATGAACACATTTGGGGTTTACAAAGACTTCTACGACTCAGATCCATGTTCACAAGGATCTTACATTTCAGTGAGAGGACACACGTGAACACAAATAATCACAATACAGTGTGATCAGTTGCTAGAGAAATATAAGTGGAGAAAAGCATTAAATGCTATTTGAGCATACAGGAAAGAAACAGCCTGTCTAGGGGAGTCAGAAAAAGTTTCTCAGAGAAGGTGATTTCTGAAGTAGAAGTTAAAGAATGAAGAGAGGCTGGGAGCTGTGGCTTACGCCTGTAATCCCAGCACTTTGGTAGGCTGAGTTGGGCAGATCATGAGGTCAAGAGTTCAACACCAGCTGAGCTGATAAGGTGACATGGGGTCTCTACTGAAAATGCAAAAATTAGCCGGGCATGGTGGCACGCACCTGTAATCCCAGCTATTCATGAGGCGGAGGCAGAAAAATCGCTTGAACCTAAGAGGCGGAGATTGCAGTGAGCCTAGATCACACCACTGCACTCCAGCCTGGGCAGCAGAGTGAGAGTCTATCTCAAAATAAAAAATGAAGAAAAGCGCACACGCTGAGACACCAGTGTGAAAGGCCTTGGTTCACTCATAACACAGAGGCCAGGAAAGACAGCCATATTTTGATCGCCCTTTAATGTCATTCTAAGGAGTTAGGTTTATTTTAAAGAGAATAAAATAAAGGAGAATTATTCAAGGACTTAAAGATACGAGATTATGTTGTCAGAGTCTCATTTTAGAAAGATACCTAGTAGCAGTGGGGCAGGTAGATGGTAGAGAGGTGATATCGGAGGGAACACCACTTAAAAACCTGCAGGTAGATGCTACACTTGAAGAGGACTAGTAAGAATTTGAGTCTAGAGATATTTAGGGGCCAATAAATACACTCAGTATTTATAAGACTATAGAGATAAGTTAAAAGGAGACTCTGGAATCATTCTTTAGTGCCTTTGGAGCCTAGACAAAAAGAGGTACCATTGAAGCAAAACATTCTGGGAGAAGAAGCAGGTGTTTCATGAAGATGAGTTTCAGCTTGGTAATGCTGAGTTTCAGGTTCCTGTGGGTCACCCAGGGAGACATGTGAACTCAGAGATAGAGCTCAAATATTGTTTGAATATTATCTTTTATCTGTACTGAATGAAGCATTTATTCCTTCTCTATACATTGTTCATTTAGTTCATTGTTCCTTAGTTTTTTCGATTTCATGATTAATATCATGGCCTTAAGGTCTGATTCTGCCAATGGAAGGTAAAATGACATTTTTGGAGATGCCACAAAGTGGGAATGGATATGGAATTTTGTAGCACTTCAGGTTTCCACATAAACTTGAATCTTACATACTTTCTCATTCTGGAACTTCCCTGAGAGATATTTTACTAACGCTTTCCTCTCATAAAATATTCTCTCTTGTCTTTCTCTCTTCCTCTCTCCTTTCCTCCCTTCTTTCCTCATGACCCTCACTTTTCTCTTTGTTCAGATCGTTTTCTGTTTGGACCTGCTTGAAATCTAAATTTCATTCCTGGGCATATTCCTAAACCTCCTATTACTCTACCACCTCAACCAGTGCATACCAGCCCTTAGAAAACCAGCAATTTAGAGATAGGTGGAAACTTAGTGAATATCCTGTGTAAGGCCCTGATTTTGATGAGTTAAAAACTAAGGTTCAAAGAGGAAGGGATTTGTACAATGTTACATCACAGACGATGCCTTGCATGCATATTTGATTATCTAAAGCATTTTAAGTTCAATTCTTTTGTAAGTGTTTTCTATTTGTAGTATAAATATATATCACAAGTTTTCAATACTTGAAACATGGGTTGGGCACCTGTAATCCCAGCACTTTGGGAGGATCACAAGGTCAGGAATTCTCAGGCGGATCATGAGGTCATTAGATCAAGAATGTCCTGACCAACATGGCGAAACCCCGTCTCTACTAAAAATACAAAAATTAGCCAGGTGTGGTGGTGCGCACCTGTAGTCCCAGCTAGTCGGGAGGCTGAGTCAGAAGAATTGCTTGAACCCAGGAGGTGGAGGCTGCAGTGAGCAGAGATTGCGTCACTGCACTCCAGCCTGGGTGAGAGAACAAGACTCCATCTCAAAAACAAACAAACAAAAAAAAAACACCACACACATACACCTTGAAACATGGATTCTTGGTTGTAAATGAATTTACATTGCACATGAAGAAACATTCTGAGACTTGTTTTAAAATGTTTTCTCAGCCAGGCATGGTGGCTGACACCTGTAATCTCAGCAATTTGAAAGGCCGAGGCGGGTAGATCACCTGAGGTTGGGAGTTCGAGATCAGCCTGACCAACATGGAGAAACCTCATCTCTACTAAAAATATAAAATCAGCTGAGCGTAGTGGTGCATGCCTGTAATCCCACCCACTCAGGAGGCTGGCCTGAGGCAGGAGAATCGCCTAAATCCGGGAGGTGGAGGTCACCCTGAGCTGAGATGGTGCCATTGCACTCCAACCTGGGCAACTAAGAGCGAAACTCTGTCTCCAAAAAAAAAAAAAAGTTTTCTCTGGCCTATTTAAACATTATCATACTTGTTTATTCAATCAATTAATTTGCATTTAGATTTCCTGATTAGTTGTTTTTTACAGTTTATTGCATAAATGCAGTGTTTTTAATATTTGATGGTATATTTAATCCATTTTAAAACTATTGATTTGCTAAATTATGAATTTAGTTTTATAAATGCTGCCAATTAGTTAAAACACATTCTTTCTGATCATCAAATTAATACATATTTTTATATAACATTTGAAAATTAGAAAATTTCAAAAGTTACCCTGGGCTTTATTATAATTATATAACATATAGTATTTTAGTGTAGGTCTCCATTTATATTTTCTCTGCATGTTCATGTGACCATTCTCTTGTAAACCAAAAATAAAATTCGAAGGCCTCCAATCATCTGAGTGGACCCCTCCTTTTGGCCAAGGTGATTCAAAAATTAACCTTAAAAACTAGTTCAGACCATGATGCAAGGGAGAGCTGGAAATGCTTCATTATCCCGTCCTTCCTTTTAGAATTACTGAAAGAACAGACTCTTTAAGTCTGATAAGAAACATTTATCATTCGGTCTCTCTGAAGCCTGCTACCTGGAGGCTCTTCCAAACAATTGCCAATCAAAAAATCTTTAAAGCTACCTGTAACCTGAAAGTGCCCCCCGCCTGTTACCACCCTGCTTCATGTTGCACTGGCTTTCTGGACTGGACCAGTGCTAACCAATGTACATCTTACATACATTGATTGATGTCTCATGTCTTTCTAACATGTATGAAACCGGGCTACCCCCAAACCACCTTGGGCACATGTTCTCAGGATCGCATGAGGGCTGTGTCATGGGTCGTTGATCACTGACATTTGGCTCAGAATAAATCTCTTCAAATATTTTACAGTTTGACTCTTTTCAATGGCACACTAAGAAAATTTTATTCTTTTTTTCTAACCTAACATTTATGTTTCTATGATTTTTATTCTGATTTTAACAATTTTAATGGCCTGGTAATATTTCATCACATTTCTATACCTGATGTATTAATCTTTCAATGTCCTTTTTTTGGATACTTAGCTTATTTTCTGTTATTAATATTATACTACAAATAATTGTGTTGGGTATCAAGTTTTGTCAAATTTTGGATATTGTTGCCTTATAATAGATGTCCAAATATAGAAACGTTGGGTGAGAGGGACTAAATCTTTGTGCATGAGGGTGATGCTGTTGACTTGGGGTCAGCACCACATACATGCTATAAGCAAATTCTTAACAGTTTTAGTGAATATGGTCTGAACAGTCTCACTCTTGGGTTCCCCTGTGACCAGTAGAATACAGTGTGAGACAGTTGAGATAAGGGTACAATTGGTATCTGAGGAAGCCAACATTTTGCCTTACTCAAGCTAACTTGCTCAGATGGGCCATAAACTTTGACTGTATTAGCACTGGAGTTATAATAATTAAGCTAATGAGGTCAATTGTCTATACTCCCAGAGTGTAGACTTTATAAATATATATTACAGTTACTCGGTCTACCTGGACATTTTATGGAATCATAAAATCGTGTAGTAGAAAAGTACCCTTAGAGACATTCTAACTCCTACATTCTACAAACAAGATAATGTTAAGGAGGAAGAGAGGAACTTTGAAACCGTTTAAAGAGAGTCACACCTGAAATTTAAGCCTCTTTGTTCCCAGGTAAGAGATTTTGACTTAGAAACTAGATAAGAATGAATAGTAATATCATCGAATGGGGTTTCAATGAACCCTAGTAGTCTTTACTCCATTAGGAAACTTGTCTGCCTCCAATTTCATTGATTCTTAGATACAGGTTAATGTGGGTGAAGATAGATCTTGACTGCAGATTATTTGAGAAGCAAAGATACGAGAACATAATTTCTGCTATAATCTTATTTCTTTATTCAATTCCTAGAATTTGATATTCATAGAGGCACAAATTATAGGATAGTGTAATATTTGCCATTATGGGAATGCAATATGTACAAGCCACAGTACTTACAGAGAAGGATGATGCTGCAGATATAGACACAGAAGTCTTTTGCAGAAAAGTAACTCTTAAGCTGGATCTTGAGGAAGAGAAGTAATTTGCCTTATAGACAAGACAGTAAGGGTATTCCAAATAAAGGAAGAGTCTATGGAGAAGTGTGGAGACGTGACACTCAGCTGCATTCATTGTACTGTAAGGGGTGAATATGGCTGAGAGGATGACAATGAAGCAGCTACAAAAAAGATGGTTAGGAAGTCAGGTCCCTACGGACTGCAGACTCAGAAGGGGTTTGGACTTTATTTGATGGGGAATGGTAAGCCAGTACATGTTTCTAACCAGGGAACAAAGCTCAATTTGCATATGGAATTGTAAAAGGTAGTTAAAATTGTTTGAGTTAATTTGCCACTGAGCAAACAATGTTTTACATCTGAATACAGTATTGAGTTGACATTTGCTGTGGCTTCATTAATCAAGGGGGAGTTGACTGAGGTCATATTCAGTGATGTGTAATTCACTCTTTCATTTCTATGAACAGTAATATTTTTAGAAATTATAGCCCATTGTTTCATGAATGAAGTAGCCACACGAGCTGCTAAAAGTAGTGCTTTAGTGAAATCCTTCTCTAGATGATCTTATGTCTGACCTTCTGTACTTTATCTTCCAAAGATCAGCTTGTGGTGTTAATTATGGGGTAAGTAAGCAGTTACTTCCTACAGCAAATCAGCCAAAGTCCAGGTTTGCTCTGGAGGTCCCAGGGATCAGAGCTCTGTGTTTCTTCAGGTTTCAATTTACCAGCCTCAAACCACTTAAAAGCAGGAGGAGGAGAGGCTGGGGAGTGATCGGTTTACAAGTGACCTGGGAGTTCACAGCTTTCATCCCTCCAAATCACAGTCCATATAATAGGCCTTGTGCAGATACAATTGGGACAAATTGACTCAGGCATCTTGCTTTCAGAAATGAAAACCTTTCTTCTTCCTTATCAGAGTCCCTATGCCTGAATTGTTGGAATCAAGCATTTGATGGAGGATGGTTGTTGTTCTGAGGTCAAACAGGGGATGTAAGTCCTGAAGAAGAGGGTAGGCTGTTAAGTGGCCCCCAACTGTGTTAATTGGTTTAATAGGACTCTAGCTGGTTTAGGGACTTAAAAGTCAAGCCAGAGAAACAAAGCCTAACAAGCCTTCTTCTTTTTAGGTCAGTGAGAGATTCAAGTAGAACAATTTACAGCTGGCACGTCTTCAAACCAGGTTGCTGTTGTACCAAATATTTTTAGATATATCCTGTTAGAGATGCCTTCAGAATTTTTAAAATGTTTTCAAAAGAGGCAATATTTTCAACTTGGAGCTTGAAGTTGGCTTTCAGGGGCACTATGAGTCTCCAAGAACCCAGGTTAGTGGGTGCGATGATGATCATTGCCAAATAATCATTCTCTGCAAACAGAAACACAACTTAGAATTCAGATTTATCTGAATGATTTGCAAGCAAGCTAGTTTTCATGACCCTTTCCAAAGTAGAATAAACATAGAATTTGAGAGGGATTGCTTTTTATATTAATTTAGAAATAGAATAGGAATTCAGCAGTCTTGCTTTAAAGTCATGTATCCTACAAACAATTTGAGCAAAACTTCCTTAACACATCCTTACCACATGTACAGGCACCTCATAAAGTGACAAGTATTGTGAGGGCATAGCACTATCAAATTATGGCATGCTAGATGTATTAGAGATGAGTAGATGATCTAGTGACTATATTGTCATGGTTCAATGCATTAATACTGAGAAAAATCACCATTAGTCATTATCAGTTACTGATTAATGGTAATTATTCTCCAATTCATTCTATTACTGGGATGATCTTTCTGAAATTCAGTTCTAAACTTGACACGTGCCTATCTAAAACCTTTCAATGGCTCCCCCATGCCCCATAGAATATGCTTCTGTCTGCCATTTTCAAAGACTAAAATAATCTGCCCTGAATTAGTCTATCCAATACAGTCCAAGGAATGGTATTTTCAAATGACATCAGATAACTCACTGGTTCTTCTACCAGGCATGAATAGCCGTATCTTATCTCTTACCTCTTCAAGAAGTTTCTACTGTTTTTTTCTCCCAGTAGAAACCTCACTTGTTCTTCAAATGCAACTTGGTTAGGGAAATTTTCCCAGCTTTTAAAAATGCCCCTCTGCTTTTTTTTTTTTTTCTGAAGTTCACCTCCAACTACCACCATTCTCGTTATTTCCATGAAACTGCTGCCATTAAAGTTACCATCAATCTTTTTGTGGTTAAACCCAAAGAACACATTTTAGTGTTTATTTGTCCTGACTTCTCAGCAATGTTTTATACAGTTAACTGATTCCCTTCTTAAACTCTTTTTTTCCCTTTGTCTTCCACAACATGACATTCTCCCAATGTTCTTTTGTGTTTACTCATTCTTCATTGTGACAATCTCTTCCTCTGTTCACCCAGCAAATAGTTGTATTTCTCAGGTGGTTTATTCCAAGGTCAAAGACTTAATTAGTTCTTACATATTGATGGCTCCTACATTTACGTTTTCAGACTCTTTTCATTATATGCTTCAGATCCATATTCTGAACTGTCCAATGGTTGGAAACAGCTGGACATCCGACATAAGTCTTAAAATCAACATGTCTCACTTGAAGTCATGATTTTTACTCTTAAATCTGCTCATTTTTATCATCGCTGAACTCAGATAATGTCACCATCATATTCAGCTTCTCAGATTCAAAACCTGCTGTCATCTTTGTTTACCTTTCTTCATGTCCAATCAGATATAAAATTTTAATAAATACCTGAATTAAACTAAATAAAACTGTTCACATATATACATATATTTACTTATACTTGTGCACATATATAAACCTATATGTGTGTGTGTATATATATATGCACACACAGATATGTATGTAAGTATATATGTATTTATGTATGTATAAATGATGTCCTCTCTTATTCACCTCCAGTGTCATAGTTCTAGTTTAGGCTATTATAATCTCGCACATGATTTTTACCAATGGCCTCTTCACTGTTTTTTATGCTTCCTATTTGCAGTCCTCAAGCCATTCTTCCCATTATAAATAGAGTGATCTTTATGAAATACAAGCTAGTTGTGTCATTCCCTTACTAACCATTTTTCAGTTAACTTCCTGTTATATTCTGGATGAGATCCAAATTTTTTAATATATTTCATAAGACCTTGTATTTAATGTCACCTCTTACCACCTCTCGCTTGCTACTCTGCTTTAAGCCATAATGAGTCATGGTCTCATGGTCCCTTTTTCTTCTTAATTAGTTAAACTCTCTCTCACTGCACATGTCCAGGCCTTCCCCTTGCATAGAGCATTCCTGCCTTCTTCTAGGTAAGTCTCAGGGAACCCACCTCTCCTTAGTCCTTATCATTTATCAGTACCCCATGCACTTGGTGCTCCCTTGTCACCATATAATACCGTCCTTTGTGTTGCATGAAACCCTCTGTTTTCTTAGTGTGGCACTTTGATTGCACTATGTTGAATTTTTAATGTCATTTTATCTAGTCCCCACTAGATTGTGGTTATTCTGTTTTTGTAAAATAAAATAGACCTCAGGACCCTGAGGATTAAATAATGAAACTAAAATAATTACAATCTAGTGGGGGCTAGATTATTGTTATTATGTTCTGTGTTCAGTTCTAAACTTGACACTTGCCTATCTAAAACCTTTCAATGGCTCCCTAGTGCCCCACGGAATATGCTGCTGTCTGTCATTTTCAAAGACTAGAATAATCTGCCCTGAATAAGTCTATCCAACATTCCCCAATGAATGGTCCCTCCCCCAATTATGGCCCCTCATGGGCAATAATCTAACAACCATCACCAACTTACTAATCATTAGCAGCTTAGAAGCTGTACATGTTCTCTTGTTTTTTACTCACAGCAATTCTGTAATATCAATGTAATTACTATTATTGTTGCTGTTTCAATGATAAAATGGGATTTAAGCAGGGTACAAAGTATATCTACTGTCTTCATAAAGCCCCCATGAAAATGAATAACTAAATATATATATATATTTATTTATATTTATATTTATATATATGCCAGAAAGTACTTTCTTCTGATAATGCTAATTTATCCAAATGCTGAAATGGCTAGTTAAATGCATTTTGTTTTAAGATTATTATTGTTACATATTCTTTAAGCATGTGATACTGTACTACACTGTTTGGTGCACTGACTAGTATTCAAACTATCAGAGCTATTATGATGATCTGTATACTTGAAAATGATTTTTTTTTTTTTTTTGCTACATGAACATACTCCAAAGAATATTTTTCTGTTATTTGATGTCAAGTACCACTTTAGCTCCATACTTTTCTCTTCAAGTTTCTGATGAGAGAGATCTTTATTCACATCAGAAGACTGATGCTTCCCTAAGAGGCTTTTGTGGTTTCACACCTGTTTATATATGATGGAAAATAAATACTACATTTATAGAATCTATGTTCAATGAAATTATCTGAATTTTTCTAACTACGTCTATAGTAAGAAGGTTAGAGTAAAACCTATGAATAGACTTTTCCAGTCCTAAGGGTCTAAGAATTTTTCCCCATTCAATATTCACTAAACGCAGCGTTAAGAACATAATCTTCTTTGTGCTGCTATCACTCTTAGACTTTAACATCTACAAAGAAATATGTAAATTTTCTTTAAGTACCAAATGTTTTAGCCTAAGCCACATTTTAAACTAAGGCATTTATTATAAATTTCACTTATAATTATTAGTTTAGAGAATTTGTGTTTGACAAACCGTAGTAAATAAATATCAAATATGAAGAGGAGTATATACTTGAAAGTATACTACTACAGAAAATAAACTCTGGATTACAAAAATCACTTCAAGGAAAATATATCTTATAGGAAAATGAATCCATTGAAAGTGAAGTACTGTAATTGTTCACAATAGTCATCTTTTACTATAAAAAGTAACTCAGCATTTTTGGTAGTGTTACAATACTGCTGGTAATTTGGTAAATATTTTCAAAGGGTTTTTCAGGCATTATATTTTGGGAGTATACCTCCCTATTGATGCATGACACTATGTTAAGTCTCTAAAATTTTCAGCAGCTGCCCAGTGGAAAAACAGCACTTAGTCAAATGATGTATAATATTATAAATATAACTTTTACATATAATTTTTTCAAGATATATACAGATGTTTAATTTTTAAGTAGCTAATAGTATGTCACTTATTAGCAATTTAGTATTTATATGTGCTTTTTTATCATATAGTGTGACTTTAGCACATTACTTGACAAATATATTCTACATTTCGCATTTCTAATAATCATTACACATTAAGCAATTGTCTAAGGAATCTTTACTAGAGAATCATGGAGAATCAAAAATTCCTGCCAGTGACTTGGCATTTTCTAACATTTTTTCTTTCTTCCCCTCCTCTCCTTCCTTCCTTCTTTCACTCTTACTGTTTTTAATAAAGTCACTTGACCACATGCCTTCTGTTAGATCATAGTTTATTCCATTGTATTTAACATATTTTAGTTTTGTTCCTCAAAGTGTGGTACATGTAAGCTTTTCTGATTCAGGACCTAGCAAACCCAAAGAAACTCTGAAATTCTAGCCCCCCCTGCAGCCCTTGGTTGGGCGGTAATTAGATCATTCTGTATTACACTAACAGATTTAGTGTTTTCATTCCCACAGGAGCCTGCAGGCCCCACCTGTCTGCTGGAGAGACACAATCTCATAAAGCTGCCAATACTATGATTTAGCTGAATACATGTTTGTTAATCTTTCATCATATTATAATCAAAGACCTCTTTCAGTTTATGACCCACCTAATGAAGGATTTGGAGTGTCTGCTCATCAATTTAATGTTTATAAAGACAAAGGTAGGGGATGTTCATTAGTGTGTGTTTACCCCCTTGGCTCAGGTGAAAAGTGGAGCAGGATAGGTGGTAAAAGAAATGAGAGAAAATGTTCATTAAGAATGAACTCGTGATGTGATCCACAAACACATTAGCTTTGAGCATAAATGTCTTGTGAAAAAAAGCAAACTTTTTTTAAGTCCAATGAGCCTCTAAGATCTACAACAGTTCTTTATCAAAGGCCTTTTTCAGTGATGTAGCCAGCACCATTATCATCCAAAGAATTTGATATGGTTCTCTGAGTTATGGGAGTGTAATTATTAATATGGTGTGAGTGAAGTTCAGAACTTTCGAGGGCTTGCAATCTACTAGTGTACAATAATGGACATTCATAGCACCTTTCATGCCATTAATGTTAGGTGTTCAAATCTCACTTTTATGATTTGTTTGTGGTTAAACTTACAATTAGTCAAACTTTTTTTGGTTTTCTTTCTTAATACATTGAGGGTAGATATAATTATTATAGTCCTGGTGTTATTTTAAAATAATTGTATATATTTATAGGGGTACAGTATGATGTTTCAATATACACACAATGTATACATTGTGTAATTATATATGATAATACATAACCTCCATGGAAATACACCAAAGATTTTAATGAATGAACAACAAATACAAAATGATATTATGTATGTATGCACATATATACACATTCATAATATTTATGTGCGCACACACACACACACATATATATGTAATTTGCTAAAGTTATAAAGTAGGTCACATCTTCTACTAAAAAAAAATCTTTAAAATTGTTACTTTCCCAAGGAATTCTCTGCCCTGTCAAAGCTTTTCTCTGTGTTCCAATGCTCAGCTGCCATTGGACTGAGATCCAAACAAGTTTAGGAAAAGAGACAGTACACTGACCCTTGTCTCCTGTTTCCCTCCAACTCTAGAGCAAGTTCTATTTCAGCTCCACAATCAACAAATAGCTCTGAAAACCAAATAGGCCACACTGTTGGAAATCAGAGAGAGTGAGGTCAAAGAGAAGTCCCAAAAGAGGGAATATAATATCTTCTCATTTCCTTGGTGGAAATTTCCAGCCTTCACACTCATCCATCAGGATATCCTCCTTCTCTGCTCTTATCACTCAAATCTTTCGGCTGTTCCAGTGTCCACCTGAAGATGACACAGCTGTATCAGACTGGATGATCTTTTATGTTGTGTCTGCATTCATTGCTTTCTCTATTTCCTTTCCTTTGTGATATTTTCAGCATTAGGAAGTTTCACTCACTTTGACCATTGTTTTCATACATTTGGGTTTTAGACACAGGATTGTTTAATTTGAATCCAAAAGGATGGACAGGAAGGAAAGCAGACAGCAGAGATATCTTTCACTTCCTAACTGAATCATAACATTCTACTTTCATGACTTTGTCACACTACAGAAAATTGCAGGGCATTCATTTGAAGAAATGTAAACAGTAAGACTGTGACATGTTCTCTTACTCAGGGTGTTCATTCAAAAGGTGAAGACTAAGCTTGTTTTTGGAGGGGATTTTTGATTTTCTGATTGCACATTCTCCTGATAAAGGCCAGATTTGGCTCAAAGTGAATGTGCAATTTCTTAGCACTAAAATTCTTTCATGAGTTGCTTAAGTGTTAATAGAAATCACTCATTGCACTGTTTTGATAGTAGGTCTGCAGAAATTAAGCTGCCTGATTGATGCTTCAGCATTGCCACTGAAACTTTTGTATGTGTGTGTGTCTCGGATTTTGTTTTATTTCCTTTTTGTGCAAAAGCTCTGGTGCTGAACAGATCTGGTTATGAATATTGGCTTGGCCATGTACCAGATGCATAGCTTTGGGCACCATAGTGAGCTTTCCTAAGTCATGGCTTCCTCACTACTATGTGGGGATGAATAAATGTATGGTGTTTAATGACTACATGAGAAAAAATATATATTAAGTGCTTAACCCAATACAGACCACGTAATAAGCATTCATTTAAGATAGCTGTTATTCTAGTTAATGTCTATTGGTGTTGGGTTTTCTAGACTTTACATATTCCTTAGATCACTGCAATATGCATATAATATAGTCTGCACTCCAGGCATCCATAGCTATTTTAATTATCATGTCAATAAATTTTATTATTTGTGTTTCTTTAATATGCTATACAACTTTTTAAGAATAATCTCAGAATATTATATGAATTATTAAATATATATATGTGTGTATATATATGTATATATATCCTGTATATTATGATGTCCTGACATCTTAGAAAACTTTTCAGTCTGGGAAAATACTAGACAATACCTGGGGATAACAAGAGGCCCAGCCTCTGTTCCACACACCCCAAGAAGCAATATTCCTCTGCCTTTGTCATTCCAAACCAAGGCAACAGGCAACTAAAGACCACCCCTATAGCTTACAGCCCTCCGAATTATTTAAACCAGACAATCTTAAACTGTTAACCCCACCCTGTCTTCCTTTACTGAGGAAAACCCAGTAAAGACTGTGGTATAAGTACACCCCTCATTCCTGACTGCTGCCTCCTGACCACACTGGTGTTTTCCCCAGGACCCTTGAGCAACATTCAGTGACCCTCAATCTGGGACCTGTGAGTGTTCTACATTTCTTCCTTCCAAGCCTCATTTTGGTTTCTCCTGTGGGCGTACTGACCATACTGTATCCCACATTGACAATCTTAAAACATGTAGCATGCAATAATTTCTCCCAAAGTCAAAAAGCATTCTGTAGTGTCATATTGCCTATAGAAGGGCTGAAGTCAGCAGCTCATGTCTGTCCTGGTGCTGGTGGTCCCTGAGGCGCATTGCCTGCTTCAGCATCTACCATCCAACCTCAGGTCCAGGAGGAGAAAGGCCTGCCTCAGTCCTACAGCTTCCTTGGTGCCATGTCCTCTGTGGTTCCCCCTCAGTGAGGATTCTTATATGCTCATCACTATTGGCTTGTTTGAGTTCAACTACCTATTCAGAAGGACCAAAATAGGAGAAGAAAAACAGTGTGATTTTATGACTTCATGACTACCTTGAGGTGTCCTAAAAAATGGTTAGTAAAGAAAACTACTGACATAAAAGCTCATCATGCCATATTAGGAATTGAGTGAAGTAGGGTTCCCTCAGAGGGCATGATGAGAAAGTTGGGCGGTAGTACTTTGGTGATATTAGGGCTTATATTGGAAGCACACAAGGAATGGAAAGGATTAAAAGGCAGAGTGCATGCTTCTCAAACTGCTGTGAGACAGCACAAAATTATGTGCATAATGAGTTCTTATTATTTACTTACTGGATTAATGGATAAAATATTTACCAAATATCCCAAAATTTCACAGTTCAGAAGTTTGCCATGTCTACTCTAGGTTCCAGCATTTCTTACTAGTGGTTATTGTCTTCAGTCATACTCAGCTCATTAAAAGCAGGGCGATTTCTTGGGCTTCGTGGGGGAGGGAGCAGAAGAATGAAAGGTTTTAAATGTGATACAAGGGAGGCTGATTATGTATGAGGTGGAGGAAGTGCATGGAAGGATCTGAGAGCAGCCTCTAGGAGCTCAGAGTGACCCCTATCCAGTAGCCAACAAAAGACAAGTAACCACCACAAGGAACAGGATTCAATCAGCAACCTTAGTAAGTATTAAAACAGTGTTTTCCTTACAGCTTTCAGATAGGAGCCCAGCCTAGCTAACACATCAGCCTCGGTCTGTGAGACACTGAGAATCCAGCGAGCCTGGGGAGACTACAGACCTAAAGAACTCAGAGACAATATGTGGCTATTGTTTTAAGCAGCTAAGTTGGTGGTAATTCACTATTTTGCAATAAAAAACTAATAAAAAGGGTTATCAAAAATTAGCATATATTTAAACTACCACTGTAATTAATTTTAGTGAAGATACTTTGAGGTTATGCAAATATTTTATTTCCCCATTTCTAATCTCCATGACTTTTATTTTATTTTATTTTATTTTCTGTATTTGTATTGTTGTACCTCATGGATTTCCAGTGTGATGCTGAATAAAAGTGATGAGAAAGGACACATTTGTCTTCTTCCTGATCATTAGGGGTAAAGCATTCATTCTTTCTCACCAGTAAGTGTCCTGTCAGCTATAGACTTTGTGTAGATGCCTTTTATTAGATTAAAATAATTCTCTTCAATTCCTAGTTTGCTGAGAGTTTTTATCATGACTGGATGTGCTTTTTTTATTCTTTGTCTGTTGAGATAATCACATGCTTTTGCTTTCTTAGTCTTTTATATAGTGAATCCCATCGATTTATTTTTGAGAGTTGAACCAGCCTTGAATTCCTATAATTAATTACCACTCGTTCAAGGTGTAGTTTCCTTTCAAAAGTATTGTTAGATTTAATTTTCTTTCTTTTTTATTATCTTGACTCTGCATGAGAGATATTTTTCTATAGCATTGTTTTCTTGTAATACTTTTGTTTAGTTTTTATATTAGGGTAATCCTGGAATTATTAAATGAACAGAGAAGAATTATTTTTGTTTTTATATTGTGGGAGAAGTTGCATATAATGACAGTATTATTTCCTTCAATGTTTATTAGAATTTGCCAATGGGATGTTCTAGGCCAAGTTGGTGAATGTTCCATCTACTCTTGAAAATAAAATGTATTCTGTTGTTTTAGGTGCCACTATTTTTGGTTTGATTTCACTCAGTGTGCCACATTCTTTAAATTTCCCTAGAGACAATTTGTGTCTAGGATGGGGGTGGTTAACCAGAACATCTATATGATTCTGAGATATAGTTCTTATTTGTGTGTCTTAGGCTCTCTTTGCAAGCTGTTCTTCCTCTTTAATCTTTCTCTAGCAGTATTCTTCCATTGCTTGTTATTGCAAGTATCTTAGGTTAGTGGTGATGAGGTGTGGTTTCTATTGTTCTAATTAAAGATTGGTCTTAGGTTTGTCCCAAGTCCTTGGGTCTTAGCACTGTAGTCCTCTCTGTCCTCTGCCCTTGTCCTGGTTCAGCTGGAGATCAGCACATTAACTCTATTCCACCCCAGGGACAGGATCCCCATGACATACTTTTTTTCTTCCTTCAACTGCATTGAGGGCTGTGCTGTAAGGTCATAGTATTATCCTTCTCCCTCAGATAATGGCTTCTATTTCATAGTGGGGATATAGGGGAAGCATCCCTCCTGTGTGGCCACTGTTCCTGTCCCTCAGGTCTGCACCATGACACCAAGAACTTTCTTAGGGTTCTTTTTGATCTTTTCAGTGAGCACCTGGGGAATCCATGCAGAGCAGTCTGAAAATATTGTGAACTTGCCTAATTTCTGTGAACCCCCCACCCCCACACCAAGAAGTTTACTCTTTCCCACCAACCTGCACTTGGCCTTTGCTAACTTGCCAGCTATTCTAGCTGAACTCTTATTATTGACTTTTGATTATATCTATCTCAGGTGAGTACATGTTCACACCTTCTCTCTCCCTGCAGGCACCATCTCTCCTTACATATTGTGTCAGATCTCTGCTATGTGATGAGTTTGGAAAATGCCATGAATTTGAAGTTAACATGGCCCTTTTTCATTGCTTCAGTGCTGCTTTTCCAGCTCTCTGTATCCATGGGCCAAGGTTGAAGGCAATTGCAATTCACTGACACCATGTTTTAAGATTATTAGCTTTTATTCATTTCTTCATCTATTCATGTATTTAAACACTGATGAAGCAATTTTATTCTATTTGTATTTATGTCCCTACCACTTGTTCTAGGAACATAAATGCAAATGGAGTAAGACTGTTTTCTCATGAACCTCACTGTCTGTGGGGAATAGAGACAGCCTAAAGAGCAAGCAGTTATCCTAGAATGAGATCCAATGAATGTGCACTGAGGGGGCTTGTGGGATTGGGAGCAGGGTAGTGTTGGTGCTCTTCAAAATGATCAAGAATATGCCAGGAAGGCAAAAGTGGTGACATACATTTTTTTATTTTTTATTTTTACTTTTTAGTTGAGATAGGGTCTTGCTCTGACACCTAGGCTGGAATGCAGTGGCACATTCACAGCTCACTGCAGCCTCCACTTCTTGGGCTCAAACAATCTTCCTGCTTCAGCCCCCTGAGTAGCTGGGACTACAGGTGCACACCACCATGCCCAGCTAATTTTTATAGAGATGGGGTTTCTCCATGTTGCTGAGGTTGGTCTCAAACTCCTGGACTCAAGGGATCATCCCACCTCAGTCTCTCAAAGTACTGGGATTACAGGTGTGAGCCACCATGCCTGGCCTAGAAGTGAATTATAAGCAAAGGGAACAGAATATGCAAAGCACAAAGCATGAAACAAGCACAAACTTTTGAAATTTTAAGTGAGATGATGTTCCTCAATCATAGGATATACATCTCTATAGAAGATCGCTTTGGTTGAAGAAAATGTTATGCTGCTATAATATTTCAGGCTATTGAAAACTGTATTCTGCATTTTTTTTCTATGTACTAAGCTTTTTGTACAAAGCCCAAAATTCTCTAGAAATCTCACCCTTATCCAATCCATTCTCCGTTCAACTGACACTTTTCCCAAGTGCACAAAACCACCTAAGTTTGCTCTTTTGCCACAATTAAATAGCTATGCAAATTTATCTATTATTGTCTCTGCCTTAATATGCCCATCTGTCAGTTGAGATAACAGTTCTTTCCCTGGTTCCCTCACAGGAATGGAGTGAAGATATTCTAAGACCAAGGACAAGAACACACTGTAACAAACAAAAACCCTTAAAATGTGACACGAACAGATTTTATCCCTGCCAAGAAATATTTTCTGAATTCCTAGATTGATTAAATGGTCCTTCTCTGTACTCTCATAATATCCTGACTTACATCTGTTTTATCACTTATAATATTTTACTGAAATTATCTGTTCATGTGCATATTTCCTCCAGTAGACAATAAACTCCTTAAATCCAGGAACCACAGCGTATTTATCTTCATACCTCTCACCCTTAAATTCATATTACGTATTTGGTTTGTGAACTGGCATTCATCAGTAAAAAAGTTGTCTCTCTCCAGAAACCAGCTCAGTTTCTTGGCACTTCCCTGTGGCCTGTACCACCTTGTATTATGTATGAGGTGAATGAGTCAGGCTCCTTGGTGGCCCCTCTGGGCAGCACGATGCTGCCTGTTCCTGTAAAGATATCACCCATAAAATCTGTGCAGGGAAGGAAAACTTTATCTCTTCTCCAAAATGACCCCAATATTTCTGAAACTCCTTAATACCAAAGCTTCTCATCTCCTGAAAAGAAATTGGATGAAATTCAAATAAAACCATAAAATGGCAGAGCTTCAAGGGTATTTAGAGATTAGTAGTAAATTGTGTTCTGAAAATAGTTGTTGCCAGGAGGCAGAAGAAGGCTATGAGAGAAGTAGAAATGATAACTTGCTAGGACAGGGCATGAAAAGAGGAGGATCCAGTCCTCTCATCTTTTAGTTTTTCCCCATTTTGCCAATGGTCAACTTTAGTCCCTTCTGTCCTTTAAGCCTGAGAATAAAATATTTCTATCAGGGTGTAACTGGGAATTTTCAGCACTGCTAGATTTCAGTAGAGGAAATTTCCTCAAAAGACTACCCCCTAGGACCGTAGGCATATGAATTAAGTACTTGTTGGATTTAAGTACTTGTTGGATGCTAAAGACCTGCTTTAACTTACTTCAGGTCAAGGATATACATGTGTTCTGTAAACCATGAAAGGCTGCTTCAGGGTAAGAGAGAGTATCAGTGATGGTGACTAAAAGAGCTCAGGGGTTCCCCTCTTCCTTCTGTGGGTTACTCCATAGGCCCTGGATGCCTCAGGACACAATTGGCTGGGATTCTGGAGACACAGATCTGGAGAGTTCAGTCTTGAGCCTGAGTACACCTTTTATGCCCCAATATTTAAAGCTTAACTACAGCAAGGGCACCGTAGGCCTCCCCCTCAGCTCCAGAACTGTGACACAGGAAAGGGGCACACCCCAGGGGTCACAGCAGAATTCCAGGAGGCCTCCAAGTGCTTGGCAGGATGCCCAGCATGCATTTCTTTCAACCAGAGAGAGAAGACAGATCGTTGTGGGAACGAGATTCAGAAACTCGGGAATATGTTGGAACTAGGCCAAATGTTGAATCCTGAAAGAAAAAGAGAAACTCCAGGCATTGGACGGATGTCCCTGGCTGGAACAATTGAGTTACATATATACATGCATGTCTATATATACTCACATGTGTTTATGTATATGCACATATATTTATTTAATATTTCATAATTTGTAATGTTCAGACATATAACAGTTACACTCCAGGAGGTGGATTCAAACAAAGTCTTCAGGAATCTGAAAATTTTGCCCAAGAATCTTTAAACTCTGTCATTGGACATTAAAACTGGAAGAAAACCTAAAAATGAACCCTGGCCTTCCGCTCGTTTTTCGTGGATGAGGAGAATAAAGCCTAGGGAAATGATGTGACTTACTCAACATCATATGGGGAGAACTAGTGGGAGTTTTTCCTAAATTCAGGCAGAGAAAGCCTGACACTCCTCCTCACTTCATTTCTCTGTGTGGACCCCTCTGGGTCTTATGACTGAGGGCCCTTGTAGCCTAGCCTGCATGTGTAAGGGCTTACTCACCCAAGATCTCTACTTTCGTGGAAAGTTAGGACAACTGTTCATTTCTGCATGTGTCACAGGAGGAAGCTGGAGTTAAGAGAGGTTAAGTGATGCACCCAAGATCCTCTAAGAAATGGAGGACACTGACTTAAACCAAAGACCATCTGCCTCTCAGTCCATTACAGCCTCTCAAGGGGAAAGAAAACCAATTGTAATTGGGTTAGGAAGCCATGAGTGTGACTGCCTAGGATTCTTGCCAGGTTCTCACTAAAGTCCCTGCAATTTCACATCCTTTATTCCTCAGCATGGTGCAGACATCACTGGCACCCTCTGTGTGCTTTTATTCTTGCTGGTCGCTCTTCAGGGCATCTCCTTTCTTCCCACCCATGCATCCCAGCTTGAAGGTTCCTGGGTTAAGACTTGACAAACCCCTCTTCTTTCTTGGAAGAGAAATTGCTTTGTCTTCAAGGTTCTTTTAGAAGCTTGTGTGTACCTCTGTTTCAGCAGCTATAAGCTAGGCTATGCTAGAATCTCCTGCTCCTCTTGACTAAGGTGGGAATGTGTGCAAATCTTCATGCATGCTCTGCATAAGGCCTGACACATCAAAGGTATTCAATAGATGTTTGATGAGAAAATATAACACGAATATTATCCCAGGAATATTAGTTCTTTAGAGTCTAAAACACGCTAACTACGTAGTTTCTTGCACAGAGTGAATGTTCCCAGAATGTTTCATCAACCTTGACCAGCGTCCTCTTTCTTATTGCATTGTCCTCAGCAAGTGGTATCTGTCTTCTCAGGTTACTGCCATCCTGGTCGTCTGTCACTCTGCTCCTCCACTGGCCATAATGGCTGAGAACATCAGAGGGGAACATATTTGATGGAAAAGATTTCAAATAAGTGTGAATAGAAAAGCATTTCAAGAAATCAAAACAGAGATGGGAAACTTTGGTATCTCCAGAGCTCACCTAAAGGTCCTTTTGCAATGAAAACCCTGAGACCATACTTGATGTGTTTGGCAAGGGTCTGAATGAATAGAGAACCATGACTTTAGGCTATTTCTGTTGGTTTTTGTGACCATGTTCACAAGCAAAGCTATAAATCTTACAACATAGAACAATCTGTGGTTTGAGTGAAAGCTGAAGGCTGGAGGTGGAGAGATCTTTCTTCCAGCTCCACTTAATGGTCTAAGACTCAGCTGCCCTTTGATCTTGGAGTGGAGATTTGGCTTTCAGAGAGAGTACGCAGGTGGCGAGATGTAAACAAAATAACATCCCAGGGCCTTCATCAGGCCTTTGGAAAACAAAGTGGAAACATGGTTGGCTCCTGAGCTGACTGGACATTAAATAATGAGTCTGACACATAGTGAAGTCTTCACACCCTCAGCCATTCACGTGCACCTATGACAAGGCGATGCACTTCCAAAGGGTTCACTGGCTTTTCCCTTGCCTAACTGTAAACCACACTTATTTGTGCACACAAGGCTTTAGTAACAAAAGAGAAAATGCATCTCTGCCCTAGGTTTATTGCTGAGCCTTTCCTGGGCATTCTCAAGATCCATCCCAGAGTGAGTTCTATGGGATCAATGTGGGAAGAGATTTAAAAAAAAGTGGTCCTTCCTTCCTTCCTTCCTTCCTTCCTTCCTTCCTTCCTTCCTTCCTTCCTTCCTTCCT
>NW_012111919.1:8974831-9008313 GCF_000951035.1 Colobus angolensis palliatus | reverse complement strand
CTCCCTCCCTCCTTTCCTTCCTTCCTTCCTCCTTTTTTTTTTTTTATTACCTATGTCTGTCTTTCTTTTCTTTCCTTTTTCTTAGTAGAAAACAAGAACACAAGAAAGGAGTGGGTTTGTGCACTCTTGAATTCTTTCTCCATTTTACCCTCATGGAGGGACTGAAACTGGTACTGTTTCTTGAGAACCTGTCCTGTCTCTGGCCCCATGCCCACCGACTTTCCTGGAACTTCTACCTGGTGCTCCCAGAGCCTGGCAGCAGCTGAAAGGGAGAGCTCTGTGCAGAGCAAAGGCAGGCTTTATTAAGACATTGGTTCGGACGGGGCCAAGCTGTCAGAGGCAGAGGAGGGACTGTCTCATTCACTCACCTCCGGACCAGAAGCCTCTCTCGTACTCAAGGACTGACTCATTCCTGGTCTCACCCCTGTTCTCTTATGAATTCCTCCAGAGCAAGAAACAGTATTTGTGTATTTTGAGAAGTCAAAGGCCGGTGTTAAATGTTCCTACCTCTGAGAGAAAGCACATTGCCTTCCTCATTGTCGTGCTGGGAAGAAACCCCAGCTCCTCTGTGTGCTCAAGACTCCAACCAGGCCTCCTCGGTGCCAGGTTCTCATCCGCGCCGCACCCCTGAGAACAAGCAGCAAGGCTCAGCTGCAGTTAATTTTCATTTGCTGTTTGTATATAAATGCTTTTAGTACTTAAACTAAATTCAGATCAATTAAACTAATGTTGTTTGACATAATATTCCTTGTTCCAAAATCAATATCCCTTCATTTGACAGACTTATTCTTGAATTCAGGATGTTTATTGTTCTTAAAGCTTACCTATAGACCTGGTTTTTGTCTTTAATGATATAAAACAGCTCTTCTTCACATACTGTACGCCAGCATGTAATGGGGCTCAAATTTCTCTGGTAAATATCTTTAATTGTACCATCATGCCTTTTAATCTCAGCAGTACATGACCACTCTTTCTCTGTCTCCATTTGTCTCCTTAGTTTTAAATACATTCCTTTAGTGGTGTCTGTTTAGAAAGAACTGGGGTGAAGCAAAGAGCCAGGCTGAGATTTGCAGTCCAGAGCTCCCTCTTTCCAAAGAGCAGGGCCAACAGAGCTCTCCCAGCCTGGCTATTTAACTGTGGCCACTTATTCTTCGCCAGACCCCCAACTCCCCCTCTGACCTAACCCAATCATCATAAAGTAACATGCAGCTACTAAAACGCACCATGTTTTCTCATTGGTCTTTCCCCTGTGCCCTGCAGCTCTTCTTCACCCTGCTTTTGGCTCTTATAAATCTTTTTCTGTTTTCCCTGGCCTTTGTCCAGAGACAGGCCTTGCTTGGCTTTGAGGAGAGAAGCCTGAGGGTCATTTATCACTTGAACAGTGGGAATGGGGGATTGAACGGTAGTTTTTTTGCTGTCACCATGGCAAAGGTCTGTGCACGGTTACCTAATTGGAAGAAGCTGGCCCCAGTTCCCATAATTGCCCCACCTTGATAACTGTCCAGCTCAGACCTGCTCACTTCATGACAAAGGAAAGGATCTCTGCAGAGGAACGACCTCTTGGTGATAAAACAAGAATGGTTTGCAATGTTTTTCCTTTTTTTTTCCAGGCAAATATATTCTTTAAATTAATAGTTACTGAAATGATAGAAGCTGGCATTTGTGAGAGCTTTAATCAGCCTCTGAAATGTACCCAACTTTGCTCTGTGACCAGCCTTCAGACAAGATGAAGCCTCATGAAACCTGAGCTGGACTTGCTTGTCTGTCTTCCTACTGGAGAGACTCCTGCAGCAAAGTGTGCCCAGAACCTAGAAAGGGAGCTGCTCTGCCCCACTGCACACACACACACACACACACCCCACATGCAGGTACACACACACGCACACGTACACATGCCCCCACATAAACACACACTACACATGCATACACATGTACACACATATGCACACATGCGCACACACACATGCTTTTTTTCTATAGTATTTTTCAAAGAAGCATAGCTTGAGATCACAGAGATTTGGTTAAACTCAGGAGTGTTTTTTTTTTTTTCTTTTTAAACTTTTATTTTAGGTTTGGGGGTCCATGTGAAGGTTTGTTACAAAGATAAACACATGTCATGGGGGTTGTTGTACATATTATTACATTACCCAGGTATTAAGCTCAGTACCCAATAGTTGTCTTTTCTGCTCCTCTCCTTCCTCCCACTCTCTCCCTCAAGTAGACCCCAGTATCTGCTGTTTCCTTCTTTTTGTTCATAAGTTCTCATCATTTAGCTCTCACTAAAAGTGAGAACATGCTGTATTTGGTTTCCTGTTCCTGAGTTCATTTGCTAAGGATGATAGCCTCCAGCTTTATCCATGTTCCTGCAAAACTCATGATCTTGTTCCTTTTTTACAGTTGCTTAATATTCCACGGTGCATATGTGCCACATTTTCTTTATCCATATCTGTCATGGATGGGCATTTAGGTTGATCCATGTCTTTGCCATTTGAAGAGTGCTGCAATGAATATTTGCATGCATGTGTCTTTATGGTAGAATGCTTTATGTTCTTCTGGGTATATACCCAGTAACGGGATTGCTGGGTCGAATGGTAGTTCTGCTTTTAGGTCTTTAGGGAATTGCTTTCCACAATAGTTGAACTAATTTATATTCCCACTAACAATGTATAAGGGTTCCCTTTTCTCCACAACCTCACCAGCATCTGTTATTTTTTGATTTTTTAATAATAGCCATTCTGAATGGTATGAGATGGTATCTCACTGTGGTTTTGATTTATATTTCTCTAATGATCAGTGATATTGAGCTTACAACAGACACATGAAAAAATGCTCGTCATCACTGGCCATCAGAGAAATGCAAATCAAAACCACAAGGAGATACCATCTCACACCAGTGGGAATGGCAATTATTAAAAAGTCAGGAAACAACAGGTGCTGGAGAGGATGTAGAGAAATAGGAACACTTTTACACTGTTGGTGGGATTGTAAACTAGTTCAACCATTAGGGAAAACAAAATGGCGATTTCTCAAGGATCTAGAACTAGAAGTACCATATGACCCAGCCATCCCATTACTGGGTATATACCCAAAGGATTATGAATCATGCTGCTGTAAATACACATGCACACGTATGTTCATTGTGGCACTATTCACAATAGCAAAGACTTGGAATCAACCCAAATGTCCATCAGTGACAGACTGGATTAAGAAAATGTGGCACATATACACCATGGAATACTATGCAGCCATAAAAAAGGATGAGTTCGTGTCCTTTGTAGGGACATGGATGCAGCTGGAAACCATCATTCTCAGCAAACTATCGCAAGAACAGAAAACCAAATATCGCATGTTCTCACTCATAGGTGGGAACTGAACAATGAGATCACTTGGACTCAGGAAGGGGAACATCACACATGGGGGCCTATTATGGGGAGGGGGAATGGGGGAGGGATTGCATTGGGAGTTATACCTGATGTAAATGACGAGTTGATGGGTGCAGCACACCAACATGGCACAAGTATACATATGTACAAACCTTCACGTTATGCACATGTACCCTAGAACTTAAAGTATAATAATAATAATAAAAAGAAAACGTATATGCATCCAACAAGCATATTTTTTTTAAAAAAAACTCAGGAGTCTTTAACTTTATTTGTGAGGTTCTAGTGGAGAAAGCAAGTGAGAAAATAAATGGTTTATGCTACTGCATTTTGTTTTCTGTCAACCATGTACACAGCTTAACTTTCATTCTGCACAAAAAAATGTGACTTCATTCTCCTAGGGATTGGTATCTCTCTATTCTCTTTGGCCTTGTTTCTCTCTACTCTCACATTTGTTCTTCTCATTTTCTTCTCTTTCTTTTAATCCCTCTGCTCTCAACTTGTCTGGAATAATATCCTGTGTGTTCTCAACATGGATACAGTAAATCTTTCATAATCATACGCTGGATGCAAGGGCACTGATTAATAAACACTGCAGGGAAGAGTTTTCCGACAGTCCCTCTCTTCAGTTAGCCGTGTTTCTTCTCATGGGATACCTTTGATCATTTCTTTGGTGACTGCACCTGGCTGCATTTTATTTCCATTCCTCCAGATTTGCATTCCCTCTAACTGATTGCCTTGCCCTTATTTGATGAGTCCTGTTTCTGTGGTGACTTATCCTGGTCCTGAGAAGAGGCACTGCCTTGTCCCATTCTGGAGAGAAATTTCTGAAGGCCCTTTGGCCTCTCCCTCAGCTCCACCCTGAGAAGACTCTCAGCAGAGGCCAGGGTAGGAGGCCCTGGGTCTAGTTACGAAGGTAGTGAGGGCTACTGGCTCTCACCATCATGACCTAGGAAAGATCAGGAAGAGGAAAGCCTGTGAAGAGGTTGATCTAGAGATGTCCCTTATCTACCACTCCAGGAAGGAGGGCCAGGGCCTGTTGCCATCCTGTTACCTCACAGATGGTCAGCGATTGCATCTACGTAATCCTTGACACTGCACATAAGCAAATATTTAGTGTTTTTAAGATATTATTTAACCTCCATCATTTCCACATGAGATGGGAAGGGCTGATTGTCATACCTATTTCATGGATGAGGAAAGTGAACCCTGGAATAGTGACTTGTGCAAGAAGGGAGAATCTGGCCCCAGTTTCCATCATTACCCCACCTTGATAACTGTGTCCAGCTCAGACTTATGGGAACTGTGCTCAGCTCAGAATTAAGGGAACTGGGGCCAGGTGGTACAGTTATAAAGGTAGGACAGTTATGATTCTTCACTCCAGATTCTTCACTACGGTCACTTAGCGAGTATGTGGAGGTGCCCTGGGCTTCCAGTGCCTCTTCCATGGGCCCTCCACTGTGTGATATTGTAGCCCTTTTTGATGTAGAACCCCCATTGTTGGTCTCTGCCATTCTTTTGGCTTCCCTTGGCCTAAGGTACTTGACACAGGCTTACATCTTAGAGGCTTAACCCTTTCCAGAGCCAGGCCTTCCCAGAGTGCTGGCCAGAGACTACCCAAATGGCTGAGTGGGGAGGGACACTGTTGGGACAGTCCAGGGAGCCATGCAGTGAAGCAGCCCTCAGGTTCCCAGGCAGCAGGTGGGAGCCTACCATGTGGTTCTTATGTCGTAATCAATGTAGTACTTGATTTATTTCTGGCTTTAGAATTCTGGGGAGGATGTGTGGACTCCCTCAGAATCCCTGGTTCAGGTTGGATGTGTGACTCAACTCCTACTTACCTAACATACACTGGGTGAAGATACGGTTAAACAAGACTGCACATATAAAATGACCAAGTTCAGCATGGGGCACTTGGAAGGCCATAGGTGAATGTCAGACTGAGTGCTTCCTCAGGGAAGATTTGTAGGTGACAGACTAAAAAACGGAAGGTAGGGATATCCAACTAGTTTAGAAGGTTGTTTTGTGCTCATGTTCAGGTCATTTGCCTGTCTCTAACATCTGGTTGGTTGGTTCAGAGACTTGCAAAAGGGCTGAAGTTTGAAAGGGGTGGAGTTCTTAAGGGAATTCCACTTAAAGGGATTTGGGTAATAAATATACCAAGTAGACACTTGGTTTATCCAGCTTCTCTCTGTATGAGGAAAACTGATGTTCCAAAATGATGTAACAAAATCTAAGGAAAAGCATAAAGACGTTCAAATATGGAGCATCTCTAAGATAATTGGGGTTTAACTCAAATTCAAATTAATCTGAATACAACTTTAAAAACAGCTGTTAATTCATTATTTTATTTCATCTTTACCACAGCCCTCTAATGTAGCATTATGATTGTTCCCACATTGTGGATGCAAAAAACTGAGATTCAGAAAAATGAAGTGATTTCTCCAAGGCAGACTGCAATTGACACGTTGCAGCCCAGCTGTACAGGATATCCCCCTCCTCTTGCTTTCACTTGAGCACTCACACCTGATAAAGATGTCAGACAGATGAAGAGACCAGCATAAAGTCCCCATGAGTATTTGAAGAGATTGACATTAAGATTGCTTAATAATGAAGTTAATTAAACATCATCTTGGGACCAGTCTTTGGTCACACCCTTAATATGATACAGGGCATCTAGTTCATATTATATGGGTCTTAGGATAAAGAAACTTCTAAACAAATGTAGTATATTAACTTTTAAAAGAAAGGAGAGCTTAATAAAGAAACCAGAAGTGTGGTTGGGAGAAGGGGAGTGGGCGATGAATATGAGAAACAAAACTAATAATGAAAGAGTGCAAGTGGAATGAATGTTCTCTTAGCGATTTCCATGAAGGGTTTGGTGTTCTCCCTGGTAGCTCAGGATTGCAAAATTCAAAGCCAAATGGGCTTGTCTTTTGCATTTATGGACCATCCTCAATCCCACTCAATGTTTGCCTTCCAATAGCTTCTCAAAGTGTACTTTGCCTGTAGCACTGTTCTCCTTTAATTATAAAAACCCAGTGCACTATTAAGAAAAAGGCAAGCCATATGTTTCTGATTCATTTAGAATTAAACCCGCAGCCTGCTGTTAGCTAAGAGAAAGGCAATATTCAAGAACTCATCGTAATAAGCAATGTTAGCAAGAACCTTCTTAAGAAACAAGTTTAGATTTTGCTGGGAATAGTGAAAGTATGACTCCTGAGCGGTTTGGGTAGGATTTGGAATTCAGCCACTGTGAACTGCAAAGTGAGGAGTGCATTGTGAGAGGCATAACTTCTTCAGTCTCGACTGAGGATCAATCTTTGTCAAACTGGAGTTAGTTAGGTCTCAGGGGAGCAAGGGGAAGTTGTAATTTAGGAGAAAAAGAGCTGTTACCTAGGGCTGCTATTTACCTTACAGTAAATATGGGGGAACAGTGGTTAATAAAATAGTTTTATATTTTTCCTTTAAGAAAATAGCCATAATGTATGAAATACATCAGTATTCAGGCTTTAAGACAAAACAATAGACCTTGTGATTTAATTTTTTTTAGTGGAAAAAAAAGAAACCTTGTTTCCCTTTCCTTGTTTGCAAACTTTTTACCATCTAGTTATTAATTAGGTCAATCTTTTAAAGATGAGTATTTATCTTTACTGTGAACCATTTTTCCCCTTTGGGCTCATTATGTTAAACATTGCATTTAACCCACACTTTAGGAGAACAAAGCAATATTTCTGTTGGTTTAAACTGTCACATTGACTCACATAATGGAAAACTGGCTAACTGGAAGTAGGGGAAGATATTTCAGTAAAAACAAATATCTCCAGGAAGAGATTAGCTACAGCCTATTTCCAACTGTGAACTTCGGTTGCCTTGGTGCCTCCTTGCCTATCCCAGGTGTACGGAAGAGAAAAGGTTGGCCTGCTGGAGCCTACTGCCATGAAGTTGGCCCTTCTGTCTTCTAACCTCACACCACCTCTTGTATATATATATGTGTGTATATATATATATGTATAATATACCTCTTTCTTGCTCACCAGTTTTTCTTTTGTTCCTTTGTGCTAATCTAAATCTACTGTTTGCTGTATTGTGTGTGTGCTCATGTGCTGTGTTATTGTGTATTTTTTTCCTCCTGAATGACAACACAAATCTAAGTTTCCATACGGAATGAAACCTCATAACATCTTATGGGACTGTGGTATTATGATCAGAGCTCAATAATAATTGCTGAATATTATTGAAAGAATCTTCAGTGTGTTGAAAAAGAGTGAGACATAGGGTAGTATACTGGGTATACTTAAGTATATTTAAGACTTACATATGTGGCTTCAAATCCTGGGTTTGCCAATGACTAGTCATTAGGTTAGCTCTCAGGCCTTTTGTGAAGTAGCCGTAAGAATGGTTGCTTTGAATTGTTGTGTAAGAATTAATGAATTTATGTATACGTAAATCCAGACACATGGCAGGCATTCAATAAACAATTGCTTGTTTGGTTAAAAACTTGTTTGGAGTACAGTGTAGCATTGTGCATAAAGTTGAGACCACTTGGGTTTAAATTCTGACTGTTTACTGATTTAGTTAAACCACTTAACATTTCTAATTCTGAATTTCTTCATGGTAAAATAGAAATAATGACTCACTCAAAGGATTGTTGGAAGGAATAAATATGCATATGATGTTGAGTAAGGTCAAGAGCCTCAGGCCTGCTTCTCAAAATATTCAGGAAGCGTCATCTTCAAAGAAGTCCAGAGCTTTTGTCTCATGACACGGCTTCAGTGACTATGTCTTTAGGAAAGATGAAGAGGAAATCAATGTTCAATTCAGTCGGTTATAACCTGAGAGGAAGGAAAGCTTAACAACTTGCTAGCAAGTCTAACTTCAACAGTGCCTTTTACTGGCAGAGTAGACCAAAACTATCTCACTCTATTCACCTTAGTTGAAAATGAGCATCTGCTCATTGTTGCAAACGTGCAATATACTGAATGCCAGAGAAATCCAGCAACTGGTAGTGTGAAATATTTTTTCCTACACTATATCAATCTTTTAAAATTTGAGTATAAAATGTTGAAGATAACATTGCAATAATATTTTCTTTTTGATAAAACTTCAGATTTATTCTAGTATTTCAAAAGTTCACTCTATGAATAGTGTTACTTGGTTTCTGCCTTGGCTTCCAGCCAAACTTTGCTGTTAATAATCAGCCATTCAACACTAGGCCAAAATGGTGCTTTTCAGTGAATGTGTTGCAATTAGTCAATTGCCAAAAATAAGTACTGGTAATAATTTTGGCTCTGTGTCCCCACCCAAATCTCATGTGGAACTAAAATCCCCATGTGTCAGGGGAGGGACTTGGTGGGAAGTGGTTGAATCATGGGGATGGATTTCCCCATGCTATTCTCATGATAGTGAGCTCTCATGAGATCTCATGGCTTAAAAGTGTGGCGCTCTCTCTCTCTCTCTCTCTCTCTCTCTCTCCTGCTGCTATGTAAGATATGCCTTGCTTCCCCTTCGCCTTCCACCATGATTTTAAGTTTCCTCAGGCCGTCCCAGCTATGTGGAATTGTGAGTGAATTAAACCTCTTTTCTTTATAAATTATGCAGTCTCAGGTAGTTCTTTATAGCAGTGTGAAAATGGAATAATGCAAGTACTCTATATATGAATTTTTTTTATTATTGTTGTGAAGGTGATGGGAAGTTTCTCTAGTGCCTCTGACATCAGGGCATACAGGAGGCTGTTCACTGGGTTGTCCTGGATCCCCTGCAAGTTTGTTTTCATCTCTGCTGTGATTTTCCCATTCATGAAATGAGAGGAGGGTTAGACTCCACTCTTCTAACTTAACTCTCCCAATCTCTCTGAACACTCCCAGTGAGTCCTCCCTCAGCAGCTGTGGATGCAGTAGAGACCCAGGGAGCAGCATCCCATGTTTCTTCTGGATCAGCTCCTTATTCATCAAAACTCTAAGACCCAAACTTAGAGTAAGTAAAAAAGACCATGAAAGGAAAAATGAGCCCCTTCCTGATGAAATAGTGACATGAATATATGTATGTGTGTATATATATGTGTGTGTGTGTGTGTGTGTATGTGCATATATATATTCCCAAAGAACAGTGTAATCTGTCTAAAATGATTTAACTTGTCAGCTATAATGTGAAATAAAGTCTCAGAAGGATGCAGGTGAAAGGTACAGTTACAAGAGGTGGCCCAGAAAATCAGTGCTGGATATAGCTCCTTTTTCCTTATCAAAGAAAACAATAGAGAAGAAGTTGACACTTACTCATCTCTATGTTACGAGCCATTTCCAAGTATCCAACATACATTTTCTGTTGACTACTCATTACAGAATTGCCAGATGTATGTTAAACATAGCTTTTATTGCTGCAAGAGCTAAAGTTCAGAGAAATGAAAACTTGTGCTGAGGTCTCACAGCAGACTCTGAGCGTGCTGCCAGTGCTGGAGCCAGAGTCATGGACGTGGGTGTTGGAGTCATCTTTTATGCATCTTCTGGTCTCCAGCATGTTTCTCATATGTAAAATGTAGATGATAATAGTGCACATGCCTGAGTGTTTAACATTTTTTTTTCCCTTCAGCAGTTTTTGGAAAAACTCTGCAGAAAAGTTGGTCCAATAAACCAAAATATGTTGAATAGATGTGTATTGGAGAGGCTGGTCTAGGACTCTTACATCTTATGAACTCTGTCTCAGGAGCAGAGACTATAGGCCATGGGATTTAGTCACTTCTCACCACTAACTCATAAAAGACTTTGATGTGGAGGTTTTGAATCTGTAGTACAATTTAAAGTCTTTAAGACATTTTGTGACAGAATTAACCCTAATACTCATAAACTTTGAGGTCATGTGTGTCATGGAGTTGCTAGCTTCCATCAGTTAGCTGAAGGGAAATTTTCATGTTCCAATTTCAGCATCAGCAATATTTTCCCTTGCAGAGGACCCTGCTCTTGATGCTTCTCTGCTTGTGTTGGGAATGTAGGACATGGGTGGAACAGTGAGCAGCTCCCTGGCTGCGTTCTTTCTCCATGCAGAGCTCTTGCTGGCTGAACTAGAATTGGGACAAAAGGGTCTGCAAACAGCAATCTGTCATGAGTCTGAGTGAAAAGGAGAAAAAAGGGATCTGAATAGAAGAAACAAGGGGTGAGTTTTGTGTGTATCTTCTACATCAGTAGTTCTTCCGAGTCAGGCAGAGTTGTAGCCAGGGGAACGAATACTTGTTTAACTTACTACAAGTTTACCTGAGATTAAGGGCAAGTTGAATACAGCCAGTATCCTTTGTTCCAATATTGACTTAGTCTTGTTGTCACAAATCAGCTATTGATATTTGGGGTCCCCATTAGTCTCAGGGAAGAGAGCTAATCCTTCTTTCATGTTTGTTTATATACCATATTTGGCCGGAGCTTGGGATGCACTTTTCACCTTGGTCTGCAAGTAGAGAGGCAAACACATGACCTCAGCACTTGAAGCCATCCTGGCTGGTCACTCTCTACTGTTTGTTTAATTTTGCTCTGACTCCAGCCTGCCTCCTAATCCCAGGTATTCGGACATGTTACAAAAAGAAAGAGACCCTGAGATCAAAGCGCTGGTCACGATTTTACTAGGGGGCACCTCTGAAAGCACTTGTAGGCCTGTGTGCATGGCTAGCACTGTGATCTTTAGAAAATACTTTGCTCTCCAAATTGGGGCCAACAGATTTATCACCCTCTGGGCCCCAACGCTCCAGGTCAGGCTAGGGTTATTTTTGTGTATTGTGTGCAAAGACATGGTAGTTCTTAGAGAAACCCGAAGAGCAAATATTTAGAACATGCTTGAGGGGTAAAAGAGACTTCTCAAAGGAAATTTTTATTTTAGCATTTCCTATAAAAATAAGTTAACTTTATTGTCATCTGCTTGGGATCCTTGTCCTCTACAGATTTCTCTCTAAGCCACCAGCATTGTAACAGTTCAGGATGATGGATGCTTTTGTCTTCTCTGTGGAATTTGAGTTTCTGCTCTGTGGCAGGCTAAATCTGTTACAGAGGAACTCTGAGGGACGCTCTGATTGTTTTTGTTTTATTAGTTGTATAAAGTATGTTTCAGTAAAGGAGGAGTATCAACAAATGCAATATAAAAATATCTTTGTCTTATTCTGGTTTTGTTGAAAAGGTGGTGATGTTAATATGGTTTGAGATATGTCTCTTCATATCTGTAGCCTAGGGAATTGCTAGGTGTACCATACATCAATTTAGACAACAGAATTTTGTAGACTTAAGTTCAAATCCTGACTTATTATCTGTGTGACTTTGGGGAAGTTATTGTACCTTTTTTGGCTTCAATTTCAAAATCTATAAAGGGGAATAGTATTGGTATTGACCTCATGGAGTTATTGGAAGCATAACATAAATATATATGAGATGTTTCACATTGTATTGCATCTTACATAGCATAGTCGATTAAGAGTTGCTTTCACTCTCAGAGACCTGCATTTGCTTCTCACAGATGATCTCAACTTTTACTTTACAAAGGAGATTGAAGATCTACAGTATTTTTACCTCAAAACATCTCTGTATATCTATATATTAATTTTTAAAAATTGTTAAAATCTTACATTTACTTTGTGCCAGGCTCTATGTGAAGCCCTTTACGCATATAGATTATTTACACATATATATATAGCCCTTTACGCATTTACAACCATGAGTCAACTCCATTTACCTTATGAGAAAATTGAGGCTTAGCAAGGTTAATAATTTGCTGGTGTCATATTGTTCATATATGAACAAAAATCACCTGGTTCCAGAGCCTATCTTCCTGTCCCTGGTGCCATCGCACCTCCCTTCAATGCATTAGAATTTGAGTTCTATTGATGATCATCTTGCATATTCTTTTTTTCCCTTTCTACTCATACTTTGACGTCTTCCTAAATGAATGTTCAAATTTTTCTCAAATTCAATTAATCAATAAGTTAACTAATTCTTCCTTAAGCACTTATTTCTGAGCTCTTCATTAAGCATGTATTTAATAAAAGTCTTCACTAAGCACTTACTTAATAAAAATTTTTATTAAGCACTTATATCTGAACTCTCTGTGATCTGGTTTTTGTCCCACTGGGCCAGAAAGTAATCTCTCAATGGTCACAATTGAGTAGAAAAATTGAGTATACGAGCAAGAGAGTTTGTGAGGAGTCAGCTTGGAAGCTGCTATTTGTAGTCCAAGTGGGAGATGTTGGTAGCTAGGACTTAAGTATTTGTAGTAAAGATGGAGATGAATAGATGTATTTTATGATATTTTGGAGATATGAAAACGTCATAAGGATGCACTAATTGATTTGATGCAAGAGGCAAGGGAAAGAAAAGGATAATGGCTGGCTCCTAATTTTTTGTTTTGAATAATTGGTGGATTATTTTGCTGTTTATGGGGAAGAGTAGGCTTTGAGTAGGTTTGGAAAACGTAGGAAAGTTAAGTGTTTTGTTGTTTTGCTTTATTCTATGAGGGCATTGTTGGGTGGATATATCACCCAATAATGGATTGTAAAGGTCTAGAGCTCAGTGAAAAGTTGTCAGCATGAAAATATGTGAAGCCATAGATTGATCCCTTAGGACGAGGATGAGGACAGAGGAGAGAAGCCCTCCAGGAAACAGTACGATTAGGAGCAAAGCGGAGAGGAAGGTAGCAATGTGTGACAAATGTAATGGTCAGTGAGGCAAGAGGAAAATGATGAATGTTGCGCTGCCAGAAATCATATCAACACTCCTTAAGGTTTTCCAAGCCTGTAATACTGGCAGAAGCTGCTATACTTTTATATACCCTGCCTCCACTGACTACAAGGCTTCCATCCGCTTCTCTGCTTGGCAAACTCTTATTTCTTCAAGACTTAGTTCAGTTCCTCTGAAGCCTATTTTGATTCCTTACCTCTCATTTCTTAGATAGGTATTTCCACAACGCTGTGTCCCTACCTCTCATGGGGTACTTGGGATAGCATAATCTGTCTTAACTAAATCCCTGGTTCCATTAAGGTGAGTTCCTTGAAGGTAGTGACTGAGAGTTTTACTCTGAATCTCTAGCATTTGGCACATGTCTGTGGGAAAAGTATTTGACTATTGTTGGTTAAATAAGTGTTTGTATAATAACTAGCTTCCCTTGTCAGCTTCAGTATTTAATTTCAAATATATAATGTCTACCTGAGAACTCCACCTGACAGCCCAACATTGAGATTTACCTGTGTCTCAAATTCTGCATGTCTCCAATTGAATTTTTTCTTAAGCATTTTTTTCTCACTTTTGTTAAGACCTCCTTCTTCTATCTTATTTTACGGTGCCAATATTCTCAAATGCTTCCAGCTTGGAAACAAGAAACAACTTGTGACTCTTTTCTCTCTCTAGCCATTCAGCCACTATTCCTGTACGTTTTTGCTCCATGTTTCTTACATCTGTGTGCTGTTTCTTTTTCCTCATTAGCAACTTTCCCAAAGTTGCAGAGCTACTCAGATACAGAGCCAGGATTGTAGTCCATTCTGCCTGACTCACTAAGTTGTAACACCTTTCTGGCTTATGCTTGGATAACAGGGAACCTTTGATAGTATGGGAATCAATCCCAAATAATATAACTTGTAATTTTCTGGAACACTTTGGAAAGGAAAATACTCCATGGACTCTTGTTTTGCCTTATGTCTGAAACATAAACCAGCTATTTTTTATGAGGCATTGACAGAGAAATAGATGGATGGGCTAGTTTATTTCCCTCAATAGTATGCAATCTAACAACTGTCTAAAGATATAAAGGTTTATACATGTAGTAAAGTATTTTTATCTAGAATATTTCTGTTAAAAATCATCAAATGCATTAAATAGGATAACTTCTAACTTCTACTCCCAAAGTTCTATTCTCCTCAGTTTTGATGTCTTCTTCTAAGATTAATTTGCTTCCCAGAGCCTCATCCTACCCACAGGGTAAAGTTTATAATTTTGAGTTGTAATATCTTTTTGTCTTAACCATAGGTGATATCCAGTGAATGCTTGGTAACAGAATGAATAAATAATTGGATGTACATGTAGCTTAGGAAGTAATATGTAAATATATATTCACAGTAGTACCAATTAACTGATCAGTATTTTTCCACTTTCATGCCATTTGTCTGTTGAGTAAAGATAGAGAGGGAGTTACCTTAACACTGTGACATTGAGCCACTACTAATAAATACTCAATTTCCAAAATAATGAAATCTTACACCCATCTTTCTTCCACTCTACCCAAATAAGTTACTTTGATTATAACTTTTCCTCAAAATCATTAGTTCTACCAGTTTATTTTATAGTTTCCTTTCAAAAATACATAGTTCAGCCTTCTGTTTCTTGCTAATTCAAACAATTGCCACTGGATGTGCACTCCTACTGTAAATACCATAACAACTAAAGTATATATAATATATATACACACACACATATATATACATACATATATATACACACACACATATATATATACACACACACACTAATTTCAGACAATGCATAACAGGAAGTGCAGTATTGTGATGCATGACAGAAAGGAAAGAGGAGTTGATACATTATGATCATCCCAGTTTGATGCCAGGAGACATTTATTGGAACATGGTGCAGGAAGGGGAAACCCAAGCAGAGCATGATGGTTGTAATGAAATAAAGAGAAAAATAGAAGAGCTTGAAGAGACTGGGACAATTGGAATTTATGAAACAGAGTACCAAAAATGAAGGAACTTCCCCCCAAATTTATATGTCAAAGCTCTAATCCCCAATATAATGGAATATGGAGGAGGGGCCTTTGAGAAGTAATTAGGTTTAGATGAAGTCATGAGGATGGGATCCTCATAATGGCATTAGTGCCCTTATACACAGTGAAGTTGCTGGCTTTCCTTCACCACTTATGCACAAACAAGAGGTCATGTCAGTGCACAGAAAGAAGGTGCCCATCTGCAAGCCAAGAAGAAAGCCCTCAACAGAACGTGATTATGCTGGCATCCTGATCATGAACTCCTAGCCTACAAAACTGAGAAAATAAGTCTGTTGATTAAGCCATCCAGCTTATGATATTTTGTTATGGCAGCCTGAGCTGACTAATACACAGATGAAGAGCTGTAGTAACTTGCTTTGAAGATCTCTTAATTCTCTTTGCTGAATACTAAACTGTACATAAAATGTAACATGCCCAAAAAGTTGGGTAAAGAACAGCCGGGGAGCTACAACATGAATAATTTCCAGAGCTCACACAGGGATGGGACAAGTTTAAGTTATGAAGAGCCAAAGTGAAGAAGCAGCGGATTAACACCCAGTGTTTAACAAAGACACATTAGTGGTAAAACTAATGGAGTCTTAGAGCAAAGGCTATTTTATACTCATTCAAATAGCAGTTTATAAATTCCTAGCAGAATCAAGCTGACCTGCAAGGTACTTAGCTTTCTGCCAAAGTTTGAAACTCTTTAAAATAAGACAATTAAGTCCAAACTTTCAACAACGTAACATTATAATTCCCAGAATCTGATAAAATTACTATACATGCAATAAAACAGAATAGTTTGACCAATAACAAGCAAAAAAAAGTAGTCGTTAGATATCAACACAGAAAAAAAAGAGGTTAGCAGACAAAAACATTAGAATTATTAGAAGTATACTCAAAGGCTAAAGGAAGACGTGAATATAACAAGGAGATAAATAGATGATGTAGAAAAATAAATTTTAAAATGTAATAATAGATAAAAATAATGCTCTTGATGAAATTAGCAGATTAGACACTGCAAATGGAAAAACAATTGGTAAGCTTGAAGGCAGAGCAATATAAACTAACCAAACTAAAAGAATAAAAAGAAAAACATAAATGAAAATTAACATATTTTCAGTAACTGGTGACTTGTGGTTATATTATACGTAATCCAATATATGTATAATTGGAATTCCAGAAGAAAGGAGGTGTCAGAATATTTGAAGAAAAAACCATATTGCATTTCTAAATTTGATGAAAAGTATAAACACATAGATCCAAGAAGCTCAACCAATCCCAAACACAATAACCACAAAGAAAACCACATTAAGGCATAATAATTAAATTGTTGAAGACCATTAATAAATAAGAAATCTTAAATAAGAATGTGGCAGGAAAAACATATTAAATACAAGAGAACAGAAATAAAAATAATTGCTGACTTCTTGTCAGGAACAATCAAGTGAGAAGAAAACAAAGCAACCTCTCTAAGGTACTGGGGGGAGAAAATCTGTAAGCAAAATCATTTTTTTAAATGAAGATCACTACTATAAGGCAGATATTGTCAGATTGGATAACATAAAACTATAAGCTTGCTATAATAAACACATTTTAAATATAAAGGAGTAGATTGTAAGTATGAAAAAATGGCAGGCAAGTACTAATAAAAGATAATAAAAGACTGGAATTTCTAAATCAATACCAGGCAAAGTAGACTGCATGAAAAGGAATATTACCAGACATAAAGGGGGACATTTCATAATGACAACAGAGTCAGTTTATCAAGAAGACAGGATAATCTTAGATGTATACATATATATAATCAAACTAAAATGAAAACTGGACACCAAGATTACAGTTAGAAATTCAACACCCCTCTTTCAGAAATCAATTGAACAAGTAGTCAGAAGAAGAATAAGATTTGAATGACATTATCAACCCACTTGACCTAACTGACATTTGAAAATACTCTGCACAATAATGCCAGGATACACATGTTTGCAAGTACACATGAACCCTTTGCCAAGATAGATCATGCTTTTAATCATAAGCAAATTATCCATACATTTAAAAGAATTACAATCATACAGAATGTGTTTTCTGGACACAACAGAATTTAACTAGAAATCAACAACAAAATGTCATAGAAAAGTGCCCAAATATTTGTAATTGAACGACGCTTTCTTAATTATACATAAGTGAAAGAATCACAAGGAAAATTTAAAATCATAGAAATGAAAACACATCCTACAGCATTTATGTGATACAGGTAAAGCAGTGTCTAGAGAGAGATTTAAAGCTTTAAATGCTTAAAAAAGAAAATATAATGTTAGTAATCTAAGTATCTACATCAAGGAATTTGAAAAATAAAATCAAATTAAACTCAAATTAATTATAAGGAAGTAAGATAAAGTGATATCAGTTATATAGACTAAGGCCTAACAATAGAAAAAATCAATGACACCAAAAAGATGTGGAGTGATAAAGAGAATAAAAACTGTCAATATCAAGAGGATTAATATGGAATATTCTACACTGTAATTGTAAAATACATAAAATTAATTATTAAAATCTTTTCATAAAAACTCTAGGCCTGAATGACTTCACAAGTAAATTCTACCTAACATCTCATGAAGGAATCACACATATTTTACACAAATTATTTGAAAAAAATGGAAGAAAGGGGATATGTACTAACATATTTTTAGAAAGAATTATCTTAATACCAAAATCAGATAACAAAACAAAGAAATAAAATGCAGAACAATGTGCCTCACAACTGTAGATATAAAAATCTTTAATGAAAATGTAACAAAATGCAGTTATGTATAGAAAGGGTAATATGCCATGATTAAGAGGGCCTATTCCAGCAATGCAATGTTGATGCAACATTTTAAACTCAGTCTTACACAGCATTAACTAAGTAAAGAAGAAATGGTCATCTCAATCTATGGAAATATTTGATAAACTTAACTCCTATTCATGATTAGAAACTCCCTACAAGCCATCAATAGAAGGAATCTTCTCAATCTTACAAAGGAAATCTATGAGAAATCTGTAGCTAATATTATATTGAAAGGTGAAACATTGATTTCTTCCTAAAATAAAGAACAAGGCAAGTGTGTATCTTTTGGCCATTTCTATTCAACGTTTAACTGGAGACCCTGGCTAGTGTAATTAAGAAAGAGAAATAAAATGCAAATATAAGGGAAGGAGAAAGTTAAGCTGTATTTCTTCCATAGATAACATGATCAAGTATTTATATGATTTTTAAAATGATCTACAAAAAATACTTAAGCAGATAAGCAAAGACTTTGAATACAAAGTCAATATATGTTTTAATTTCATTTCCATATGCTAGCAACTAAGAATTGGAAATGAAAAATTTAAAATACCGCTTGCAATAGTATCAAAAACATAAAATACTTATGGATAGATTTAACAAAATATGTGTAAATCTGTACCCTGTAAACTATAAATCATTTCTGAAAAAAATATAACATTCTAAATAAATAGCAAAATACATAATTTTCCTGAAAGATTCTATTGTGTTAAAATTTTCCCTAAGTTCATCTATAGTTTCAGTGTAATCCCAACCAATTCCAAAGGTGATTTTTTATTTCTGAAGACATTGAAAAGGTGATTCTAAAATTTGTATGACTATGAAAAGGATCTAGAATAGTTAAAAAAAATTAAAAACAATGAACAAAGTTGAAGAAATTGCAATACTGATGTCAGGACTTACTATCAAGCTACAGTTATCAGAACAGAATGGGACTAGTATGAGGTTCGGCAAAACAATGGGAATTGATACTCATCCCTACTCAGGCCTCTCTCTTAAGCTCATGATTTTCGAAATAATTATTCATTTTACATCTTTCCTTGGATGTCTTTAAGACATCCTAAGCTCTATATATGTGAAACCCAACCCATTTTTTTCCCTAAATCTGAAACTCTCTGTTCCCTACCCCTTTCATTATTTCCTAGATTTGTGCCAGCCAAAAACTTAAGAGTAATTCTCCACCCCTCCCTGTCTTTGATATTCCACATTACTGATTCTTTACTGGGAACTTCCAGTTTTAACTCCTAATATACTTTGGCTTCATCCACATTTTACTGTCACCCAGTTATAACATCTACTGCCTAGACTTTTATAAATGCTTCCTAAACTACAACCTACATCTACTTTTAATTAGCTCGAGAGTATATATTTGAAATACAAATTGTAGCATGTTAAACCTTGCTTAAAATGCTCCAATGTCTTCACATTGGGTTTAGGAAAAAGACAGATCTTAACAAGGCTTTCAAGACTCTTCCACATCAGCCCCTACTTGATTCCCTAACAACACCTTGCGCCATGCTATTCCTTGCTCTCTCAGAGGGTAATTCTCACGGTTATTTGTTCAGAAGAATACTAACACGCTTTACCTATTTATCCACAAATGAACATGGGCGTTACATGTCCTATGATTACTACACATGAAAATACATCTACCTCCTTATTTCCAGTTTAAACTCGGCAAGTTGACATGACATATGAAGTTCTAACTTTTTAGACTTACACAATTTTAAAAAATATTGTCACGTTATTGACACATGCACATGATCTATAATGTTAATGTCTTCATATTTTTCTTCCAAAAGTCAATGCGTTATTTCTGCATTTTTGATAAACATTGTTTATCTTTGGTGACCTTATTGAAAAAATTGAGAAGTGAGAGGTTTTCCTTAAAAATATGTTCTAGCATGTGTTCCTACATATAATGTAATTCTAAGATCATGCAAATGTAGAATGCAGAATGATAGCTAAACATTTTATTTCTTTATACTCTGTGTTTTAGAGGAATAGTTTGAAACTTCTTGGTCATTACAAACATAACAGAAGATGTATCACACACTGCTGTGGGATGCCCCTGAGGTTATATAAGGGTTCCTGAGTTCTACCTTCTTTCTCTTTCACTTAAGAAAGCATATTGTAAAGCAAGTGAATGACAGTGACGTTATTGTAGCGGTTATCTTGGAACTCATTTTTAGCATTCTAAAATTAAACCACTCACAAATTTCAGACTTTACCTACCATTAATAACAAATTACTTGTGGTCCATCTCACCAGTAAACTGGGTGAAGGAGAATTATAATACAGGAGTATAAAAACAACTCTTTTTAAAAGGGACAATTCAACCATCACCATGTCGAACTATCTTGAACTATCACTGTGTTCTAGCCTGAATGAATATAACAACACTCATACTGAATACTAAAGCGTAAATTATTGCACATATTTATATATTGATTTTAAAACATGCCTTTATATAAAATTATCTCTCTTTTGATTATGTTCATACACCCAAATATTCATGCATATTCCCAATAACACTGCTTGTAAATTCCTTAGCTCCCAATACTAGAGAGCTGAGGGCATGGAATTCTTATTAACAATAGACATTTCTCAAATAGTTGTAAGACTGGAGAAAGTAATATCCTCTGGGCTCACATGAAGGCAGTAATGTACGGTTAATTCTGTTATTGACTCTGTATTTATGGAGGAGTTAGTGGGAGTTTATGGAGTCTGGTGGACTTGGCCAGTTTCCTCTCCAGCCTGTTGCTGTCCTATTTCTTTGTTATTCCCTGATGGTCACCGCCCTTCAGAACAGCTGGGCATTTGCCCCTACACACAATCTCTTCTGCAGCATCCTCAAGCATTTGCATTTAAACTGGAGCTCACAATTTTCTCTATGGATATTTGTTTCTGTAGTGACAATCTTCAATCTCAAGAAGGCTTTTCCTAAAATATGTTAAATCTGAACTTCTCCTATGTACTTCCTGTCATCCACAGATCCTGCTTCTGAATTCTGGGCTAGACTCAACAAGCCTCCTCAGTAGTCAGCTGCTTCTCATGATACTATTTTTGTCTAATGTGTGTTAGTTTTCTTGTCTGTGAGTTTCATTTTCTCCTGCGTGATCTCCTCAGTTCCTTCACCTATTTTCATGTGTAATGTTTCTTTAACCTCTCAGACAGTGCCCCTCTAAAAGCATAGTCCTCCAAATGGAAAGTGGTGTTCTACATGGTTATCATCCACAATTTTTTCAACAGTCATGGGGTTCCTGAGAAAGTGGCATTTAAGCTGAGACAGGTAGTGAGTGGGAGGTATACAAGTAGAAGAGCCTGTGGGACAGTACAGAACCATGAGGCTTGTGGTGTTCCATAAAGTGGAGTATGTCATGCTAAAGAGTTTGGTGGTTTTCTTCCAGGTTATCCAGAGCTTTCAAATGTTTCCAAACAGAGCCATCACATGGTAATATTTATGTTTTAAAAAATCTTCTTTGGTTTTAGTGTTGCCAGGAGTTTGAAAGGAATAAAATACGTATGGAAAATCAGTTAGGGAATTTGTTGAGGTGAATGAAATGAGATAGAAATAGAAACAAATTCTGGAAATACTGTTAAAATATCAACAAGACTAGATGAATAACTAGGGGTTGTTTCTGAAATAAAATTCTTTAAGAACACACTTGGAGTCTAGGTCCCTACTGATCTTGTGGAAAACACAACCATTTTTCCCAGAATGTGTGGAATACAGATTTGCTCCATTGTACCAAAGTTAAGCATTAGGCCAAATTTATCTTGAGATGTCCCTGGTCTGAATCTCTCTACCATATTTTCACCATGTCTCTTTCAGCAGGCAACAGCTGTCAAGGGGCCCATCCTTTCTTTATCTTGCCTCATGAGAAAAGGAAAGCAGCCTGTTTAGTAAATGGACAATCCTGGACTCACAGGCTGACTGTGCTTTTCCCTTTCTGACCGTCAATTTAATCATCAGTTAAAGAAAAAAAAAACTCTGTAAGTTCTTTGGGGTGATATATATATATATATAAAACATAGACAATGCCTGGTATATAACACACAGTCAAATGAACAAGATAAAAATATTCACACTAAGGCGTGGCTTTAGAATTTGTAAAAGATAGAAAAGGATAATACTTAACCTAAGGGGATGGCATCTTAGATATTAGGGGAGAAAAAGTTAATGTTTGATGATGCCTGCGTCAAGTCATACATTCATAAACAAAAGGTATTCATAAACAAATATCTACAGTGTCTTCACCACCCATATAATCTTCCCAGGGTGGTAAGTTCAACAGTGTTTGCCTCAATGGTTGATATCTCATGGAATTATAGAAGAAAGTCTAGGACATTTTTGAGCCTCAGGAACCTGGGAGTTGTTGAGGGAAGTGGCAAAGAATATCTGTGGAAAGGACTGTGGACCCATTGTCTTTTTTGTTGTTTCCCAGAGAGTGTCATAGTCTTTGCTGCAATGACAAGAATAAGAAATGCCTGGAGAGTGTTTATTCCAATGAAAGACTAATTTTCAAGGTCTACCCCTCCATGGCTTTGTTATTGTCAAGTCAAGGAACATGGGGTGGCCTCTGAATGATTGTAGTTGAGTCAGTTATGAATTATTTAAACCTCAAGTCTTGGGTTGGAAAAGTGGAGGGGAGAGGGTAGCTGTCAGGACTTAAAGTCAGTGTTTCATTGGTGTGTTATCTTGCTTCTTGCCAGACACCAGTGCCTGCTGACTTAAGAGTGACACTTTTATCTTTAAATGTAGAACTGGATTTGATGTAAAGATTAACTGTATTCCATTCAGCCTGGAATGTTCTAAAGTCTAAATAAGCTGGAGAATCCTCTTGACTTGGTGCTGGCTGAGAAGCTCAATTTGTACCTCTTCTGTCACCTAGTCCTCTTGTTCTTCCATTGGAAGAAACCATGGGCTTCCTGAATATTACACTACATGATATGAGCACGTGGTCCTTGTCTCACCACCTTTCCTGAAAAGCAGGTATTGTTATAAAATTAGCAGCTCATGCAGGCCATTTCAGGAATTGTTGCTACTCTCAGCAAAGCGTGGTTTTCTTTTACAGTCTCACAGAAAGTGAAGATCGGATAAGCCATCCCAGGAAGGGTCCACACAGGGGTAGATGGAGGATTTGGGTAGTTGGAAAGCAACTGACTCTTATCTCTGTGCTACTGTGTCCCTACGTGCTAGGGAAAGGGCACACAGGAGACGTGGGCAGACTGCAGTGCTATAAAGAGATCACGGGAGATGCCTAGCACATGCCAACATGAATGGATAATGGTAAGCTGTGTAAACCCCATGGGCTCTCCACCCACCTGGGATTCTGCTCTGACAGGTACATGAGGACTTCTTTTGGAAGTGGTTAATTCCTGGTTAGTTTCTCCAATTATCTTCAGATGCTAAGGATTTCCTAATACATCCCATGGACTGGTTCTTCATGAATATGAAACCATTCTTGAGAAAACAAACCTCGTAATTTAAAAACACATGAGTCAGGGCTGGGTTTTACTTTATCTGAAATATGGCTCCTTCACATTCAAGATGTAGCCTCTAGTGGCTAATTGACCAAATACGTCTACTACATCCAACCCTTCCTTATTGCATTTATTGATTCATTCAGATAGTGAATGTTTTCTAAGTGACTATTAGCACTTAGGCTTGTATTGGTTACTGTGGAGGATACTCAGGAAAATATGACAATGTTGTTCATCTCTCTGACTTTCGTAACATAAATATGCCTTGAAGTCAGGGGCCTTTTTCTACCTTTTTTCCTAATTAATATTTTGTATCTGTCATGTATGTAAATGACTTTAGAAGGATGACGGAATGAGCAAATGGAAGTAAATTATTTTAGTAAGCATGAGAGAATGGGTAAATGGAAGAATGATCCTGATCTCTAAAAGAATACAAAATGTATCTTTCTCTTTTAAGTAGACAGATAATTATTGAGTGGCCCTTGAGGAATAGAATGAACAATTTCTCCAAAGGCCTTCATATTCTGAAAAGTAAAATGATTTGTTAATAAATATGAGTCTCTTCTCAGAATATTTATCCAATGAAGAGGTTTCAGGATACAAATGAAATTCTTAGTCTTGTGTATCTAGTGTTATCTGTATAATTTCAGTAGTCATATTTCAAAAGTAGGAAACATTCAGAAGGCCATACATAAATGAATCTTGAATTCTACAAAATTATTGTAATGAACAAAGATGGAAATGTTTTTTATTCAACCAAATATGTAACATTATTAAGCCACATATTATATTAATGAATGCAGATAAGTTTGGATTGCTGAACATTCTGTACCCAGAGATCTCTGGAAGTATCCAGTTGCCACAACATTCCATAGGGATTTATGAGCACTTAGAAAACTATACAAAATGCATACCTTTTTTAAAAGTAAACTTTCATCAATAATATAATGAAATGATTGATGATATTGTTACTTTCAACTAAACCATGTTTGACAGCTGTAGAGTGAACCAAACATGTACTGAACACACTATATAATAGACCTCTATCTTTGGTGATACAATAATAAATAAAATCCCGAAGGTACTCATATTTCAGCTAGTAAGAGAAGACCCAGGCACTTGCAACATTATTTGACACCAAAATATTTTTAAAGACAATATCATACCATAATAGTAGTTATGGCAATTACATTCTAAAAGCATTATTTAAAAAATGATTTTGGGGGACAGCCATGTACTATAATCACCTTTGTCTACCTTCACCTTGAATTTTACAGCTGATCTGCTAATGGCTCATGGGGTTGGCTCCTAATGAACACGAATTTGGTCCCTTTGGTCCTTCCTGTAATAGTCTTACACTCTCTTCTTTGTTCCTCTTTGCTTCTTGTTCTTCCTTCTATCCTTATATCTCCTCCTTGTTGGTTCCATGGTACTCTCTTTACCATGTAGGTAGGTTCAGGGTACTCTTCTTTTTACTATTGATATTGCTTCTCAGCCATGGTCCACCAACTGGCCCAAGGACTCTATGTCAGTAAGTCTTAGAGCTGAGACACTACCTACCTTCTTTCCAAGTCCTGCCTTTTGGGGTATATGCAGGGATATTTAATTTTATGATGCTTAAAACCTCATCTTAGTTTTACATAAATATCTTATTTCTACTATAATTTGAATGTGTGTTTTTTTTTTCTGACAGTAGAATGACATGACTTCTAAGTGAGAAAACATGAAACTAGATTTCTCAGATTCAGGAGTTCCATTCTGCACTTACTCGAAACAACCAAATGTTTTACTGGCATCTGGGAATAAAGCCAAAGAACACATGTGGTCAGTTTCTTTATGAGTAGGATGAGGGGATTTGAGTTAGATGATTTCTCAGGTTCTTTCTAGCTTTAATTTTCAGAGACTCTTTGACTCTGATTCCTAGGGAAGAAGGAACTATATTGATTTGAATTTCAAGATAAAGACATTCTTTTTAGCCATGCAACTTTAGAATTAGATGGAACTTATAAATTATCCATGCTTATCCTCTTATTTTATAGACATGGAAAAGTAGGTCTGAAAGGAAATGACCTGCTCAAAGCCACACATCAACTGAGTCCAGAGCTGAACTTGGACTTGGGCTTCTTGTCTTTATTCTACTGGCTTTCCTTTATCCCAGGGAAGACAGCCTAGAGGAGTACCCCTAGAAGTAAGTGCTAATAATTTCCCACAAAAATCTGGCGCATTCACACATACTAAATGTGGAGTTTTGATTTAAATGCTCAGCTGTTGTAAAAGCTATCAAGATCAGCTAACTTGATCTCCTGCTTATTGGTGGACTATCCAGTGAACTACCCAAGCCTGAACCTGAGCCTGAGGTGCTCATTTTTTTGGTCTCACTTTCCAGCCACCACGTAGCCCTTGCTGGAAAAATACTCTTACAACACCACAAAGGTGTACTTAATTTAACTTTCCAAATCTGCTTTTTCTATATGTACCTCCTAACTGTAGCATCATATTCAGTATCTCAAACCTAGGAAACATTTTATTTCATTAAAGATTTTGGAATTAAGAAATGCCTTCAAAGAGCGTTTAAAGAAATCTTGGAAAAGACCTAACACTCTCCAGGTAATACTGATGGATTTAATCAAAGAATGCCTAATGTATGTTGAAGGGACTCCTTCAAACTTGCTTTACCAGTTTCTCCAAAATTTTCAAGTGATCATGATTTGCTTCCATTTCTTCTGAAAATTTGAAGTGATAACACATTTCTTGATGAGATCATTCTGAAGAATTATGGAGAAAAGGGAAGTTTGAAAGTTTCAAGGGATGTTCATTTTTACTTAGAATCATAAAAGCTGTAGCCACAATTCTCTTTGCAGTTACATTTCTTCCTCTCTAGCTACCATTTCTAGATTTAAAACCCTGGAAAAAGTACAATTTCACCAGCCATCACTAGTACCCAGTGTCAGCAGCTCATATAAAACCTGGGAAAATATAGTTAGGATTAAAGAAATCTGTAAAACTGTGAAATAAGGCCATAGCATGTAAAATGCAATTCCTTTTACTGAGTACATAATTTATTAGGAAAGCTCTTTATTTGTAGGAAATCTGCTTGACACCTTATCCTTGACAACTGCTTACTTCATTTTAGCAGAACAAAAATGGATAAAATGTTTTCCAGTATGGGAATTCATTAATTTCTCAATAAATATCTTATGTCTATGCTTTAGACACACTCTCCAATTCTTTTCCTACAACCAGTCTCAGAGCTAGAACTGACAGGGGTTTATACCCACTCCTGCTCCATCTCCACCTCCCTCCTCCCCAAGCACCACTGTTCTCACTACTGAACTCACTGTTGCAAGTCATGAGGATTTGGCTTTTGGACTCCCATTCCCATTTAGTTTCTCTTCTCTCCTAGTTCTGTGAGCCATGTCTAACCTTGCTGTAAGAGGGTTTTGGTCTTTCTTCATGGTAATTTTCTCAGGAAAGCATCAATTACCCACAATTTTTGGCAGTTTTGCAAATAGAAGGAGCCCTTCATTTTCAAAACCCTTTTGCCAAAGACAGTAGAGAGGAGTCAATGTCAACAGCACTTTTGCTTGGAGAGAGCCCTTTGTTCTCGTAGGCATACACTATTCTTGCATTTCTGAGCTGTCCGACACCCTAAGATGACAGAATTTCTTCACAAACTCCTTTGGCTACATGCTGGGAGGGGCTTTGCAAGCATCACGACTTGGGTGCGAAGATCAACTTAGTTCTTCTAAGGGTGTTGTTTTTTTCTAGTTTTCAGTGCTCCATTTAGTTTCAAAAAGAGAATGTCCTGATTTGCCCTTTCAAAGTGCAGCTCTGAGCTATTATATCATACTGTCACCTGTAGAGTTTCCTTCTATTCTGGGAAAAGGGTAGGAAAAGCCTCACTCATTCATTTCAGAGATAAAGCTACCACTGTGGGGTGAGGCAGGAGAAAAAGTGGGGAACAAAATATTATGTGGTCATTGATCAGTAAAGGAGAAGGTGAGAAGAAATAGAGGAAAGGGCTCACTCAAGCCTGTAGGTAAATCTGGGTTTTGTTCTGATGGAAAGACCTGCCAGAAAAGATGAATAGTGCTCACTCATCCCCACTTTTGACTTTGAATACCTTTCCTTCTTGCTCTGTCACAAATACAGATTTACTTGGATTCTAACAAAGGATTTTCATGATTGATCTGCTCTCAATATTTAGGACAACTAATGAAAATACAAATCCTATAAAGAGAAGTTCTAGGCCTGCTGGCACCATCATGTTGCCCTTGGTGTTTCAATTCTATTCATACTGACAGCTCTATTTGTAGTCAAGGGGCTGGCACAGGCCAATAACAGGCTTATTTGTTTTCTTTTCTTTCTTTTCTTTTGAGATGGAGTCTTGCTGTGTTGCCCAGGCTGGAGTGCAGTGGCACAATCTTGGCCCACTGCAAGCTCAGCCTCCTGGGTTCACGCCTTTCTCCTGCCTCAGCCTTCCAAGTAGCTGGGACTACAAGCACCCGACACCAAGCCCGGCTAATTTTTTTTTGTATTTTTAGTAGAGAACAGGGTTTCACCGTGTTAGCCAGGATGGTCTCAATCTCCTGACCTTGTGACCACCCGCCTTGGCCTCCCAAAGTGCTAGGATTACAGGCATGAGGCACCGCGCCCGGCCCAAGCTTATTTCATGGTTGCTGAGAAGAGTTTATGGGTAGAGGGTAAGTGTTGGGGGATGAATGTTGGTTAACAAAGTTCATGGTCTCATAAATGTATTTAGAACTTTGCACCTGGGGCAATGTGTCCCAGAGCAAAAACCTAATTTGCTACTTCCTAAGTTATTTGTGTAGAGTTTGTGTTTAAAAAAAGCAATCAAAGCTCAAATCTTTAAAACCCTTGTTTTAAAATTTGTATGTTCATCACTTTTCCTAAGTACTAATAGTAGGTCAATCAGAAAATCTTTCATTAGAACCCAGGTGAACTTATATTTGGGGTGGAGTATGAAAAAAAAAAAGGTATTCGAAGTTAAAAGGGAGAGTGAGTTAGAAAGCACCATTTGTTTTCCTTGTCATGTCTTTATATCTGAACAGAAGCGAGATCTCTACAGTATTTCATTTGCATTCCTTGTTTATTTGCCTTACAAAACAGACTATGTATCTCCTTGGATATTACAGTCCTGGATATAAGAAAAATTTATAGAGCACAGGCTGGTCACAGTCTTAATTATTACTATCATCATTATCATTAGCCATCACAGATAGAACATTATTGTGAGCTAAATAGAGTACTATTTTATATATCTTATTTAATCCTAATAATAATGCTTTGACCTGTTATTTCCACATAGGCTCAGTGGAGTTGAGTACCTCATTCAACATCATATGGCTCCTAGGTAACTGAACTGCAGTCCAAGATTCATGCTGCCAACCTGCATGGAATCTGTTTCCTAATGAAAAAATAGCCTCATATGTATTTACTTATGACAACATAGACCAAAGAGAAAATGCTGACATTGGTTGTAACTGTGGTAAACTCAGGAGAAATTTTGAACCAACTGTGCCTCTTCTGACTCACAGAAATTTCCCTGAATCAGTATTGATTCTTTCATACAAGGAGTGGAGTAAAGGAAAGTAAGAGCCAAGAACTAGGAGGTATTTTGATCATCCTTCAGTTGGAAAAACGTAATTATGATTAGGTTAAAAGTAACCCAAAAAGTTTCATTACTTTAAAAATCGTAACTTCTCAAATTCTATAAATACTTAATTTTATGTGTTTTTTTTTTTAGTTGCTTCTGTTTCTTTTCTTTTTCCAGGTAGAAATTGCCTTCTTCCTCCCTAAATTGTTCTTTTCTATCATGAAAGATTTTCAACATAAAGATAAAAATATGCAATAATGTAAAAAAATCTCTGTACCTTCTCCAGTCGTATTCTCTCCCTCATTTCTCAGAGATAACCATTATTTTAAATTCAGCATTAGTCCCATGAGTGATCTTATACTTTTTTGTCTATAGGTATTCACATACTTTATAGAGTGTTATTTTGCAGGTTTTAAAATTTTATGTAAATAATTTTAAATTTTATACATTCTGTTTCTAAACACTGCATTTTTGATATTATGTTTTTGAGAATCTTGCCTATCAGTGTACAAAGTTCATTATTTAAAATGGTGTTAGCGGCCGGGCGCGGTGGCTCAAGCCTGTAATCCCAGCACTTTGGGAGGCCGAGACGGGCGGATCACGAGGTCAGGAGATCGAGACTATCCTGGCTAACCTGGTGAAACCCCGTCTCTACTAAAAAATACAAAAAACTAGCCGGGCAAGGTGGCGGGCGCCTGTAGTCCCAGCTACTCGGGAGGCTGAGGCAGGAGAATGGCCTAAACCCGGGAGGCGGAGCTTGCAGTGAGCTGAGATCCAACCACTGCACTCCAGCCTGGGCGACAGAGCGAGACTCCGTCTCAAAAAAATAAAAAATAAAAAAATAAATGGTGTATAGCATTCTGTATAAACATACCACAATTTATGGGTCCATTGTCATGTTTACAGATATTTATGTTGTATCTAATAATTATTATAACTAGTGCTGTAATGCACATGCTTTTATGTACTGGTATGTAAGAATTTATCTAAAATTGATGTCCAGTAAAATTGCTGACTGGCATCATAGAGCATGTGCATCTTTAAGAGCATATTGCCAAAATGCCCCCAGCCTGAGAGTGTTCTAAACACCCAAAGGAACTTCAGGAACCAGAAAGAGGATCTGGTGAAGAAGGTTGATTTAATGTGTGGGCGTGAAGGGCATACAGTGCTGCTTCCTTTCCAGGAGCTTTCTGCAGTAACAGTTATTTCCTTGTAACCTTTAACACTTTGGCAGGTTGAAATCCGAAGCTGAGATTTCTGTTTTATTGAGCTTTACTCTTTCAATTTCCTCTCTCCACAGTGTGAAAATATTGTGTTATATATTTAGGGCTCTGTGGAAATCATGCTTCTCAATTAGGTCTGCTGTTGACCCATTCGAGAAGTGAGAAAGCAAAGGCTTAGATGAAACAGTGCTTCTCAGAATTCAGTGTGCATAGGAGCCACCTGAGGATCTCATAACATTGCAGATTCCTGTGCAGTAGGTCTGAGGTGGGCCTTAGAGTCTCCAGTTATAACAAGATCCCATGTAATAATAATGCTGCTGGTTGAAAGATCACACTTTGAGTAGGAAGAGGATATCCTAGAGGAAATAATGATTTGCTAATTTTTAAGCTTTTCTGGGAGTTGATGGAAACTATTTTAAATGCCTTACCTTTATTTTTCTTCAAATAGCAATAAATTATAAAATTAGAACATTTTAGGATTAACTTCTTTCAAATCAATCCTTATTATATTCTTGATAGAAGTGGAAATAAATTGTTCTGTTACAACATATGAAATCTATATCTTTCAATCTCATTTTTGGTGAAAGAAATAAGTGTGAACTGATTTAGAGCGCAGTCATATGTGAGTGCTGCATGAACTCTTGGGAGGCTCTGCATCACATTAGGAGAGAAAACTGATTCCTCAGTGCTGTGTACTATGCTGAAATAAAGTTACAGGAAGAGCAAATATTTAAATATAAAATTAAAAACATAAAAGAAATACCAAAAATACAAAGGAAGATTTATCTGTTCCTGTAGGGAACAAAAAGCCTTTCTAAAGATAAAGGTAAAGGCAAAAATAATAAAGGAAATATCAAAAGATTTAAATATATAGACATTTAAGTCTTGAGATAAAAATAAAACTGAAAGAAAAAATCCCATTGGAAGAAAATTGCAAAATATGGCAAAAATCTATTATAAATCATAAGGGAAATATGAAAATTACAGTAGAAAAATGTATGTAGAATATAGAGATAGTTTGTAAAAAAGAAATACGAATAGGTAGTAAATGTGAAAATTTTAATCTTATTAAACTAAAAAAATCAAATAAAAAAACTCACAATTTTAATCTATCAAGTTGGCACTTGTTTTCAGTTATACTTTTTTTTTTTTTTTTTTCTGGCTTGTCCTGTCTGCTTCTTTATTCCCTCTTCTTTGAAGCACTTCATGCCTGGGATTTATTTCCCTCCCAGTTCCTCTACTGCCCTCACCAAAGTTTTTTCTCTAGGAAGAAGCTAATCTCAAAATCAAGAAATGTAACTTCTTTGCATTTCTTGTTTTCTCTCATTCTCTTTTATTTTAGAAAAATAAAAAGTGCTTTTATTTTAATCCCAGGTAGGGAGCAAAACTTGGGTGGACTGTGTACTTCCCAAAAAACCCAAATATGTACACTGTTATTGTTTTAGATAATCTTGCCAGGACCGGGTGGGCAGCCAGGCAAGGCTGGAATGCCCAGCTCATTCTCAAAGGAAGAGACAGAAACCAGAATGTGGGGCTTTGGGCTAATTACTCAGACTCCCTGAGTGCTAGTTTCTTTAATAAAAAATGCAGATAGAAATATTTTCTTTATAGTATGGTTGTAAGAATGACTTAAATCAAATATGATAATGTATATAAGATATCTAGTGTGGTACTGCTGCGTGGCTGGTATCACATATGTGTCATTATATTATTTTGAAGTCTGTGTGCACTTGTACATTGTCTTTTAATTCATTTCGTATCCCATAGCAGCTAGAATAGAGCTAAGACAGTAAGACATGGTGTGTATGAAATTTGAGGTCATCCAGCTTTCTCCTTCCTCTAGAAGGAAAGAGGAGGAGGAAAGCGATATTTGGAGGAGAAGAAAGCTGATGGAGGGAGCAAAGGAAGGAGGAGAGGCAATTGCCCAGGAGCATCTCTGCACTGAGGGGCCTTCGGCAAGATGGCAGGAACTTGGAGTGTGCAGTACAGTCTGTCAGGAGTTACTGCTTTTGTTCCTAGTCTTCCTGGTGCCAAATGCCAGATGACATGTGTCGTGAATGATGCATCCTGTTCATATGTCTGAGAAAGATAGAGGGTCTATTTCAGAAGAGGGTTGGCATACCAGTCCTGTCTCTTAAGGCATTTAACAAGGAATATTAGTACAAATCAAGTGGACATTAATGGTCAAAACCGCCTGACTGTACTTTTTTCTTTAAACTAAATGCCAAGAATCCCAGTAGTAATATCAGGCTTAAGTAAAATGCTTCAGAGTGGAGAAAGCTGGAGTGATTTTTATTTTTAAACATGGAATTCATTTACTCTTCTAAATACTAAATTACTTTTCTAAATAAATATAGTACATCCAGTGAGTACAGTGGTTGACCAGAATACGAGATAGCATCCTAATTGAATAGAGACACATTCCTGACATATCAGTTATAAAAATAGTTGGTCATAAGTCTTGGTAATACACCTGCCTTCTCATTTAAATGAGCTGCCTTGATCTCATTAGTATAAATGTACTTCCTTCCCCACTCCCTACAAAAGGACTGGCCTCTAAAGAATAAAATAATAACCACTCTTTCTAAAGAATTCTGGAAAATTTTGCTATCACAAGAGCCACATAGCAAACATCTATAACAAACTCCTTGGTGCAGAAAACCTGTGAACGTACATTTTTTTTTATTATTATACTTTACGTTCTAGGGTACATGTGCACAACGTGCAGGTTTGTTACATATGCATACATGTGCCATGTTGGTGTGCTGCACCCATTAACTCATCATTTACGTTAGGTATATCTCCTAATGCTATCCCTCCCCACTCTTCCCACCCCATGACAGATCCCAGTGTGTGATGTTCCCTAACCTGTGTCCAAGTGTTCTCACTGTTCAATTCCCACTATGAGTGAGAACATGCGGTGTTTGTTTTTTTATCCTTGTGATAGTTTGCTCAGAATGGTGGTTTCCAGCTTCATCCATGTCCCTGCAAAGGACATGAACTCATCCTTTTTTATGACTGCGTAGTATTCCATGGTGTATATATGCCACATTTTCTTAATCCAGTCTATCATTGATGGACATTTGGGTTGATTCCAAGGCTTTGCTATTGTGAACAGTGCTGCAATAAACATATATGTGCATGTGTCTTTATAGCAGCATGATTTATAATCCTTTGGGTATATACCCAGTAATGGGATGGCTGGGTCA
>NW_012111919.1:8948266-8974781 GCF_000951035.1 Colobus angolensis palliatus | reverse complement strand
GTCCCACCAACAGTGTAAAAGTGTTCCTATTTCTCCACATCCTCTCCAGCACCTGTTGTTTCCTGGCTTTTTAATGATTGAAATTCTAACTGGTATGAGATGGTATCTCATTGTGGTTTTGATTTGCATTTCTCTAATGGCCAGTGATGATAAGCATTTTTTCATGTGTCTGTTGGCTGCATAGATGTCTTTTTTTGAGAAGTGTCTGTTCATATCCTTTGCCCACTTTTTGATGGGGTTGTTTGTTTTTTTTCTCGTAAATTTGTTTAAGTTCTTTGTAGATTCTGGATATTAGCCCTTTGTCAGATGGGTAGATTATAAAAATTTTCTCCCATTCTGTAGGTTGCCTGTGCACTCTGTTTGTAGTCTGTTTTTTTATTCTCTGTGGAGTTACTAGCTCTGCACTGGACAAGGACCAAGGCTTTTCTGGGAAGAGGTCTGGGACTACCTCTGATTTCATGATTGGACCTGCATTTCTGCTTGTGCTGGGTCAGGTGTTTAAAAGATTAGTCATCAGAAAGGACAGCAAGACAGCACCCCTTTCTTTGTTTCATTTTCCTTTTTCAGAAGCTGGTATCTCATCCTGGATATATGGAAAGAGATGGGGAGGCAGTTGCTTTGGGCATGACAGTGGGAGAGAGCCATGCATTGAGCTGACTGCAATACAAGCTCCTGATTCTTCTCTGCCTGGAAAGCCCACTGTGCTCACCTACACCCCATGTATTTCCACTCTTCCTGCTGGTACCACTTGTCATGAGCTCATTCTTCTCACATGCCATTGGTTTACACTTTGCTCTCCCATAGGCTCTGTGTCCTTCATGCTGTTCCCTGCTGGCCATGTTTCCTTGCCACACTATAGCACACATGATCCCATTCACCTGTGGTCTCTGTGCTGTAGGGACCACAGGATGCACTGAAAGAAAATGAGCTTTGTTTCAGACAGAAACCACAGCCCTCCTTCATCACATTTTGAATATGGGGCTTTGGGCTAAGTACTCAGACTCCCTGAGTGCTAGTTTCTTTAATAAAAAATGAGGATAGAAATGTTCTCTTTGATATTGTAAATATCAAATATGAGAATGACATAAATCAAATATGTATGTAAGATAACTAGTATAGTATTGGTGCATGGCTGCCATCACATATGTGCCATTTTATATTATTTTAAGGTCTTGGGGTACTTGGACATTGTCTTTTAATTCATATTAGCTAGAATAGAGCTAAAACAGTAAAACATGGTGTGTATGAAATTTGAGGTCATCCAGCTTTGTGCTTTCTCATTGTGTGGCTTGAGGAAATTCCTTAAACTATCCATCTTATTTTTAGCATCCAAAAATTAGCAGAATAATAAGTATTCTGTAGAGTTATGTGAAGGTTAAATGTGATATGCATTGAGGTAATTAACAAAGAGCGCCACCTAGTAAATCCTCAACAAATATTGGGGTTTGCTCTTCAGAACAAGCTGAGGGAGATCAAGCCAGGAGTGACTGTTTGTGCAAGTGAAATCTGGCCTTCCCCTTTCCCCAGAGCTCAATTCTCCTATGTAAGATCAGGCGAGTGGGGAGGGGGACGCCTTTGGAGATGCCATGGGCCGAAGCTCAAGGAACTGTGAGGCCTCGTCCAGGCCACACAGGGCGCTAATGGCTGAACCTACTGAAGTCCTGGCTGTTTCACAGTTCCCTGGGGGCTGACCTCTCTGCCACCTTTCATTTCTGTACCTTTTGACCTACAGGAGTGCACAGCAAGGCCTTTGACAAATAAACAGTGGCCTAGATATTAAACTGCACCTGAAGCTGGTTACGCAGGTTCACTTAGCATTTGAACCAAGAGCGGAAACTCAGCTATACTCAGACTGCAGAGGGATTAACCCATTCTCAGACTCAGCCTGTGAATTATTGCCCACTTAGTAAATAGAAAGAGGGAGGGACGAACTAAATCTCATTCAAAGAAGCTCAAACGTGTGTAATTTTTTTTAAAAAAAAAGTAAAGAAAAAACAAAAAATAATCAGAAAGAAACAAAACAGATTTGGATATGCAAAACAATTCCAAGTCACCTTTCTGCTGCTATGTCCCACATTAGAAAAGGAGAGAAGATGACGGATGATGGCAAAAAGCGTCCACCTCACTCCTCTGGCCTTGATTAGTTTCAGAAGGAACAAAGTATCATTTTAAAATATGCTAGTTACTACTAAGCACCTGCTATATTTAATGTGCTGTTTTCAGCTGAGCAGCCAGGGACAGGTGATGTGGTACTTGGAGAGAAGGAGAGAGGTCCTTGGGATATCTGTGGTGCCTGGCTGTCCCTGTTTGCCTGGGACTGAGGGGTTTCCCAGAACGTGAGACTTCCAGTGTTAAAATCAGGCAGACGAAGGCAGGGGTTACCTTAACGATGTCATGAATACTTCATGGAATATGATGTTTCTAATTTTCTGAGATTGTTAGGCACTAACTACGTGGTAGTCAAAATAAGATTCTAAGAGCCTAGAGTAAAGAATAGCCACATTAGGGTGGATAACTAGAAAGACTTATTGATAGGTGCCTGTATTTGGAACAGACAGAGGGTCAGCATTAAGATGCTCAGGACAGAGGAAAGCTTGAGCAAAACTGCAGAGAGGGGAAAGCACAAAGCATCCACGGGCACTTGGATTGCACATGTGGGCCTGTGCACGTGGGCACACGCACACACACACACACACACACACACACACACACACACACACACTCTGACCATTCTCCATTGTTGCCCATTTCAGGCGATGGCACAAGCATTCATTCAGATCTCAGCCAAAAACCTCAGAATCATTTCCAGATCCTCTCTTTTTTGTCTTCCCCCACTGCACTCCATGAACACATTAATCCATTTGGAAGCTTTGCTAGTTCTCCCTCCAAATAGATCTGCGATATCATCTCTTCTGCCACAGCCCTAGATCTCAACACTGCCGTCTCTCACTTAGACAACTCTACCCTGGACTGTTCTCTCCCGTGGCTGCTTTTCCAGCCCTCTGCCTATTCTGCACCAGAGGCCCAGGTGCTCTCTGCAAAGCACAACCTGGTTACACGCTTTCTACTTTACAGACTCCTGTTTAAAGCTCTCAAATAAGTTCTTTACCACGAAAACAAAATCCAGACTCTTTTCTTGTCCTGTCGAGGCCTTGCACCGTCTGGCCCCATCTGCCCCTCCAACTTTATTACTCTTTTCTCTTATGGTGTAACAAATGATCACAAGCAGAGCAGTGTGAAGCAACTGCCATTTATTAGCTCACAGCTCGGTGTGTCAGAGGTACAGCACGGCATGGCTGGGTTCTCTGTAGGGCATTGCTATGGTTTGGGTCTGTGTCCCCATTCAAATCTCATGTTCAGGTTTAATCCCCGATGTTGGAGGTGGGGCCCATTGGGAAGTGAATGGATCATGGGGGCCATTTCTCATGAATGGTTGAACACCATCCCCTTTGGTGCCATTCTTGTGGCACCTCTCGCCCCGTTTCTTCCTGCTACAGCCACATGAAGTGCTTGTTCCCCCTTTGCCTTCTGCCATAATTAAAAGCTCCCTGAGGCTTCCCCAGAAGCTAAGCAGAAGGCATTATGCTTCCTGTACAGCCAGCGGAGCTGTGAGCCAATAAAACCTCTTTACCTCTTTTCTTTACAAATTACCCAGTCTCAGGTATTTCCTTCTAGCAGTGCAAGAAGGGACTAATACAGTCATCATGAGCTTGAAATCCAGGTCTTGGTGGGGCTGAGTTCTCTTCTGGAGCCTCTGGGGAAAAATCCACTTCCTATGCCATTCTTTTTACAAAAATTAATTTTTTTTTTTTACATTAAGTTCCAGGATACAGAATCTTCAGGTTTGCTTGGGCCGTGGTGGTTTATTGTACCTATTAATCTGTCTACGTTTTAAGCCCCACATGTATTAGCTATTTGTCCTAATGCTCTCCCTCCTCCTGAACCTACCGCCTGACTGGTCCTGGTGTGTGATGTTCCCCTCTCTGTGTCCGTGCATTCTCATCATTCAACTCCCACTTCTGAGTGAGAACATGTGGTGTTTTATTTTCTGTTAGTTAGTTAGTTTGCGTTAGTTTGTTGAGGATGATGGCTTCCAGCTTCATCCGTGTCCCTGCAAAGGACATGATCTCATTCCTTTTTATGGCTGCATAGTATTCCATGGTGTATATGTACCACATTTTCTTTAACCAGTCTATCATTGATGGGCATTTGGGTGGGTTCCATGTCTTTGCTATTGTAAATAGTCCTAGCTCATTCTTATTATTGGCAAAAATCAGTTCCTGGAAGTTGTCGAACTGAGACTTTTGTTTCCTTGCTGGCTGCCAGCCAAAGGGTCACTCTCAGCTCCTCACTGTGTGGCCTCCTCCATCTTCAGGTCAGCAGTGGTGCACTGACTCCTCATGCTCTGAGTCTCTGACTTCCTCTTCTGCCACCAGCTGAAGAAAATGCTCCACTTCAAAGGGCTCCCATGATTAGGTCAGGCCTATCCAGATCATCTCGCTTGTTAAAAGTCAGCTGTTTCATGGAATATAACCTAATCATGGGAATAAAATGTTTTATATTTGTAGTTTCTGGGATTACACAGGGTGTGTGCATAGGCAGAGGGAGTGAAAATCTTATAATTCTACCTACCTGTCATGTTTCAAATGTCTTCTGAATATTTCATTCACTACATCAGCCAAATCGGGCTTCTTCCTGTGCCTTGTAAAAGCCAACCTGACTTCTACCTCAGGACCTTTGCATTGGCTATTCCTTCTGTTCAGATAAAGTTTTTGCTGAGAAAGCCTCCACAATGAGACCTTTCTAACAATTTTATTTATGGAGCTCCCCTCTGCCACCTCCTGGAAATTCGTTTGTGTAGTGAGTTTCCCAGCACTAGCTGCTAGGTGACTTTTACTCAGTTACTAGTTTCTGTGTTGATTGTCTTTCCCTTAACTCCTCTCCACACATGCACCTGAGAGAAAGGACTTGTCTTGTTCATCGTTGCATCCCCAGTGCCTTGGTCAGTGCTGGCACGAGCTGCAGATTGACCCCACAAATGCATGCCTGTTCTGCAGAAAGCAAGGACACCAGCTTAGTCAGGTTAGAAGAGGCATAGAGGTGTCTTGAGCAGGAGGCAGATGCAGTATTTAGCTGTAGCTAAAGTCTTGAGTGACTGGTTAAGAACTTGAATGCAATGCTGAGGGCAGTGAGGTCTCTCTTGGTGACTCTTAAAGTGCTGGACAACATGAGAGTAGCACAAGAGAGCTCCAGCTGCAGGTGACCCTGCAGCACAGCTCCCTATGTTTGGGGAACACTGAGCCTTGAGCCTATAGGGGAAGGAACTCTCTCTTTTTTTTTTTTTGAGACGGAGTCTCACTCTGTCCCCCAGGCTGGAATGCAGTGGCCAGATCTCAGCTCACTGCAAGCTCCGCCTCCCAGGTTTAAGCCATTCTCCTGCCTCAGCCTCCGGAGTAGCTGGGACTGCAGGCGCCGGCCACCTCGCTCGGCTGGTTTTTTGTATTTTTTAGTAGAGACGGGGTTTCACTGGGTTAGGCAGGATGGGGAACTCTCTATCATTTAGGATGGGGTGACCTAGAGCACCTACCACATCCCCACTCTGCCTCCCTGATTTCCAAGGGGTTATAAAACGAATCTGCTTTCCTACTCTCTCTTGTCCAGAGGAATGAGGGTTGAAAAGATCACCTTAGATGCGTACGATGCCAGCTTAAAGGAGAAAACAAATGTACTTGCAGTAACAATCATTCAAGTTTAGTTTCCAGATCCGTGTAAGGGAACGGCAGAGCACGCACAAAGTCACACTTGCCTTCCTTCCTATCAAGCCTCAGGGTGTGCCTCCTTCCAAACCTCAAGCTGGACACTGTGGATGTGGATGTAAGTTTCCAAATCTGCAGTTCATTAAGTCCTTCCTTTGTTATAATATCATTTTTTAAAAAATCCCTGATGGTTTGTTGTGAGGAAAAAAGAAATTCCCTATGTGACACATATTGGGTACATGTGTGTAATAAACTTCAGGGTTTTAGCACCCCTTGGCAATTACATTTCTTGCTATATCAGCTGTTTTAACACATTTTCTTCTCAGTTATTTAGATTTTAATTGTACTTATGCCTAGACACTGGCATATGGTATTAGGCTCCAAATTTTGAATAAAATTTATTTATATCATTTATTGTGAGATGCTGTTTTTCTTCTCCTTTCCCACTATTTTTCCAATAATTTTATGGAACTTTTATTACTGGGGGGATGTATTAAGATACCTTTAGCATTGTGAACCTTGGATTCTTGCTTAGGCAAGGCCAGTCTTGTAACACATACAAAACCATGTCACCTGCCAGAGTTTGATATTGTATGTTTACATATGTGTGTGTATGTAAGTATGTGTGTGTTTATAAAAGTCACTAATGGCTTTTATTTAAGTTCAGTGGGTGAATAACTTCGGCTATAAATATTTCATTCATAGGATTACTCATGTGATACAGAAGACATGTGGTCTTGTAGCAAACTTTTAGCTGACTGAGTCCAGATCAAATTAAATTAAAGAAAGTCATACCTATTTAGGAGTTTTAATGGTAAACTAGGAATTTCCACTCTGTTCCCTCCTAACAAACTGAGATTTCACTTATGTGAAGTGACAGGAATTTCAGGGTTTTATCCCACTTAGGAGATCATGCCAAGATTGTCTATGTCCCCTGGGCTTGAGACCAAAATACATAATTAATTCTTTTCCCAGGCCTGTGGGAGTACACACAACTTGTCATAAAACAAGCTACTGGCATTCTTACACTTTGAGGGTACTTGTTTCACTAGGAAAACTGAAGAAGAAGCTATTAGTAGAACTATGTTGATCTTCTTTCAGAGGAGGGAAAATTGAGCCTCAGGGTGAAAAGGAGAAGTTTCAGAATAGCTGATGTGTCTGCGATAATTATGTTTACATGGGTAAGAGGTGTCAAAGTGACATTACTCTTGAGACTGATTTGAACAGAATGTTGCAAATCACTTTCAAGATTTTTTTTGGACTTCCTCATATTTTTGGAGGTTGGAGTCAGGATTACTGGCTTTGGTAATTAATCCTTCCCAGCCTGCATTCTTTGCTACTGAGCATAGGAGTGGTTCAGAGGCCCAACCTGCTAAATCAAGATAATGTTTGACCTCTGGAAGCAGAAGCCTTTTCCTCACTTAACCGGAGAAACTAAATCTAGGAGTACAATTGGTAAAATCAGCAGAGTTCATATATGAAGAACCAGAGAGGGAATTTAGAACATTCATTTTGGGCATTTAAGAGTATTTTGAGAGTATAATATAAAAGGTTATAAACTTGGAGGAGAAAGTTAGTTGGGCAGTTGTGTGTGAGTACTGACAGAGTCCTTAAAGAACTGTCATGTTTTCTAGGAAATCATTTCTTTCAACATAAGCTTATCAAAGTTGATCTTTCATGGCTGCTGTGTTTGAATGTTTATTTGCCAAGTAAGGCATTATATTAATATCACAGCTATGTACAAAGAAATTCCATTGGTTTGGTTTGGCCAGAGCCAAAATATTTGTGAGATTAATTTACCCAAGGGACTATCATTATCATTGTGTTACTTTGCAATTAGTTATAAGGCCTTTAGACAACTCTTCTGACTCTAGCAGGATGATGTAGATAAAAATGATGACTTTGGTTTTTGTCAACAAGTGGGAATAGGATAACTTTTCTTTTATGAAACCAATTAAGTTTTATAGAATGTAGAAGGCCATAGTGGGCCCTTTTTCAAGAGTTAGCATCAAAGGGACAGTGATCTTTAGCACTATCTGACACTTTGCACAGAATAAAGTCATCCCTTGGTATCCACGGGGATTTAGTTCCAGGATTCTTGGATACCAAAATCTGTGGATGCTCAAGTCCCTGACATGAAATGACATCATATTTGCTATAACCTATGCACGTCCTCCTATAATATTTCAGTCATCTCTAAGTAACTTATAATACCTAAGTACAATGAAATGCTATGTAAATAGTTGTTATACTGCATTTAGGGAATAATGATAAGAGAAAAATCTGTACCTGTTCAGTAAAGATGCTTGCACCCTTTCATTTTTTTCAAATATTTTTGATTTGAGGTCAGTTGAATCTCTGATGTGGAACTCACTGATACAGAGGGCCAACTGTATATACTTTAAAAAATATTCGAGTGAGTAAAGGAAGTTGAATGGTGATTTTCTGTTGTGTTAAAAAGTAATTTTGTTAGTCATTCAAACAGCATAAACTTGAGATTTTTGAGACTAGAGAGAAGGAACATTTTGATTAAGTTTGTCATTGTATTTTTCTGACTCCACAAATATTAAAGCCTTCCTATTTCTTTGAGTTTAAAGATCAGTCTGAGGTGAGATGAGCCCAGAGGGGAAGAAACATCTTCTGTTCTGAAAAATAAACAATGCATTAGCTGTTTTCCCTGTTCACTGCCACCCCACATCTGGCCTCACAGGGCAATCTGAGCTTCCTCTTATCATGGCCCTTATCACTTTGTCCTGTAATCATTGGGTTACTTTGGCTGTGCTTCTAGATTGTGCATGCCTTAAGAGCAAGGCTTAACTGTATCACCTGGCTCTATATTCCCAGGGTCCACTTAGTGCCTGGAGCATAGGAGGAGCTCAAAAATAGAAGACTGTATGAAAGATTAAATAACAAAATTCTCAAAGTGCTTTTGAACTATGGCATCCCTTCGGTCCTTGTGTGTGTGGTGTGTATCTCACCCAAGATGTTACCTCATCTAATTGTGTTTTTTTCTTTATTATGTCTAGTTTAAATTTAGTTTGGCATTGACACACATCCACCTACACACACACACACAAACTTGTACCTCATATACACATACCACAGCAGCTATGCACAGCATATATACTGTCTGATTTTTAGGCTTTAAAAGCAAAACTAACAACTTCCAGACTCTTCTTTCTCAGCGGTCAAACCTTTCTGGTATCAGACACCTGAACTCTGTGTCAGTGAAGTTGTAACCTGCAGGCCATCTTTAGATTTTTTGTTTTTTAAGATTCAGCTTGAGAACATAAACATTGTTCCTTAGTCTCAGATTCTTCACTCAATTACACCTTCTTTCCATGGCGGTTTCATTCTTGGGCAACTCTCAGGAGCTTTGTCTTTAAAGCCTATGGGTTTTGGAGACTCAGCGAAGGTCAGTAAAACTCAACAGTCAAGACCAAAACAGTTTTCCTTTAGGAAAACTTTAGTGTTTGCTCATTTTGACGTCAAAAGCCCTGGGTACAGAGGGGAAAAAATGCAAGATGGTTTTTTTCTTCCTTCTGTGCTGTAGCACAGCATGAACTTTAGAGGGAGGATTTGCAAGTTGTTTAAGGTCTAAAATATTTGCTCCCTGCCTTTCTAGTACACGTGTTTGAGGCTGAGAATCTTATCAGCAGATAAGGGCAGAGAGGCTGCCATCCCACATTCCACAAACTCACTTCCAGATGGTTTGGAGACTAAGGGGTGAAAAACTCAAGCTCTTCAATCAAGCCAAACAACCCACACCTTTATTGCCCCATTTGTTCAGCAGCCTGTCAGGGGGCTCCTAACATCTCAGAATCAGCCATGAGGGCAGCTGTTTAATTAACTCTTCAAGGCGCATTTTGGTGGGGGCACTTCATTTTTTATGAAAAACAAATTGAGAGCTCTAATTTTTTAAATTTTTTTTTTTTTTTTTTTTCCTTTAGTGGTTACTGTTATCTGGAGCTTCTGGCTCAGTCCAAATAGCAACAATGATTTTTTAAAGCCATTTGATCTTTTGTTATTTTTTTTTTCTTTTCTTTTTGTTTCCCTAAATCAGTCTGGCTATCTGACTTGAACATGGAGAGATTTCTTTTCCTTGGTGCCAGGAAATGATGGTATTTTTCTGGACTGTTTTGTATTTTAGTTGTAAAAATATGAAAATTGCAATATTAACTGCTTATAACAGAGACAAGGTTTCACATTGCTTTGTCCCAGGTTAAAATTTGGTTGTGAATCATTTTTGGTCGACTTAATTCTAATACAGATTTCTTTGAGAACTTACTGTAAGATGCCTCTATGCCCAGTACTAAAGAACATACAAAAAGAGAAAAGAAGGTCCCTGGTCTTGAGAAATTTACAGTCCTACTTTCTGAGAAAATATATAACCACATTTTTATTATTTTAAATGTGTTTGAAAATATTTTTTATTTAAAGAATTGTGCAAAGATACGACACAATGCTCCCATATACCCTTCACCTGGCTTCCTCTGATATTAACATATAATGTAGTTATACAACCATGATATCAACACAAATAAATTAACATCAACACAGTACTACTAACTAAACTGTAAGCTTACAGACTTTAACGAGTGCTATGGTCTGAATGTTTGTGTCCCCTCAAAATTCATATTTTGAAACCCAACCCCTAAGGTGATAGTATTAAGAGGTGGGGCCTTTGGAGGTGACTAGGTCATGACGGTTCTTCCCTCACGGGTGAGATTAGTGTCCTTCTGAAAGAAGCCTAAGGGAGCTGCCTACTCCTAATGTTCTTTTGCCATGTGAGGACACCTAGAAGGTGCCATCTATGGGGTACAGCCCTCCCAAGACACCCAATCTGCTGGCACCTTGATCTTGAACTTCCCAGCCTTCAGAACTGTAAGCGATCAATTTATGCTGTTTATAAATCACCCAGTCTATGGCGTCTTGTTATAGCAGCCCAAATGGACTAAGACACCAAGTTTTTCTGCAAATATGCAATTTCTGTCCCAGGACCCAATCAGGATCCCACATTGCATTAAGGCATCATATCTCCATCCCCTCCAATCTGTAACCATTCCTTGTTCCTTTCTTGTCATCCACGACCTTGGCATGTTTAAAGGGTAGCAGTCAGACATTTTGTAGAATGCCTCTCTATAGTCGTCCTGTCAGTGCCTATTGTGAATCAGCCTCTTTCAGAATGCTGTCTGAAGACAAAGTGCAAAGACTTAGAATCATATGGATTTAGAGTAAAAGCTAAAGTATCACCTCATTTTTAAAAGGTAGATAATGAGACCCAGAGAATTAAAAAAAAAAATTCTTGCCCAGAGTGGGACAGTTGACTTCAGCTAGAGTTAGAATTCAGGCCTTCTGACTTTCAAGGCAGTATTGGAATTATGTCCCTTTCCTATTTGTGGTTTATAGTAATTTAATTCTGAGGAGAGTCTGACCTCCAGAGTGTGCTCCTATGATGCCCATAGACAGGCCCCATGTGCTTCCTGGAGCCCACAGCACAGAGTCTGTGTTGCAGGCACTTACAGAACGGAATTAAATTCTACTTCAGAGAATCAAAATGCTGGGAATGGCTAAACAGGTTTCTTTTAGATAAGAGCTAACACTGCTGGGAGAGTTAAGAACTGAAGGTCTGAGTGAGGTCGAGAAACCAATGGCCGTATTGCCTGCAGCAACCTAAAATGCCACTGGCAGAGCCATAGCTTTTGAGCAAGAGGCCTCGGACTGCTTCTTGAGCAGTGGGCAATGCTTCCCAGCCTGAGACAAATCTTTTTTGTGACCCATAATCCTACAGGGAAGGATCTATATGGTCCCCTGATCCTAGAGCACTTTCTGCCCATCTCAGTCCTTGAGACCTGAGGACACAGAGTGTGGCACCCATGATTTCTTGCTGGTTCTGTCTACAATCAATCTCCCTGACTTCATAGACTAGGCAGGACCTAGCAAAGCATTGTTGACCTCAGACCTCAGGGTGTAGTACACAGAATTAATAATTAGGTCACACAGTGCAATCCTGAGCCATCGAGGGTCCTTGGGGAACGTGTAATTCTGAATCATAGAGTGTTCCAGAAAGCAAGCTCATGATTCATCATTCATGATTGGAAATTTGCACTTGGTTCTCAATATTTTGTGTCATCCTCTTGGATATAGAAAGGTTTTTCTCTTGGCACCCTCTTTTGGCATCTTCTCAATGTGTGTCAGGTACAGAGTACATTTGCCTTGTGCTTTGGAGCAAATGCAGAGCACACAGGGGACTGGCCTGGGAATTAAGAGTCCTGGGTTCCAGCTCCAGCTGTCCCACTGATTATGGGACTTAAGAAAAGTAGCTTAACATCTCCATTTCATGGTATCTCACAGCTGTGCTCTTATTAAGTTCAACTAGATTGGTGGCATTTAAACTAGATACCAAGATGGAACTTTAGGGCCTGGTTGAGATTGGGTTATTGAAGAGGGTCAGTTGAATCTTTTGCTGGAGAACCTTTTTTAAAAGTTAGAACAATGGTCCAAGTGATCTACGGCATTGTATTAAAAAGTGACGATTCTGCCATTAGTCAAATGCAACTGGTTTTATATACCAGCTCAGGAACTTACTAGGTGTATTCCTGAAGCAAGTTGATTAACATTTTTGAATCTTAATTTCTTCATCTTTAAAGCAGAAATAATAACTATAACTTCGTGTGAAGTGATGCATGAGAATTAAATGTGCTATGAAATAAAATACACTTTTCACAGCACATGGTACATTTTATCATCTATAAAGGTCCTTCCACCTGTAGTATTCTATGGTTGTAAGGGCTGGACCTGGGGAGGAGCTACTGGAGCATTGCTACTATGGTTGCCATCTTTAGCACTGTAAAGGTAGTTTCTACACCTGAGCTGTCAGATGCTTGCAGGGCAGAGTGTCAGCTCATCCTGAGAAGCAGAAGAAAGTCAATGAAGGCAGTTCCCCCAAGGTGATCATAGCTTGAGAGTTTGGGAGGAGGCAATAACACATTTCCTTACTCCTTTCAAAGTTCTTGCTCCCCTCCTCCTTTTCTTACCCCAACTGCACAGGGCTATTCCAGGTCTATGTATTTCAGGAGTCCTAATGAGGTGCCTCTCTTACCTTGCCATTTTCAGGCAGCTTTGACTAGCCGCCTGGATACCAGGACAGCCTAGCAATTTAAGAGCTATAGTGGATGAGGCTGGAAATAGAGAAGCCTGAGCTGCAGCAGGGTGAAGTAAGAGTGGGGAATTCTGTTCCCTCCTTCCTAAAAGAGGAAGGCTAAAATGGCTAAAAAATCACACACATAACCATTCCCAGAAGATAAGAAACCAGATTTTCTGACTCTTGCACCATGGTGTGTCTGGAAAATACAGAAGAATGAATCATCTTTTAAGGAGCAAACAGCCATCTTCAGTGGACATGGAGTTAACAGTGGGCTTTCTTCATCTGCCAGAGCAGAGGGGCTGTGCAAGTTGCCTGGCCATGTTTCATTTTGAGCTCAAGTTCTATTGACATAGAAATAAATTCTAAGAAAGTAAAGCTGTCAGCTGCACCAGCTTCTGAGGCAAAATGCAGCCCTTGTAAGTGCCTTTAGATTCCAAATGACCAGTCATCTTTTCTTTTCCTACAATACATAACACTCTAGAATTTCAAAGCAGGTCTTCCTGAATACAATTTTCCAAAGTTGGAACATTTTCCTTTTTTAACTATGATGCTACGAAGTAATTCCATGGTGCAATTATTCCTGGAACTTACAGTCTTCCACCCAAAAGGTGCCTATTCTGTCACACTATAAAATGGATAATCTTTGTAAAAACATAAGTGCAGATTCATGTCTATTTCAGAGAACCCCACATTTCCTCATATCTTATGTCTAGGGAAAAAAGGAGAAAAATGCTGCATGTGTTAGGTTTTGCTCAAGTTTTCAAACAAAAAATGTTGTCTCAGCTTCAAACACAGGATAAAGGAAATGCTTGTCTCCAGGAGCTGACACTTCCCTGGTCATATTTCAGATACAATTAGCCTCCATTGATGGTGGTGGTTGATATATCAAATGAGCAGCTAATCTTATCTGTGGTTCACAAATGGCTCAGATGGTAGCTTGTGACTTTGATTACTAGAAGACTGGACCCCATCAGACGGCTTTGCTCCAAACAGTGGTCTTTTCAGCCTGCTGCTCCTGGAGATCAAAGCACTCTCCCCTCTCCCTATCTGCAGGGAAGCTCATTAGAGGGAGGCTGTCAGGGTTATAATCATGCCACAGTTTTACTTCTGGGTTCTAACGCTTTCCCCTTCTTATCAGCCTGTGAGGTCCAAAGTGAGAAGGATAAAGGAGGTACCGATGACATCTGATACGTTTAATAAGCTTGCTGGTGAATGCCTGGGCCTCAGCTTTCTGCCACCACTGCCTCATTGACTACTGGAGCCTCCCCCCCTCCGCCACGGCCTCACCTATAAGGATTGAATTTTACTCCTTGGCGGGGTGTGGGGAGGACTCCATTGTCCCTTAACAGTCATTTTATTATGAAGAACTTTAGAAACACAAAATCAAATAAAATAGGAGTTTCTAAGTCTGAAAATATCTCTTTAAATTTCAAAAGCTGTGTGTGTGTGTGTGTGTGTGTGTGTGTATGAATTTGGACATTTTGCTGTGGACTTAGCTTCTTGTGTAAAATAGGAGAATGAATACTTTCCTCATTGGACTTACTATGAAGATTTCAACAGTCTACTCTCCCAGACAGGCTTCTTTTATAACCAGAGTTATTCCCTTCCTCTAGCTCCTGGGTTAAATCTCCCTCCTCTGTGCTCCAATAGGCCCTGGGATTACCATGAATACGGCACTTATCATGTCTGAACTGATTTTTTTTCTTGACTTGCCTTTCGCTTCCAAATAGATAACAAACTCAAGACACAGGGTGTATGCCTGTTCAGCTTCAAACTGCCCACTGTCTCAGCAATGTTGCTTCTCATTCTTCTGCATAAGGACAGCTGCTGGCAAGAGCTCCACAGTCCCACAGTGTGGATAGGGAAAGACTGTATCTAGATTAGCATTGAGTTCAGTGATGGAGAGACCAAGTCTGCTCTGTGATACTCAGAATCTCTCCCTGAAAATCCTGTGATCTGGGTTCCTATTTGTATTTCTTCTCACATTTCCAAAAGCATCAATTTATATATATATATGTGTGTGTGTGTGTGTGTGTGTGTGTGTGTATATACACATATATGTGTGTGTATCTCTCTTTCTCTCTATATATATAGGCTCTCCCTTTCTCTCTCATATATATATATAATATATATGCCTGGGCCTCAGCTTTATTATATATATCTCATATATATATATGAGAGAGAGAGAGAGCGAGAGTGAGAGCCTATAAGGAACAAATAAAGACAAAACCTGAGCTAGCATCTTGGCAGCATGACAACAGTGCTTTTTAACATGAAAACAGCACATTGTAAAATGACCATGCTGTGAAATTTAAAATTGAAAGCCCCAGGTTTGAAGCCTAAAGACGTTAGACATGAATTAAAAACAAACAAAAAGACCTATTGATGATACACTTCAAGCACACAAACACACACACAGCCCCATATGAGATTGACTTTACTTTGATAAACTATTTAGAAATAAGAACACACTGAATAGCTCTCTGTTGAGTTGTCTGACTTTGGACAAGTCACTTCTCCAATCTGAGCCTCAATTTCCTCATCTATAAACATGAAGATTGACTTATGTCAGTGATTATCAAAGTAGGAACTTGTCAGAAATGTAAATTATTGGGCCTCAGCACAGAACCACTGTATTAGGTCATCCACAGGGGGTTCCCATGAAGCTCTGAAAGGCTCAATGTCCAATGCTAGCAGCTGTCCTTCCACAGAAGAATGAGAAGCAACAACATTGCTGAGGCAGTGGGCAGCTTGAAGCTGAATAGGCCCAGGTTTAATTTTCGCTTCGTTACATCCCTGGTGGTGTAAATTGCTTAATGGATTTAGTCTCCATGATACTCATTTCACGATTTTGTAAAGCGGGAAACAGATCTATTTCATAGGGTTATTGTAAGAATTAAAATAAATAATTGTTAAAGCATTTTGCAAGGTGTCCATCTAGCACGAGGTCTTGTCCCTTTTATCCTCTCTTCATTCCCTCCATGCGCCACCCCCCACCACTATCACCTAATAACCAGTACAGGTAGAATGTGAATTAAAAAAGTAACCCATTTGGAAAAATAAGCAAAATAAGCAAAATGTCTTTTGCCACCCACCCATGTTCTGTTGATTTACTTATTGCTTTTTCCTCACCATTAATTTATGCATTTCTTTACTGAAATCCATTTAACACTTTTAAAAAAGAAATTATTTGTAGCTAACACAATGGCTTTTCCATTAAATATAATTTGGAAGGCATTAGTACTAATTGTAAATTATAATGGCATTTATGTCTGACACATCCCGTGATGAAAGAACACGAGGCACTTCCCACAAATCAGTAACAAGCTGATCAGAATATTAATCTCCTTCCCTTACCCTTTAGAAGAATAAATAATTAATCGATCACTGACTGCTAATATATTATTACCCCTTTGCTAAGACAGATGATCATTTAAGCTTGAGCATAATATGCTTATGTAATTGACAGAAATCATGGCTCAATTTTCTTCGTTTTCAATTACAATGCAGTTAATGCCAGGCAATTTTGAGTAATTTGTTAATCTTGTGACAAATAATACATTTCATCAATTCTATCTTAAACTGTGGACATATATCTGAAATATTTATTAATTGTCCGGTCTTGGTAAGTTGCCTGTAAGAAACATCTTCAATGAAGTCTGTATTCGACCCATTCTTGGAGTACAGTCATTTTAATCCTCAAATCTCATGGCATTTGATTTTAGCTTCAGAGGTGCTAAGAAAGTAAACAAATGGGCCGGGCGCGGTGGCTCAAGCCTGTAATCCCAGCACTTTGGGAGGCCGAGACCGGCAGATCATGAGGTCAGGAGATCGAGACCATCCTGGTGAACACGGTGAAACCCCGTCTCTACTAAAAATATACAAAAAACTAGCCAGGCGTGGTGGCGGGCGCCTGTAATCCCAGCCACTTGGGAGGCTGAGGCAGGAGAATGGCGTGAACAAATGTTTGTTGAACCAGCCCAGAACTAGTTACCATGATCCCAAGTAAATTTCAGGTATTGATTAACTATGTTGTCATTACTTTTTGCTCTCATAATGGAATAAGAGGAGCAGGATTCCACTGCTGAATAAGAACATGTGCCTGAATTCTGGTTAGTTTGGCTTTTATAGATATACTCCAACAGCAAGTCTCATCTACATTGATTGCTATTTCATCATGATCATGCTAAGGTCTAACTAACAGAGTGGGACAAGCTATTCTCTTTTGTGGGGAGCAGTAGACCATTCCCAGCCCAAGGCACATGCACGATCATAGGTGACATCACAGAGGAAAGTCTATTTCCATATGGAAGGACTTCTAGCTATTGCCACACTCTGTGTTCTCTACCCTTATTGCTTGGAAGGAGGAGGGACTTACCTTGCTGGTGAGTTGGGAAAAGAAATTCAACTCAGTGTCCTTCATCTGCTTTGGAAGCCAGCCTGCCTGCAGAGAGAGTACTATCTGGTTCACTCTCCACTGCTCAGACAGAAATCTTACAACAAATATTTCTCCCTTTCAGCAATTTGAGGAGTTGCCCAGCACTGCCAATTATTGGGTAGTACATTTATCTAAAAATTAGGTGAAAGATTTTTTAATCCATTTAGTTGAAAATCTAAAGTTATGCTCTCTAAGTATGTATCATGTGAATTAACTCAGGAAAAAAATGGGCATTTAGTTGCTTATGGGACCTCTGTCAATCCCCAGCAGAGCCTACTTGGGTTCCAATTCTCCTGGGCCTAAGACAGACTGTTCTAGACCCATGTATTGGACAGTTAAACCATGTCAGGGCTCAATGAATGTGACAGATAAAAGACTGAATACAAGTGTGAAGACTTCTTGTGATTCTCCATTTCTGGATGTTTATTTCTCTAACAAGGCAAAAATGGAATATGTGATCGAAATGACTCTGGTTTTCCATGTCCTCTGTTCTTACCCCACCCCTTCCACTCTCATCTGTATCTCGACAATAGATGTTTATCCTCCCAGGCTTCCATTTTCTTTAGATCCTGGCTTCCCTCAGAGACTGGGGGTATGTTTTAATGGAATGTGGACAGGAGAACAAGACAGCTGAGTCAGTTGCCAAGTTTTTCTGAGACCAAGGAAAGGATACTACATAAGCCTCTGTGGAAACACTAACCACAATTGTCATTTGGGTGAGTGTTTTGTTTTGTTTTGTTTTGTTTTGTTTGCATTCTCGCAGTATATAGGCCTTGATGTTTCTTCTGAGAATGCTTTATCTTCTTGAGAATGTAGCTGGACCAACAAGTGCAAGAGCAGCTTCTGAAACAGGCTTTGTTCTGAAATAGAAGTGTCCCATGAAAAACCTAACTAACTGATCCATAAGCATTTAGAGAGAGGAAGAAGGCACCTGTGCCCTCTTCCCTCCACCCTGTAAGGAAGTTCTGGCTGCGCCATAACTTCAACTCAACTACTCTTAAGGCAAGAGGCTCCTTTCTAAGTCTGACAGGTTTCTGTGACTGTGATTCCATAGATGTTCATTTAGAGAGGTAGAATTTCTGTAATTTCTTTGGGATGTGGTTTACAGAGGACTTCCCTTGCCTGTATTTTCATGGTTAACAACAAAACTGGAAGGCCTGTTCATAACTACCAAATGTTTGAACTTTTAGCTGGGAGATGGAGGAAATGGTTATTCATTTAGTACTATTCATTTATTCATCAATTCATATATTCATTAATTCACTCATCAGATATATTTGAAATGCTTACTCTGTATCACTCTATATTAGCCAAGGTGGGGGAGATACAGAGGTAAATAAGACAAGAGTCTTAGCAAGCTCCCAGGCTGGTGGAGGAAACTGACCAAGTTACATAAAATCATAATAAAGTATAAAACATTCTATGCTGTCAGGAACATGGAAAATGGTCACATAGCATCTTGTCCTAGCAAATCAGTGAAGGCTTCTCAGAGGAATTGGTGTAGGAAGTAAGACTTGAAGAACTAACCTGAGCCAGTCAGATCTTGATGTGGCCACTTAGGATGAAGCCTGTTCCAAGCAGACAAGGAGGAGAGTGCTGTTGACCTGCAGTGCAGGTTTGGAGGATGGGAGAAAAGTCAATGGAGTACTGTCTGTCAGGTACCTCGTAGGGCCTCATCTGGCATTATTTTAGATTACTTCTTTAGGAGTCATCATGTATCTTGACCCAGCTGCATCTTTGTTGGATTACAGGTTTATATCAGATACTGTGTTTGGCAATTTTATGAAAGTTGTTTTGATTTCGTGTAACAATCCTGTAAGCTCAAGATCATTATTCAAATTTTATACATAAAAAACCTGACAGGGTAGATAAATAATTTACCCCAATGGACACACAGAGCCAGAATATAAAAGAGGGATTCCCCAAGTTCAGTATCTGAGCTCTTTGTACTAATCCATGCTGCCTCTATGAGCAGTAGAAAGCACAAAGGAACAGAGAACTTGTAAGTAAGCAAGCACTGCCTAATGGAGCCTGGCTGGTCTGGCGTGTCTGTCACTCTCACACCAGCCAGCACTTGATGCTAAAAGTCTCTTATCTTCGGAAGTCGTTGGGCACCTGCTTGTCCTCAGAGTCACCCCTCAGTCTCCCTGTAACACCACCCCAACTCATTTCATTTTTTCCTAAGCTACTTATTCTATCCTCACTGAAACATACTTCCAAAATTTGTGTCCCCAGAAAGCTACACTCCTAAGCCAAGAGAGACTTCTGCCTCTAATATGCAGAAGAGTTTTAGCCTCTCCCTCCCATGCAGTACTTTTTGAAATATCTGAGAAAGTTCAACTTTTCCCTCCACTCTCACATCTTTCCTCATTTCTCCCCATACTTCTTATCTATCAGAGAGGATGCACACGGCTTGGCACAGGGAGGACTAGACATCAGGGAAGGATGCTTCTCTGAAAGAACTACAACTTCTCCTTGGATGTTTCTTTGAGTTGCAAATGAAACAACACTTAATTGGCCTCCTGGTTCTCAAAGGCAGAATGGATATTGTTTGCAGCTCATTTTCTCCATGCAGTTTTAACCAAATGTGCCTTCAAAGATATCACATAACTGAAAGACAGAATTAAGCAAGAATGGCAGAACCCTGGCAGCAAGTAGCCTCTGCTTATGTTTTCCATTGAAAAGCATATAGGATTACCTTATTGTTCCAGATATTAGCTTTCTGTACCCATGACATACATATTTAAACAGCATAGCAAATGTGCTACATTACAAAGCACCTATAAGTCACCAAGGCCCAGAAAGCCTGTGTTGTGCCAAGACATAGAGATGTCTTTCCAAGATTTCTTCCCGGCTTACAGGCAGATTGTCTTCATGCTTGGGGTGGGCCAGTCAGCCTGAGTTTAATAGCAAACATTCTCAAATTTTTTCCAACCCTGTGTGTAACACAACTTTCATTTAAATGTGGCATCTGCCTGCAAAGGAGCAAATTCCCAGCACCACCAGTGCGGCTTGCACGTGAAAAACCAGACAGGCTGCACTTAAGGTTTTCTCCAAACAACTGGGCTCAGGCTCCAGACTGTGCCCTTGCTTGCTCTGGAGAACATTATCAACCTCATGGTTCAGGGTTAAGGTTTGGGGTTGAGGTATTGTTAGTGTTTTCATCACTTGTGGAAATGTACAGTCTGACAATCCCCATGCCCGCAGATCAAAGGCAAAGGGAGGTGTTATCTGCTGCTGGCTCTGCTGTGACTCTAAGCACATTTCTGATGTGCTGACCTCCAGGTGAGCTGGGGTGGGAAAGAGTTCTCCAACAGATGGCTGTCTGAGTTGGGGGTTCATGTGGGATAGTCTTCTAAGAACAAAGTCTGTCCCTTCCTTTTGGGTAGCACCACCACACCTAACCTTAGAAATAGGGAGTGCTTTGGAAATGGTATTTGATTGGCATGGCGGGGAAGCATGCAGTTTGTAGAAAGACTAGTCTGGTGGAAGTGTGGTATGCTGAATTACCATGCTGGGTCTGCCACTTGTCTCGCTTCTGACTTGGGGTGAGACCCAAGCTCCAGTGACACTGACTACCCCCAACCCACCTCTGCATGGAGCCCGGCCTCTCCCATTTCTGTTTTCCACGTGCTGCCTCACTGATGGGGATACTTTGCTTTTTCCTCCCTGCAGGATAAACTGAGCCTTTGTGCTCAAGGCTGATTATGGGGCACCTCCTCTCTGACATGACGAGCATATTTTTAACCCCCTGAGGAGAATAATTGACCTCTCTTCTGTGCCCCTATCATTTACATTTTTGCTGGCTTCTTGATCACCAGGCACTGTTTATGTGCCTGTCACAGTCTAGATGTGTGGACCTCAGGGGTGACCTATTCACTCTGTGCCCCAGATGCCTATGGTGGCACCTGGTGGGTAGAGCTGAATAGATGCCTGAGGAGTGAATGCATGCATGCAAGAACAGGCAGGGGTGGAATTGAAAGGGGAGGAAGGGTTCTCTGCATCCCCAGAAGAAAAGTATGAACTTTGGATACAGAGTGCTTCTACAGGAGGATATGCCTGTGGGTCCTCTGGTTGTTCCTGTCCTTTCCCACAGATACAGTTGCTGGAGGGGGCAACCTGTTCTCTCCAGTTATGAGCTTCCCTCCCTCTGAGATTCATATGCTGTCCACTCAGTGCTTGTGGTTAGAGCTCTGTTCACCTCAACCTTTGTTAAAGTGTGAAATTTTCTTCTATGAAATACTCTGTTCCACCTCAAGTCCTGATGCCTAGCAACTTCTGATGGTCTCTAAGAGGCAATTTCTTTCCTCTTTGTCCCAGATGCAATTACTGAACTACCCTGAATCCATGCAGCTATACCTATCCTTCCCTCTGGATCTTGGCCATGTGTTCTTTCTAGACTAAAGATCTGGGCAAGAGTTTGAGCTGGTTCCACAGTTATGGTGTCAGTTTTGCCACTGCTGGTCTCCACTATAATTTGAGGAGTGTTGTGCACGACACCAGCTAACAGAGAAAGGTTGACTGGACCCCGGGGTCTCTAGTCCAAGGAAGCCATGAGTTAATGGATTTTTACCAGTAAGAGACAGAGGACAGAAAAAAGCCAGTGGAAAAATTATTCCACTTTCCCTTATCCTGCTCATTATTCTGAGAACAGGTAGTTAATATTTTCTCTCAAGATGATGTGAGAAAAAGAACAATCCTTCCTATTTATCCCTAAACTGGCCACACTGGTAGTGAGCCCTCTCATCTTTGCATTTGTTCCTCTCCTGACTTCTCCTCTGTCCTGGTTCTCTGGGGTCACAATGGCCTCAGTCTCTGTTTCTGGGCAAACTGAGCTGGTACCTCCCTTGCCAACTCAGATTAGATTGATCCCCCTTATGTTCTTTTACTTTCCATACGCCATTGCAATTATGTATTTATGTAGCTCTGTCTCCCTATGGATTACATATCTCTTGAGGTCAGAGACCGCATTTTACTAAGTTTTAAATCTCTGGCACCTAGCACAGTACCTGGCATAAATTAGAACTCTGAAAATGGTAAATATTTGCTGGATGAATGATTATAAAAATTAAAAAGAGCTAGATTTCCTCTGGTCAGGGAGAGATTCCAACAGACCTGAAACCTATTTTAAATTGTTCTCCATTTCAATGTGTGGTCTCTTTTGGCTTCACCTAAATTGAGTCAGGAATGATGCTAGCAATTGTATCACACTGTAAGATTATAAATACTATCCAGTAATTATAATAATGATTACTACAACATGCTGGGCACTGATACATTACCATACTACATTAGATATTTCACATACCTAATCTCATTATTGCAGCAAATGTATGGGTTGTTATCATATACTTGGGACTCCTTATAAATGTAGCTGCACAACTGGCCTTTACTGAAGACATTCTTGAGAGTACATTAAAAGTTGTTTTGCTTATAATTTTTAAAAGGAGGTTTTCTTTAGTGGTTAACACTTCATCTGCCAATCAGTTTGTAAATACCCAATGGCAGAACCACATTAGAAAAGAAAACAATCACTTCTGCCTTAATTAACATAAACGGGACTTTACACTCTAACATTCTCCCTCCACTTTCTGCCCATATGAATGCATGAGTTACAGTTTGTCATGAGCACAGAACCTCAGAGTGAGGCACCTCAGTCACCACACATCTTCCTGGTTCCACTGAGACTGATAATATAGAACAGAGGGATTTATAATCAGAGAATTGTGGACAATTATGGAAATCAACGTTGGGTTTACTCCGTTCTAAAATCCCTCAGAAATCATGAAAATACTTTCCATGTACATCTTAAAGGTGCAATTTTCTACAATGAGGCTTATGTTGAATTCTCAAACAGATTAAGAATCACTGATTCTAAGTGAACCTCCAGCTTAGGGTAGGCTAAGAAGAGTGGAGACAGAGCTCACTGCCTTGGAGTTTTCTGCTGTGCAATTGAGTTTTGAATGTCCGGGGACTGTAGGAATAAACTTTCCTGATCACTGTCACTTTAGACACTTGATTGAAGCCGGGGCACAAAGGAGCTCATGGCATACGCTTTTTTCGCTGAAAAGCTGTAAGAATCTATAGGACCCAATCTTTACTTTCTGCATGTGCTGCCCCTATTGTGGCTTTGTTGTCAGGATTTCATATTATGATGCAATCCAGTACAGCTTGTCCAAAACAATATTAGATTTATTCCATTTGTTAAAAGGAAGATATCACTAGTATGTGGTCCTTTTGGAAAAATCTCAACTCTTTGTTCTAGGCATGGGTTCAATCACCTGTTGCTAAGATACTGCAAGAAAATATTAGTTTTTAAATGTTTCCTTTTAATTAAATAAACTGCTGCTTTGAAATATCAGTGAAAAGGTTGAATAGGTCTTTGAATCATAGTTTTTTTTTTCAACTGGCAGAGATATTTCTGAGCATTGTAAATGGAGCAGCTGCTGCCCCAGTGGAGCTTCTTGATGAGTTTAAAAGTGCACAAAATGGTGATCTATGGTATATATATAACTGGATTGATAAAAATAACTGGGAGACTCGATTAGATCATTACATGTTGAAAATACAAGTCACAGTCATTGATTCTGCATCAAAAACATGAGGAAAATTTAGATACAGTCCAATAATACCTATTAGTAATCCTGGAAGCCAGACTCATATTGTTTGGATTTCAGAATGATAATACAAAGCATCTACATGCAGAAGGGTCTAAGCCAGCACTTTGTAATCAAATGCATTAATATCTCTGTGACAGAACATTTTAGTCTTTAATATCTCACATTAATTCAGGTTTAACTCTGTGGACAAAACAGTTTGGTCAAACATAATAAAACACTTAGGTTTTAAGATCATTTAAAATTTTTTTTGTATTGCAAATAAGTGATTTGGTGCCACAAAAAATGAAGGAAAACCTAACAGTGCACATAATTTAGAATAACTTCAGGATCAATTTAGACTCCAAATGGCCTGGGCAGTAGCAAGATTGGGTGCCTGGAGTCCCACTGTTAGGAACCTTTAGGGAACAGATTCACCATTCACCCAAAGCCTGGACTAGGCATGGTCAGCAGCAACCAGCAGGTATGGACAGAGGTCCTAGACTATGAGTAGCCCTCAAAATGATGAGTAAGAATTCAGAGATGTTGAGACTGTTGTAGATCTCTCCCAAATCCAAACATTTCTCTTACTCTGCACTGCTATTGCACTAGTGCAGGCCAGATCTTTAAAAGCCTACAACAGTGTCTGGGTTGGTCTCTGTACTTCATTCTGGTCTTTTTAAACTCAGTCAGTCTTTCATATATTCCTCCTTTGTGGCCATTCTAGAGTGCAAATCTAATCCTCTCCCCTGATGAAACATTTCAATGGTTTCTCATGACCTATAGGATAAGTCACTAGGCAAATGGGTCCTGTCATGTCGCAGTCTTGCCTTAACCCCCTACGTCTCATTTTAGGCAGTGCCAACACAGTTCCTTCTGGACCATGGTGATCAGTGTCTCTGTCCTTGGATGCTGTCCTCACCCCTTGCTTCTCCACATGGCCAGTTCCCACCTGCTCTGCAGTACTTGACATCACTTTACTTGTGTTCCAGACCGCAGGATAAAACCTTAGGACTGACTATTTGTAGACTTTCCTCCGTCATCTGTCTGTAAGCTTCTTGAGATCAAAAATCTATTTCTCATCTATCATATTACCTCTCAGTGTTTAGCACAGTGCTTGGAACTTGATAAAGATTTATTGTTCAGTTCAGTAAAATTTTATTGAACTGCTGGTGGAATGTCAAGGCAGACAAAATGATGGAATCCAGGCAGTGAGAGAACACAAAAAAACATTACTTGGGAGCAAAACCACACAGGACTCTCAGTCCTGGGAGCGGCTATAGTCACAGACTCCCAGATGGTGTGAACAAGGATGAGCATCCTATCTTGGAAGAGGTAGAAGGCTTATGACATAGTGAATGTACTGCTCTGACACCAATAATATGGCCTGTCATTTCCTTTGCCCCTAAGGAAAGGGAAGCAGAGTGGGTTTAACCAAATGAAAAGGACTTACTTATGGTGAGGTTGGGTGGGTAGTGTGATAACTTTAGGAGAATATTTTGACAATAGAGTCCCATCTATCTACATGAAAAAATTGTGTGGTGACTGGGGAAGATATGGTAAATTGACTTGTCATGATCCCTAAAATATGACCACTTTTGGTTAGCATTTCTTGCTACACTCACCCCCCACCCCCCTAGAGTAAGCTGGACTATCTCACATTGGAGTCATATTGTCATAATAGCTTAGGGATTTTAAGCAGAACCCACAGAAGTTCACTGTGATTGTATAGATGAAGCGCTTGCCCTGGGAACAGAAATCCTTCCAAATCCTAGGTCTCAAATTAACTGTGCCCTTAGGAAATTAATTATCCATTCTTTGCCTTCAGTTCTCCTTCTCTTAAAGAGATATGACAACACTAACATTAAAAGATGTGTTATTAAATAAAAAACTTGTGTGAAAGCATTTGTCAAGTAATCTACACTCAAATCTATGTGAATACCTTAGAACATTTTCGTTACCTGGATAATTGATACAATGAGAGATAAAAAAAATGTCATTCCATTATTAGCTAGATTTTTGATGTTATGGGTAAGAAAATATGTTAGTTTATCATTTCCAAAATCACTAGGTAAAGAATGACTTTTTCCATCTGGAACATAGCCCTAAATAGTTCTAAAAACTAACTTGGTATATATGTGTTGATAAATATCTTCATGCTGTTATTGTTTTATTTATTTTTTACCAAGTACAATGCCATTTAGACCCTCTGTGACCAGGAACAATGTGAAATTAAATTAATTCAAAGTAACTTAACACAATTAATTATCAGAATAAAACTAGCTAAATATAAGGCCTGCAAGAATTTACATACAATGAGTGAGCCAGGGACTTGAGAGATAATCTTTAAGATGGTAAGCACAGCCTTAAGGTTACAATTTAACAAGAAAATGAGGATGGGAAAGTGGGGGTAGGAGAGAGCAAATTCTCATCTACCACAAAAGAAGGATGTGGGGATAACATCTAAGACAGATAAGTCAAGAGACCAATTATATGTATGGGCAAGGACTTCATGTCTAAAACACCAAAAGCAATGGCAACAAAAGCCAAAATTGACAAATGGGATCTAATTAAACTA
>NW_012111919.1:8937857-8948216 GCF_000951035.1 Colobus angolensis palliatus | reverse complement strand
CAATGCTAAGTACTCCACAACCACATCCTAGATCTGCAACGACTTTATTTTCAATGTCATCATACGTGTTATGGATTGTATAGAGCATACATGCTAAAAAATAAAAAAAAATTAGAGAATAAGTAAGCAAGCTGATGACTAAAATCTTATTTGTGCATTACTCAATCTTCCCCTAAATGCCATTCCAGATTATTTTTTTAAAAGATAAGGTGTAATAATTTGGTATGTAGTAAGAGGCAGCATAAAGGAGGCTAATACCCACCAGTGGTTCTCAAAAAATAGTCTCTGCTAGCAATGCCAAGAATGACAAAACTGTGACCCGTCTCTGATGTAAAATGAGAAAAAAAAAGTCAAAATGTTTAGTTTTTCCTCAGCTTGTTAAGAACATTGCCATACACTCATATAGGTTCTTTCTTTGATGCTGAAATATTTTTATGAAAGAACATTAAGAGTAAATAGGTTTTAAAAAAATCCTTTCTTGTCAACATAAATTTAGCAACTCTGTATCAGTTTCCTAAATTGTTTTGAAATTTTACTTATCTGTGAAATCTATAAGACTAGAAACCACTATCAAACAAGCATTAGCATCACAAAGACACAAAACCTTTTTTTTTTTCTTTTTTTTTTTTTTTAAACACAGACAGGTTCTCACTATATTGCCACGCTGGTCTCGAACTCCAGGGCTCAAGCGATTTTTCCCACCCCAGCCTCCCAAAGTGTTGGGATTACAGACACAAGCCACTGCACCCAACCACAGAACTTTGTTGTAGCAAGTTTGTCACCAGAACACAAGCACTATAAGCTCTGCAATGTAGCCTTTAGACACATAAACTCATGGTCTACAGACATATATATATTCATAATCTACAAATGAGACCTGATAATAGAACTACTGGGTGTTAGATATACTGAAGGTTAAACATGAATACCACCACCACTGATATTTCCCTGAAGATATCTGAACCCAGCAAGGACTGCTGGCCATTGATACCCGAGGATCCAGAGGTTTTTTTGTTGTTGTTTTTTTCAGAGATGGGGTCTATCTCTATCACCCAGGCTGGGGTGCAGTGGTGGGATCAGAGCTCACTGCAGCCTGAAACTCCAGGGCTCAAGCAATTCTCCTGCCTTAGCAACAGCAGCTGGGAGTATAGGCGCATACTACTACATCTGGCTAATTTATTTATTTATTTTTAAGAGCCAGGGTCTCACTGTGTTGCCCAAGCTGATCTTGAATTCCTGGCCTCAAGTCATTCTCTTGCCTTGGTTTCCCAAAGTGCTGGGATTATAGGGGTGAGCCACCATACTTGGCCAGATTGTTACTATTTTTTAAATCGGATTCCATTAAAAAAAGTAGTCAGAAGACTAGTAAGTCATTATTTGAGAAAACTGGTCTTAACCTAGACACAGTAGTTTTGTGTGAATTTTTGGTTGGAATCATGACAGTATCTTGGAGTTAAGTGTGAATACACATGTGTCCTCCTTGACTTTTACTGGCAGCTTAGAAACAACTATTTTGGAACTGGAAAAAAACTCCTCTTTGCAGGTACTCTCAGAAAATTAATTTTCCTAAGGGGCCAGGCTCAGAGGCTCATGCCTGTAATCTCAGCACTTCTTGAGGCCAAGGTGGGAGGATCACTTCAGCCAAGGAGTTTGAGACCATCTTGGGCAACATAGCAAGACCCTGTCTCTACAAAAAATAAAAAATATTAGCCAGCGTGATGGTGCATGCCTGTAGTCCCAGCTACTCAGGAGGCTTAGGTAGGAGGATCACTTGAGTCCTGGAGGTCAAGGCTGCAGTTGCCGTGATCATGCCACTGCACTTTAGCCTGGGTGCCAGAGTGAGACCCTCATCTCAAAAAATAGTAATAAATTTTTTTCCCCTAAGGCTTCCCAATGACTTCGGTAACATAAATATATGTTCTCCTGTATTCTCTCTTGTACTCCCAGTATCAATGTCTGGCATGAAGCAACAATACTAATACTCAGAAAATCTGTTAAAATTAATATGCATGCTCATCTTTATACAGCACATACTCTGATTTTGTTAAACTATCCTTCCACTATCAACTCTGGTATTCATTTCTAGGGCAGAGTATATAGCACAAGAATCCTTGCCTACGCAATTAGTAGCAATAGGAAATTGATCCTTATTTAGTAAATGTTTACTGAGCTCCTAAATAGTACCAGCGACTCTTCTAGGCACTGGGAATTCAAGTATGAACAAGACTAACAAATTCCTTGTCCTCAAAGAGATTATAATGCGAGAAGAGAAAAAAACACATTAAAAACACTGTTTGGCAGTGTTATGGGATATGCAGAAAACCAGACAGTAAAACGATAGCGAGTGTGTGTGTGGAGGGCGTGCCGTGAGCTGCAGTGTCAAGGGACACCTAACTAGGTGATCTTTGGGCAAAATTTCTCTAGACATTATCTGTATCCAAATAACTGTTCTATTTTTATCACAGAGCAGACTGGGCTAACGCCGAAAGCAGGGGCGTGGTGAACCAGCCGCCCTACCTGCAATGTGCGGCCTGGTAGGATACTGTTCTAGAAGTAGCTTGGGCTTTTCGAATCCATCCACTTGTTGCAGGCGACTCTCTAGTTCCTTAAGCCTTAATTTCTTCATTTTGTTTTAAAGTATGGACTCGTAGGGTTTGAAGGCACAGGATCTCTTGGGCTGACCCGCACCTCCTATCTCCATCTTAAACATGAGAAAACCCTCCCATTAGGTAATGGAATATGAATTCAACTGAGGTCTGCTTGAAGACTCAGCCTATGCTCTCTGAAGGTAAATTGAAGAGAAACAGGCCAAGATAGCAATACCTACTTTATTAAATGAGGCAGTGATCATATGATCAAACTCAAAATGTACTTGAAATTCCAGGATATGGTTGCACATTGTGGCTTCAAACTCCATGCTTTTAATTCCTAAACTATCCTTTCTCTCTTCTGAAAGGACGTGTAGGACCTGATACTCCTAGTCATCTTGAAAATGTTGTTCTTGGTATTTCATGTATCATAGAATTGACCATATAAGCATTTTTGTTAGGATTATTGCTCTTAGAAATCCCTTAAGTAAAAATTTCCTATTTTTTAGCCATGACCTTACTTATGAATGTAAAGCTTTCAATCTTACATCTGTTTTCACTTTGCAATCAGGAGCTGTGGCCCTGTCATTTGTAAAGCAGAAGTAAAAGATGTTCTGTTGAAGAAAGAGGCTCTGGTTTCTTTATCTAGTATCAACATAAAACCACGGAGGGGATCTATGTGACTGCTCAGGTGTACTGACCACAGAACTTGTGTCAGAGTCATTCATTGATTCATTCATGAAGTGCTGTAGTTTTTGGATACCTAGTTTGAGCCTGGCACTGATCCAATTATGGAAAAGTCAGTAAAGAATAAAATAAAGTACCTGCCCTCTTGGAGCTTACAGGATAAATGATTTGAGTGGTCTAGTTCTTCTTTACAAATGTGTTTCACTCTTTTACAGAAGGCAATAAAGATGGTAGGGGAATGAGGCAGGATAATTAGAACTGTCTGCTGAGGCCCAAATGGGGACCTGTGGTAGCAGATTCCATACATATTCAGGAAGCTCACATCTCTGTCTTTGACAAAGTCACCTCTGGTGCCTAAAGACCTGAATTTCTAAGCAGGGTAAGTGCATCTTCAATGAGTACTTTAACTGGTTGTTATTCCCCGGTGCCTTTTTATTTGAAAGCCAGTGGCACATAGTGGTGGGTTTGGGGGCCAATATTCTTGGCTTTGAAATCCATCTATCTAGAGGTCTGGAGGCAAGTTGTCTCAATTTTGTAATCTTAAAATGAAGGTAAAAATATATAACTTTCACAGTTAGAGGAGAGATATAATGTACATGAAACATAGAGATCAGTATCTGGCAGACAATAAGTGTAAAATAAATGGTAGACAATATGCTTATGGTTGCTATCACAACTTGTCTCCAAACAAGACAAGTAAAAACATGGTCTTTGGTATTATATGTATCATGGAATTGGCCATATAAGGGTTTTGTATAATTATCATTGCTCTTAGCAACCTTTTAAGTCATTTTCTCATACGTAGCTATTACCTTACTTAGAAATGTAAAGCTTTTGCTTCTGCCTCTGTCATCACTAACTAATTTCTTAGTCTGAGGGCTTGACACAAAATAAAAACGCTGCCATGCCTATTCTAGTCTTCATTTCTGCAGACTAAACATGTTCAAATCATCTGAATTTTTTAACGAAATGAAATAATAGATATGTATATGGTAGAGTCAGTGAGTTTTAACACTTTAGAGGACTTTAAACCCAAAACCATGTGGGTAGTAAGTAGCTGAAGTTGGTGAAGGAAAAAGGTTCCCAGATTCCTACCCAGAGTTAGGTAGTAAAATGCACATGATAGTATCAAGGGCAAAATAAAAATATAAAAGCATATTTGGGTTGGGTAATCAACAATTACTATATCTAGTGGGTGCAACATCATGAACTTTGACTTGGGGGCCAATTTTGTTTTTACCGTTGTCAGATTCCCTGAAGTTCATGTTAGAGCAAGACACTGACATATGCCAAATGGGGACTTCCAAGTATGGCCTTGCCACCAAAGGCAAACTTCTTAAAGATGTTTCAGACTACACTCCCGCACCCATCCCTGCCAACTACCAGAAGCCTGGTGCAGACTTCACTGAAGCTCAACTCAAAAGTGCCATTTCCTCAGAACATGGCTAGTCTTAACAACAGTGGGAGCCCATGGGACAAAACTCAATGACTAGAGAGAAATATGATGTTCAGGATCCTTCAACACAGCTTTTTGTATTCTCTACATTTTTAAACGCAGTTACCATTTTTCATTCTTGATGAACTTAGTGGGAAATATTGAGTGCCATGGTTCTCCTTGTCTGCTGGCCATATACTTTTCTGCACACTGGAGCCCTAGGGTACTGGGATGTGGGGACTGTGGTGGCTCACAGCCTGGATATACAGGTAAGACTTCTCACTTGGTTCTGAGGAGAAGGCAGGCAAAGCAAAACTTGAACGCTTTTGGAGCCTGGACAGGAAATCTTAGTGATCTGGGTTACTTGCCTTTCCTTTTTCTAATCTGAAATACGCATAGATGATAAATTTATGATGAAGGGGGAACTGTCCTAGGCAGTGTCAAGGGATGTAAAGAGGCATGATTTCTCCTTCATTTTCAGAATGCACTTGAGGCTTATACACATAAGTATTGGTATAATTGACAACTAAGGTGGTAAATAATTGTTGAACATAATGCTGAACAAGTCTCCTCTTCCCAAATCACCTCAGACAGTATAATTTAGGCACATGATATGAGTTAGAAATGTTTTATCCTGCAAGTAACAGAGTCTGTGAGCAGCAATGGTTTACACCAAAAGGGGTTTATTTTTCTAATAAATCAAGAAGCCTGAGGTGGGTAACCACTGGCTTTAGCTCAGTGCTCTAATCTTGCAAGGGTCAACTTCTTTATGATTTTCCTGTCCCCCACAAAGACAAAGGCTTAGGGGCTTGATTTTAAAAGAAATCAAGAAACAGTGTGCATGATTTTGAGAAGACCCTCCTCTGCTGGGATGATGCTGGACAAACAGTCAATTGAGTAATGGCAAAATTAATCACCCTTGGAGGGACCTCCTATGCCGTCTGCTGATGGATGTTGAATTTCAGACAATGTGCTACAGCTCTCAGGTCTCCATCAGGGCTGCTGCACCTGCAGACATCACATTTGTGCTTCAGGCTGGAAGAGGATGAAAGAGCAAAGGACTTGTGCCAACCAAGTCTTTGAAAATCACAGACTTTCCCTTTAGGCTCACTGACAGAATGTGAATTGTCTAACAAGGCTTTGAAGGCAGGCTAGGAAACAAGGAAACAGGATTATCATAATTGGTCAAAATCGATTATAATCCATCACTTAAGGCTGGACACATCACTGCTCTGAAAAAATCTGGAGATCTGTTAATAAGGGGGAGATGGGTGTTGTACACTCAATGCCAATGGATGTCATATTTTTGTGCATTCTTCTAGGTCATTTGTCTTAAGTAGTGGAATAGATACTTCATAAGATTAGAATCAATTGCTTATGTATTTTTCTTTTCTAATAGACTAATAGATCCTGGAGGGCAGGAACTGTGTCTTATTTTCCTTTCTATCATAGAATTTTTCATAGGGCCTAGAACATAAATGTTGCCTAATGTTCTATTGGATTGCATTAAATTAAGTGCCTTGAGCAGAACATGTTGATTCTATAATTTTAGAATTACAGTACTAGAGCATCATAGTTTAGAGGAGTGAATGGCTACATTTGATTCGTAGTATTTAAAAGGCTTCACTGAGGATGTAGGATTTAAAGTGCATTTTGAGGAATGGATAGGGTCTAGGTCTGATTTAGTTTCATAACAACCGTAGCACCTAGCCTAGAACAATATTTTTCAATAATAAGCCTCCAGTAGTATTTGTTGGATTGAATCTAATTTGAGTAGAAGGGGAACCCACGAAGGAACCTTTACAAGTAAAAGTTCATAGGTAGAGAATGCAAACATTCCCACTGCCTTTCTCCTTACCTCCTCACCTACAATTCTGAGGTCATAAGTGTTATCTGATGTTCAAACTCCAGGTACTCCCACGCTTTGGGTCCAAGTGGAACATATTTGTTTTCCACCTGCATACACTCAAATGTCTGGTGTTCACTGAATACTAATTTGAAGCATACAAATGATAGATTTGGAAAATATAAGAGCACCTACTTTTGGTCAAACAGAGCTGAGCTAGAGTCCTTTGCTGAGAATGCCTTCTATCCAGAGGTTGAATAGATCTCTGCCTTTTAAGTCCTTGAGAAGATCCTCCACTCCTAGCATGTGACGCCTTATTCACAGAGGTCATGTCAGCAGAGTTAAATTCACCAGGACATTCACAAAGATTCAGTTGGGACTATAGACCAATAATAGTTACTTATTGATTTGGAACCAAATGACAAAGAAAGCAAAGAAACTCTTAGGGGGTTAGTTTGCTTTATGTGAACATAAGTCCATAATCATCAAGGTTTTGTGACATTTAATAAGCAAAACTAAAACAAAAGAATTTATTTTTGAAATTTTTTACTTCCAAAAACTTTCAATAATACTGAAATTCCTGACACATTTTTATCACAGCGATTCTCCTTTTGCTAGAACAGAAGTAGCATGGATAGAGAATTAAAGATGATCAAAGTAGTAGAAAGACTGAGGCTAACACAGAAGAATATGGGCAACCCTCACTTCTAGCCAGAGAATCTTGGTCATGTCTACGCAAGCTGTCTTTGTTGTACTTGCCAGTTAGGACTCAGTAACTCTCAAGTGAGTCCCTGCTTTCATGCTACAGCTGATGGTTTGGAAATCTATTTCTGTAAAATATTACTACTCTGTTTATTCAACATGGTGTTCTAAAAACACATTTCAGTTTACGACCAGCCTGGCCAACATAGTGAAACCCTATCTCTACTAAAAAAAAAATACAAAAATTAGCCAGGCATGAGTGACCTGTAATCGCAGCTAGTCAGGAGACTGAGGCAGGAGAATAGCTTGAACCCAGGAGGCAGAGGTTGCAGTGAGCTGAAATCACACCATTGCATTCCAGCCTGAGTGGCAGAGCAAGACTCCATCTCAATATATATATATATACACACACACACACACACACATACACACATTTCATGTGCCAAGCACTGCATTCCATATGAACATTTCTTTGCTTTTGAAGCAAAAAGCTTTTAATAATTATTACATAAATGTGGCCTGGCAAAGTAAATGTCACTTCCTATCATAGCATATTATACAATAGAGATGACTATATGAATTAAAGATTGCATTTGACTGTTGATGAGATTGATGTGAAATAACAGTGTTTTAAGCCTGTTAGGAGATTTCTTTTCTCTCGAGTAAAAGAAATCAGGAAGGAGACAGTCCAGGGAGAGTGTGATTGATGCATGCTATCATCAAAGTTCTAGACCTCTTTCATGTTTCTGCTGCACTATCCTTAACACATGGTATCCATCCTCAAGATCACTAGGTGGCAGCTTGGAAGTCTTGCTGGCACATCCATGTTATAGGAAGAAAAAAAGGAAGAGTAAGTGAATAAATGACACACCTCCCAACTGGGTCAGGCCCCTTACAGATTGCAGAGCATTTCTGCAATCTCTACCCAGAAACTTCTCCCTACATCTCATTGGCTACTCCTAGATGCAAGAAAGCCTGGGAAATGTTCCATAGCTGGTTACATTGCTATACCCAATAATACAGAACTTCTGCTACTAAGAATTAAGAGGGAAAATGAACATTGGGCATGCATTTATTTGTCTCTGCCTGTAGGCTCTATGGGACAGAAGGGAAAACATAGACTTCACTGTCCCAAAGATGCCCGCATTTACCCAACTAGTTTGTGGAATTACTTGACGAACCTTGGGTGATTCATCTCACAGTTCTTCTTGGTTTTCTCACCTATAAAATTGGAGCTTATGGTGAAAATCTTGCAGGATTGTTTTTAAGATTAAATAAATTATTTCCTAGTTCAATGCTGTGTTTGGTGACAATACCTGTTGGGGTGTGTGTGTGTATGTGTGTGTGTTTTATTGACTTCCTAATAAAATACTATGAAAACATGTACAATGATAAAAAATTAAAGATTTTGACAAAAATGTCAAAATTTGAAAGGAATCTCCACCCACAGTAAGGCATAAAGAGTATTAAGGAAAAAAAATCCTTCATCAGGGTAGTGAAAAAAAAAAACTACATGCGAAAAGACAAGATACTTACTCCCCATTTCCTACTGTGACACAGTCAAGCTCTGTATGAAACAGAAAATTAACAGATGTCACTTCCTCATTCAGAGGCTGATATCTGAAGCCATCTGGGGGTGTTCTTTGTGTACTTCTACCAGTTATCATATAGCTCACCTCTGTTTGTCTTTGTACAAATGGCACCTTCTTAGTATGATGTACCCAAGATGCCCTCACCGTAGTACTCCCTATAGCTTTACCTTATTTTTGTCCTTAACCCTCATTATCATTGAATGTACTATTTCAGTTATTTATTTATCTAGATTCTGTTTTCTTCTTCTAGAACATAAGCACTTTCACAAGAGATTTTTTGTTTTGTTTTGTTTTAGTCAGTATTGTATAACCAGAGCATAAGAGAGAATATAGTAGGTACTCAATAGTCATGTAAAATTGAAGTATTTAACTTCTCATGCACTCATTATACCTCTTTTCTGCTTTAATTTTTCCCCATACCACTTACCACTGTGTATACACACAGACACATGAACTGTATGTATATATATATACTTACATATGTGTATATATATACTTACATATGTGTATATATATACATACATATGTGTGTGTGTATATATATATACACACTTACATATATGTATTTAACTTAGCTTTGTTGCCTCTTTTTCAGTATTTATTTTAGGTTCACGAGTATATGTGCAGATTTGTTACATGGGTAGATTGTATGTTACTGAGGTTTGGCATACAAATGATTTCATCACCCAGGTGCTGAACATGGTAACTAATAGCTAGTTTTTCAACACTCACTCTCCTCTTACCCTCCGCCATCAAATAGTCTCCTGCGTCTTCTACTCCCCTCTTTGCCTCCATGTGTACGCAATGTTTAGCTCTCACTTATAAGTGAGAACATGAAGTATTTGGTTTTCTGCTTCTGTGTTAATGTGCTTAGTATAATGGCCTCCAGCTGCATTCATGTTGCTTCAAAGGACATAATCTCATTATTTTTATGGCTGCGTAGTATTCCATGGTGTATATATATCACATTTTCTTCATCCACCACTGATGTACATCCAGTCCACCACTGACAGACGTCTGGGTTGATATCATGTCTTTGCTATTGTGAATAGTGCTGCAGTGAACATAGGAGTACATGTGACTTTTTGGTATAGTGATTTATATTTGTTTGGGTGTGTACCCAGCAATGGGATTGCTAGATCAAATTGTGGTTCTGTTTTAAGTTCTTTGAGAAATCTCTAAACTACTTTCTGCAGTGGCTGAACTAATTTACATTCCCACCAGCAGTGTATAAGCATTCTCTTTTCTCCACAGACTCATCAACATCCGTTATTAATAATAGCCATTCTGACTGGTGTGAGATGGTATTTCGTTGTAGTTTTGAATTGCATTTCTCTAATGATTAGTGATGTTGAGCATTTTTTTTAATATGCTTGTTGGCTACATGTATGTCTTCTTTGGAGAAGTGTCTGTTCATGTCTTTGCCCGTTTTTTAATGGAGTTGTTTGTTTTTTGCTTGTTGATTTGTTTAAGTTCCTTGCAGATTCTGGATATTGGACCTTTGTTGGA
>NW_012111919.1:8904793-8937617 GCF_000951035.1 Colobus angolensis palliatus | reverse complement strand
ATTTAGGTCTTAAATTTAAGTCTGTAATCTCTCTTGAGTTGATTTTTGTATATAGTGAAAAGTTGGGGTGCAGTTTCAATCTTCTACATATAGCTAGCCAGTTACCCCAGAAACATTTACTGAGTCTGTTCCACTGGTCTATGTGTCTGTTTTTGTACCATTACATGCTGTTTTGATTACTGTAACCTTTTACTGTAGTTTGAAGTTCAGTAGTGTGATGCTTCCAGTTTTGTTCTTTTGGTTTAGGATCACCTTGGCTATTCCAGTTCTTATTTGTTTCAATATGAATTTTAGATTTTTTTTTAAATCTGTAAAAAGTGACATTGGTAGTTTTATAGGAATAGCATTGAATCTGTAAATTTCTTTGGGCAGTATGGCCATTTTACAATATTTATTCCTCGTGTTTATGAATATGGAATGGTTTTCCCTTTGTTGGTGTCATCTCTGATTTCCTTCAGCAGTATTTTGTAATTCTTGTTGTTGAGATATTCTACCTCCCTGACTTGCTGTATTCCTAGGTATTTTATTCTTTTTTGTGGTTATTGTGAATGAGATTGCATTTGATTTGGCTCTCGTTGTAGATGTTATAGGTGTATAAAAATGCTACTTATTTTTGTACATTTATTTTGTATTTTGAAGCTTTACTGAAGTTTATTCATTCTAGGCACATTTGGGCAGAGACTATGGGGTTTTCTAGGTTTAGAATCATATTATCTGTGAAGAGAGATGATTTGATTTCCTTTCCTCTTCTTTTGATGGCTTTTATTTCTTTCTCTTGTCTGATTGCTGAGGGTTATTTGTATTTCTCTGGGACCAGTGGTAATGCCACTTTCGTCATTTCTGATGGTATTTATTTAGATCCTGTCTCTTTTTTCTTTATTAATCTAGCTAGCAGTCTATGAATCTTGCTTATTCTTTCTAATAACCAATTTTTTGTTTTGTTAGTCTTTAGTATGGATTTTTGCATCTGAATTTCATTCAGTTCAGCTCTAGTTTTGATTATTTCTTTTCTTCTGCTACCATGGGGTTGGCTTGCATTTATTTTTCTAGTTCCTCTAGGTGTGATGTTAGGATGTTAGTTTGAGATCTTTCTAACTTCTTGATGTAGGTCTTTAGCATTATAAACTTTCCTCCTAAACGCTGCTTCAACTGTGTCTCAGAGATTCTAGTATGTTTTTTCTTTGTTCTCATTAGTTTCAAGGAATTTCTTGATTTCTATTTTTATTTCACTCTTAAGGCAAAAGTCATTCGGGAGTAGGTTGTTTAGTTTCTATATAATTTTATGGTTTTGAGAGATCTTCTTGGTATTGTTTTCTATTTATATTGTGCGATGGTCCAATAGTATGGTTGGTATGATTTCAGCTTTTTGAATTTGTTGAGATTTGCTTTATGGCCAAGCACGTAGTCGACCTTAAATTATGTGCTGCGTGCAAATGAGAACAATATATCTTCTGTTGTTGTTGGGAGGACTATTCTGTAGATCTCTGTTAGATTCACTTGGTCAAATGTCAAGTTTAGGTCCTAAATATCTCTGTTAATATTCTATCTCATTAATCTGTCTAACATTGTGAGTGGGGTGTTTACATCTCCCATTATTACTGTGTAGTTATATAAGTCTGTTCATAGGTTGCTCAGAACTTGTTTTATGAATCTGGGTGCTCCAATGTTGGGTGCATATATATTCAGAATAATTAAGGCTTTTTGTTGAATAGAATGCTTTATCATTATGTAATGCTCTTCTTTGTCCGTTTTGATCATTGTTGGTTTAAAGTCTGTTTTGTCTTAAATAAGAATAACAACCTCTGCTCTTTTATGTTTTCCATTTGCTTGATAGATCTTTCCTCATCTCTTTACTTTGAGCCAACAGGTGTCATTGCATGTGAGATGGGTCTTGTGAAGATGGCATAGAGTTGGATCTTGTATCTTCATTCAGTTTGCCACAATGTGCTTTTTAAATGGGGGCATTTAGCCCATTGTAAATATTTATATGTGAGGATATGATCCTGTCATTTTGTTTTAGCTGGTTGTTATGTAGCCTTGATTGTATAGTTGCTTTATAGTGTCAGCGGGTTAGGTACTTAAGTGTGTTTCATGGTGACAGATATCGGTCTTTTATTTCCATGTTTAGCACTTCCTTAATAACCTCTTTTATGGCATGTCTAGTGGTAAGGGATTCCCATAACATGTGCTTGTCTGAAAACCATTTCATTTCTCCTTTACTTATGAAGCTTAGTTTGGCTGGATATGGAATTCTTGGTTGAAATTTCTCTTCTTTCACTGAATATAGGCCCCTAATCTCTTCTGTCTTGAAAAGTTTTTTTTGAAAGGTCCACGTTAGCCTGTTGGAGTTTCTTTTATATGTGGCCTGCCCCTTATCCCTAGCTGCCTTTAAGATTTTCTTTTATGTTGACCTTGGAAGTCTGATGATTATGTGTCTTGAGGACAGTCATCTGGTATAGTATCATGCAGGAATTCTTTGAATTTCCTGAGCTTGCATGTCAATCTCTCTAGCAAAGTTGGGGAAATTTTCATGGGCAATATCTTCATATATGTTTTCCAAGTTGCTTGCTCTCTCCATCTTTTAGGAATGCATAGAGTTGTAGGTGTGGCCTGTTTACATAATCCCATGTATCTTGGAGGTTTCGTTCATTTTTAAAAATTCTTTTTTGAAAATTTTGGCTGCTTGTGTGGATTTGAAGGAGTGATCTTTGAGCTCTGAGACTGTCTCTTCAGCTTGGTCTATTCTGTTACTAATGCTTCCAGTTATATTATGAAATTCCTGTAGTGAAATTTTCATTTCCAGAAGTTCAGTATGGTTCTCTCTTAAAATGGCTGTATCATCTTTCAATTCTTGGATCATTTTGCTGTTTTCTTTGGATTGGGTTTCAACCTTCTCCCGTATCTCATTGAGCTTGCCTGCTATCCAGATTCTGAATTCTATAACTATAACTTCAGCCACTTCAATCTGGCTAAGAACCATTGCTGGGGAGCTAGTGCAGTCATTTGGAAGTAAGAAAACAGTATGGCTTTTGGAGTTGCCAGAATTCTTGTGATACTTCTTTCTCATCTGTGTGGGCTTATGTTCCTTTGATCTCTGAAGTTATACTTTGAATCGGGCTCTTTGCTTTTCAGCTCAGTACCCCTAGAACGCATGCTGTAACCCTGGGAGGCTGGGGCCAGGCCCACAACTTTGTCGTCAGTCTCCTCGAAATGAAACACCTGCTGCACTGGAGGGGCTGATGTGTTCACAGTTCGATGGCAACAATGCTCTGACAGGTTTTCCAGCAAAAGTGCTCTGGTGGGGCAGCTGGTGGGCCATGGGATGGTGTGCTGCAGCAGGAGCACTGCAAGTGATTGTGTTCTGGCAGGGTGGTGAAGGATGATGTGGGCTGCAGGCAACTATGCACCAATGGGATGGTGGGGCTGTGGCCAAGTGTGTACCGACAGTGTGGCAGGGGGACCATGGGCAAGTGTATAGTGGTGGGGCAGCTGCAGGCATGCACACAACAGTGGAGTAGTGGTGGGTTCCCATGAGTGTTTGCAATGGTCGGTTGGTGGGGTTAGGCTGTGGGCAAGTGCACCTCAGTGGTGGTCTGTCTGCAAAAGTGCTCTGATGGGTGGGCATAGGCTGCCAGTGAGAGTTAAGGTGGTGGCTGTAGGCAAGCACTTTGGCATGGAAGCTGAGGCTATTTTGCAAGCAGGTATGGAAAAGCAGGGATCCTGGGAGAGGCCAGTAGACAGGAGGGCATTCACATCAGACCGCCCTATTCCGTAGGCAAGAGAGCCCTGCTGTCTCCAGGTCTAGCAAATAACAAAGGCTAAAGCCACCTAGAGAAGTATGGTAAACCTCAGGGAATAGGCACCCATGGCTGTGCTCCACTGTAGCCATCCCCATGCCAAGCCCTCTAGGCTACATGTGGTCTGGAGTCGTGTCTCCACCGCTCTCTGGGCAGTTCTCCCTACAAACTCAAATGTCCATGGGGGTTTTGGGGGTTCCTTACACTTAGTATCCTGGAGGTCTATGGTAAGAATAGGTTGCTTCACAGCTATTTCACTCAGCCCTTCCCTAGAAAACACTTGGGGACAGAAATGCGTCCTGGTGCTTGACAACACTGTGCAGGGTTTCCAGCTTCCTCCCCTTCAGCCCCAGGCTCTGTGTTTTCTCTCTTTCCATTCTCAACGCCTTTCTCTCAGAATATCTGTTCAGAGGGTACCAGTATACTTGATGTTCTCTTCTCTCTGAAGTTCTTCCTGGCTGTGGCTAGTCAGCCATCTTGTCTCTTCCACTGTATGCATGTGTGTGCTTGTGTGTAATCTTCAGGAAGGCAAGAATGCTGTTTTATTTACAACTTTTTCCTAGAACACGTAACAGAACCTGGGATGTAGTAAGTATGCAATACATGTTTGTTGATCTCCTGACAGTTCTAGCAACTACATCTATTAGATATGGCAAGTTATTGAATACACCTGGTCAGGAAATGTGGGGTGAGAAAAAAACATGATGCATTCCATCCTGAGGATATGGCCCTTGCACTGGCATGTAGAACAGAAACAGGAAGGACACTGGTGGCTGGCCAGCTGAAATGTACCGTTTTCACACATCCCATATGTTTTGAGTAATAAATGAACAACAACAAAATGGCACCTCAGTAGAATAAACATTAAGTACCTGTATGACCGTTTGAATATTGTAATTTCTCAAGAGCTGTGTGATCAGTGTGCAAATTGTAGGCATTTGATAAATGTGTGTTAGTATTTGCATAAATCTTCTCCACCACCCCTCAAAATAGACAATCAGTTTTTTCTGGGCAGGAATTATATCTATCATTTTTTTCTGACTTAAATGCCACATCTAAACACTGCTAGTTGGACATCTCGTAAAAGTCTTAATGGTCGATGGTTGCAGATTTGGTAGAAATCCACATATAGACAAAAGAGATTTGGAAATATAAACTGCATTAGGTTTTTATCTAATATAAAAAACCAGGTAAAGAGGAATATTTTGACCAATGTTTGATCAAGCAAATACCACCATGAGCTTTGATTGTGTTACAGTCCAGTACTTGATGACCAGTCCCAAACTGGAGGCAACTGAAGAGAATGTTCATGGATCAGTAGCACACAGTAGTATCTACTTCCCAGTCCACTGCTGATGGAGGGCTGCCTTAACCTAGAGTACAGTAGAGAAAGCACAAGACCCTCAGACTTGCGAAGCTCAAAATAGGAAAGAATGGCATCGAATCAGTTCCTCCTTGACTCCTGTGAATTCAGATGTCATGGAGAAGTAAAGAGAAGGATGAAGCCCCCAAGCTGGAACATCGCCTCCATAGGGGGTATTGGCATGAAGCTTACGAGTTCCAGGCAGCAGAGTGCAAGCTTGACGCGTTCAGTCCCGAAACCCTGATTGCTCTGCACAGAGTTTGACTCCTGTGTACCCATTTGCTAAGTTCACCTGTCTGATTTCATGCAACTTACTTTTTATCACAGCCATGATTTTTTAACCCATTGTTTCTTTTGAGATATCCATCTTTTCCTAAGCACAATTTTGTAAACTCCTAATCATATTTGTTCGTTTTAATTGAACAAATATGTTCATGCCTTGGGTCCAAGTGATGGCTCCTAATTGATTGCATGCTAGCTCAGCTCGTAGTTTCAGAGGATGGGGTTTCTCTGGTTCTGGTTGGGCATGTGGAAGGGGAGATAACTTTAAAGCTTGATTAAAGCAAGTTTAATGTCAGATTTCCTTCTGAAGAAACAACTATAATCCTGGAGGAACAATGGAGGCTCGCTTGAGTTAAGAAAGTTAGAACAGAAGTTTAAAAAAACAACCCTTGGTCCAATTTTCAAGAGGATTGTATAATGTCCAAAAAATGAAAAAAATCCCCCCCACTTGTAACCACAGGAAGCCAAGCATTTAAGTCAGAAAAAAGAAACCCCTCCAATCCCACCCTCAGAATGAACTGCACCATATTGTTTTCCTTTCGTGCTTGCTGATTTTAGATGTTCATTTTCTGTACATTAAAAAGCAAAAGAGACTTAAAAAAAATTCGTTAGCGGTTTCTGTCTAAATCTCATCATCCGATTACTTTCATAGTGAACATTTGAAATGGAAGAAGTAATTCTGCCAAGAACTTTCTCTCCCTGGATTCCAGGAGATGTTTCACAATAATTAGAAGCCCCAATGGGTCTTTTAAGAACCCTTAAAATGTTCCATATGCAGACTTCCATGTGAAGTGGTACAATGTGCAGTTCTTCATTTTCCACAATGGGGCCTGACAGGTCTTAATGTATATTGTTACATTAAATGAGATGCACATTAGTTGATCGGACCACTGGGTAGCTGGCCCCAATTCACAGAGAAATACAAACCAACCTGGAAACCCCAGTATTTGCCGCCCACACCACTTCAATCACACATAAATAGAGTACTGTTAGTCATTGAGCGGTACTCAAGTACTGATTTGCTTCTGGGACCTTGTCCTTGAGTATGGAGTGCGGGTCTCACTGATTTTACTGCAATTATAATGTGAATTAATACATCTCAGTCATGAAATATCTGGGCTAAGCCAGCACCAGCTAGTACCAGCTATCACAGTCTTTTTTTTTTTGAGTTGGAGTCTCACTCTGTTTCCCAGGCTGGAGTGCAGTGGCACTACAACCTCCACCTGCCAGGTTCCAGCAATTCTTCTGGTTCAACTTCCCAAGTAGGTGGGACTACAATCGTGCGCCACCATGCCTGGCTAATTTTTTGTATTTTTAGTAGAGATGGAGTTTCACCATGCTGGGCAGGCTGGTCTCAAACTCCTGACCTCATGATCTGCCTGCCTCAGCCTCCCCAAGTACTGGGATTACAGGTGTGAGCCACTGCACCCAGCCTCACTCTTTTTTTTTTTTTTTTTCTTTTCTGGACTAGTACAGGACTTTCATTTGTTATTTAGGCAGAGGGAAATACAGTAGCTACAAAAACCCCAAGATGCAGGGTGTCCCCTATTTAAAATATATGGCTTCGCTAGATCTTAACATTCTTTTATCCATTACTGTTTTGGCACTCTGTGCAAAAGTAGTAGCAAACAATTATACAGAACCAGTATCTGATACTGTGTCAAGTCTGTTTATTTACCATGCCTTGCTAAGCAAAGAGCACTGATTATCAACCTTATTGTGACAGAGAAGTCCAATTGGTATGGTTTTGTTGATGGTAAAGTGCTATTTTTTTTCTTAAAGGAAGTTGTGCATGGTTCATTAGATGGGTAATAAGCCTACAGTCTTTCATCTCCTGCTTGATGACATTTTAGGAGATTTTGATTTTAGATGCTGTTATGGTTTGGCTGTGTCCCCACCCAAGTCTCATTTTGAATTGTAACTCCCACAGTTCTCACATGTCGTGGTGGGAACTTGGTGTCAGGGGATTTGATTTTCATTTCACTGATGATTAGTGATGTTGAACATTTTTCATATACCTGTTGGACATTGTATGTCTTTTTTTGAGAAATGTCTGCACAGATCGTTTGCCCATTTTAAAATTTATTATTATTATAACAGATATTTTATGTCTGTTGACTCTAGTTTTTAAAAGTGGATTTTATGTGTTCTTTTTTCATTTTCTGAGTAATATGTTTTTGTTGGATTTTATAAAAGTTTGATTACAGATGAATTAGTAATTTAAGCAAAACAAAACAAACCAAAGCAAACTGGGCCCCTATCACAGGTAGTTTGAGAAATATTGTCCTCCTTGAAATGCTACAGCAATCCTTGAAGTAGATGAAGACTTATCTTAATATTTGGGCTCACATTCCACATTTTAATCTCGGATCTCTAGCTTTCTTGACAGCTGAATGATTAAAACAGCATAGCATAAAGCATCTTTATTGAAACACTAGTCCCTAAAAGTTGTTATGCAAAAACATTCAGGGCCCAGTATGCTCAGGAAACAGCACATACACTGTGCTCACTTCATATATTTGTAGTTCACATTAGCATACTGAAGATTCTGAGAGGTTTTGCAGTAAGCAAGTTTGTTTCAATTTAACAAAGAATTTCCCAAACTTATTTGGTCACAGAGCTCCTTGTGTGCTTCTGCTTCTCAGCACATACTAACTTCCTGCAAAGTTAGTGTTCCATGGAACATAAACTGGGAAATACTTCTCTCTATTTCTAACTAGAGACCTCAATAAGAGCTGACAAGAAAAAAAAAGTAAAGTGGCAACGGATAATGTTAAAGAAAAAAAATGGACAGTGCACACCCTTTTAAATCATAACCTGAGTAACATGCTGATGTCATTCAAACTACTATTCCAATATGAAGCTCTTGACCATGCCCTTTTCTCCTTTCCGCCTCCCACTGCCTTTTCTAAACACCCCGTCTTCTCAGTAAGCTCATTTTTCAGACACTTACAGGAAGACTGCTTCTTCCCTTGAGTCTTCACAATTGGTTCAGGAGTTATGTGAAATTTAGAGTTTTGCTAGTTTCTTGACTTTGTATATCTGCTCTCTTCTATATATTTCCAGATATTTAGTCACACCCCATTGATTTGGACTAACAAGGGGAAAAGTCAATCCAATTTGGTAAGAAGTCTGATTTATATGATAGTTTTAATGTAATGCAATGTCAGTTTTATTATTTTCAAAAGCCTGTGGTGCCAGAAACTATGGTTGTGGGCATCTACCAAGTTCTCATTTTATACACAAACATGAATTATTTGTAATCATTAAATTTTTAAAAAGGTTTACCATTAAGTTTAAATGTTCCTCTTTCTGCACCCCCCTCTTACAGTCTTTATAGAACCACTTTAATTTTCTTTAAACTATTTTTATTTATATATAAAGGCATACTTTATTTCATGCCCTGTCTCAAAAACGACTTTTTAAGTCAGTTGCCTTGAATGAAAGAAGATTGCTTGCATTTGGTGTCCATCCTCACCAGTGCAAGAAATAATATGAAACACTGAAGAAAGCAAAAAATCCAGAAACTCCATTATATTTCTTTATAAATAGTTCTTCTAAAAATGAGTCTTCATTTTTTGAGGCAAAACGTAAGTTGCCTCTCAGTGTCTTTCCCCATGATTATCACCCTATTTCTGTCCTAGTAATAATCAGTTTGAAATTACAATCCTATTGAATTGTTCATTTGTATATTTTATTTAAATATTCTCCACACTAGCATGTAGGCTCATAGAAAGAGGTAGAATCCAATCTATATGGAAGAATACAGGGGAGAAGGCCCATTCAGAATTAGCAGGTACAAAATAGGGGCCTAAAACAGAGGAACAGGTGACCTTCAGACCAGCAGTCCTGTTGGTTCTCATACTCTCCACCACCTTCCCAGAGAGCAACTAGCTGCCTGGAAAACAAAACAGAAAATACAAAACCAAGAGTACGCTTCTTCAACATGACACAACTTGTCTCTCGAGAAAGGATAAAGCTTCTAAAGGCCTTTGTCATCTGACACTTGGGAAACTTGTAGTCTAACAGCCAGGTTAGTGCTAATTGTAGACTTTACAGTAAAGCCTTCTGATTGACAGTCACTACACCAGACTGAATGCCCAATTAGCTCATCAAGAGGAAGCCATATAAGAGGAACAGTATTCCAACTACATATCAAAAGTCAACCATCTCCTTCATTGCTAACTATAGCAGACAACTAACATCATACCAGAAATAGAGTAAAATAAATAGCAATAATGAATTAAAAAAAAATTTTGAGGTCAAGATCAATTAACCCCACCAAAAATGGATAATTTAGGTAACGTAGTGAACTTTTGAAATGTCACAACTATTAGAAAGATTTAGGAACGTTGTTGCCTTTACAAAACAAGACTAGACTGTGATAACCAAAGGAAAAACTGAAATATTATGAAGGGCCTCTTGGAAATTAAAAATAGTCTGCCTAAGCTTAAAGTTCAACAGAAGGGCTAAAAGCAAAAATTGATAAAATTTCACAGAAGGGAGTAAACATTAATAAGTATGATAAATTAAGAGATCCAGAATACTAATAAAATTGATAGTTAATACAGTTTTAGAGAACAAAAATGGCATGGGATTTAGATGAATGCATAATAGAAACCAATTTACCAGAGGTGTAGTAAGATGGGATTTTTCTTTTCTTTTCTTTTTTTTTTTTTTTTTGAGATGGAATCTCGCTCCATTGTCCAGGCTAAAGTGCAATGGCGCGATCTCGGCTCACTGCAAGCTCTGCCTCCTGGGTTCACGCCATTCTCCTGCCTCAGCCTCCTGAGGAGCTGGGGCTACAGGCATCCGCCACCATGCCCAGCTAATTTTTTGTATTTTTAGTAGAGACAGGGTTTCACCATTTTAGCCAGGATGGTCTCCATCTCCTGATCTCGTGATCTGCCCGCTTCAGCCTCCCAAGTGCTGGGATTACAGGCATGAGCCACCGAGCCGGGCCTAAGATGTGATTTTTCAATACAAAGGGAACAATTCAGAAGGCTCACAAGGTAACACAGACACATACACATGCACACACACAATTAAATTTATTTCATTCTGCTTTTCGTTTTTCACAACACAAACGACAGAGAAAATTCTTAGAAGGCAAAAGCACATTAACTTCAGAGAATGAAAATTAAACTAGCATCAAAATTCTCATTACCAATAATGGTTGCTTGAAGGCAATCCAAGAACTCCTTCTAAGTTCTAAGAATAAATTGGTTTAGATCTAGAGTTCTATATGCAAGTGAGTTATCAGAATATATGAGAACAACCAAAAAATAACTTTTATAGAGACTTTACCATACACTGTTGTCAGGAAATTTCTAGATGACATAAGAAAATAAGATTTAATCAGTGAGCAACAAAAATAAAATGAGGTACAAGATACATTAGAATTAACTGAAAGGTATAATGAAAATAAATCTCATGACAAACTACTAGCTCAGTACAGGAAGTTAGTGTGCTGCTGAAAAAAAAATATTTTCAAAAAAAAGTTCTTTAAATTGATAGGATAAGCAAAAAGATTTTAATTATGTGGCAAAAACATATACTTGTTTTCCTAGCAAGACTAAAAGAAAAGCAATTAGAAATGTTTTATAAAAATGTAAATAATGAACGTGGTAAAAATATAAAGCAAATAAATTGTGCCATATTTTAAAATAAATTTTGTGGGATGTAAGAAATATGTCATGATTTCATTTATGATTTCTGATTTCCTGTTTAGCTAAAATATATCCCCTACTTTGAAGTAATATCAATGTTCTTATGATTTTAGTTTATAAATTGTATCTTGATGTCCTTTACATTTAGATTTCTAACTCATATGGAATTTATTTTTATGTGAAGCGTAATATGGATTTAACTTTATTTTTTCCCTGATGGATAGATAATATACCAGTGCTACTTATTAAACACATCATTCTTTCTTTACTTAATCGAAATGCCATTTTTATTATTTTATTTGAGATATTATAGGAAATGGTTTATACTATAGGCAAAGAAAATTGAAAGATAAAATATTTGTATTTTTCATTGAGAAGAAATAAGTATTTGATGCAATGAAACAATGCAAAGACAAAATAAAGCACATGTATTTATCATAAGTTCAGTCCAATAACCATAAAAATAAAAATAGAATATATTTTTATATATGGCTTTTTAAATTATGAGAAGACAATTTTAGTTATGTACAGGAATGCAGGAAAGAAGGAAAAAGGAGATAAAAGGAAATACAGAAATCTGGAAATATGAAATATTGTAGAAAAAATAATTACCAAGAAACAGCCTTTAAGACTGTATTGAAAATACATATTCACTACCTTACACATGCAATGTTTTGTAAAAAAGATAATCAACTTAATTTTAAATATGGATTTTTTTTTTTATTTACCGACGGAAGATCTGTATTCCTAAACAATGCAAAAAATCTTTTGGAAAAGAAAAGCATCCATTCCTGATTAAAACCAAACAAACAAGCAAGCAAACAAACTCTCAGCAAGCAAACAATAGAATAAAACTTTTTCAGCCTAATAAAGGTCTCTGAGGAAAATCTGCAACTACCGTCTTAATGATGAAAAGCTCAATGCTCTTCTGCCAATATCAGGACCGAGGTAAAGATGCCTGTTTTCATTCTTGCTGTTCAACTGGAGGTTGTAACAAGTGCAATAAAGAAAAGAATGCGTCCGGATTAGGAATAAAGAAATAAAATTATCTTTATTGGTAAACAACATGATCATCTTCATAGAAAATCCTACAGAATTTACAAAAAACATGCTGGCACTAATAAGTGAGTCTAGAAAGGCTGCAAGATACAAAATCAATATACAAATATCCATTGTATTTCTATGCAGTAACATGGAACAATCACTTGAAAATAAAATAATCCCATTTACCATCGCATCAAAAATATAAAATATACAGAGATAAATCTTATAAAAGTATAAAAGTCATGTTCACTGAAAACTGCAAAAAATTGCAAATTGAAATTAAGACGTAAATGGTGAACTTACTGTATGATGGGTCGGAAGACACAAGTTATTAAAAATGTTGGTCTTCCTCAAACTGATCTGCAATTTTAAGGCAAACTTAGTCAAAATCTCAGCAGACATTTTTATAAGATTGACAAAATGATTCTGAAGTTCACATGCAAATTCAAAGGACCTAGAATAGTGAAACTTAAAAAAAACCTAATCAAAGTATTGATATTACTTTAAGATTTATTTAAAAGATACATTAAAAGTGCTCCAGTATTTTCATAAAGATAAACAAATAGATCAATTGAACAGAATATGGAGTCTAGAAATAGAATCACACTTATATTAGCAACTTATTTTTCACAAAAGTGCAAAGACAATTCAGAGTAGAAAGGACAGTCACTTTTTTTCCCCTCTAACAAGCAGTACTGGATTAATTGGGTATTCGTATGTAACAAACAAAATGAATTCTAACTTATAGCTTACACAACATACAACAATTAACTCTAAATGAATTCCAAGTTTCTATGTAAAACCTAAAACTATAAAACTTATAGATGAGAACAGATAAGTATTTATAACCTTAGATTAGGCAAATAATTATCTGACACAACACTAAAACACAGTCTATAAATAAAAGTGTATGGTATATTAAACTTCGTCAAGATTAAAACCTTCTGGTCTTTGAAAGATAGTGTTTAAAGAATGAAAGGATAGACCACAGACTGCAGAAGGTATTTGTCAATCATATATCTGATGAAAATTTGTGTCCAGAATATATGTTTAAATATGTGAAGTTCAAATATGTGAAATTTATTATATATCAATTATACTTCAATATGGCTATTAAAATATTAACTAATCATTAAGTGATAGATTAGAAAGAACATAGCAAGGTCAACTATTGTTTACCTATTTTAAGGACACAAGAAGGGTGGGTTTTTTTAAGTTTCAAAATTGAAATTGACACATAGTAATTTTACATATTTACAGGGAAGAGTGTGATGTTTCTATACATGTATACTACATTGTGTAATGATCAAATTAGGGTAATTTATATATCCAAACACTTGCCATTTCTTTGCGGTGAGAACATTCAAAATCCTTCCTATTTTTTTACCATATACAACATTTTCTTACCATATACAATATATCATTGTTAGCTATATTCACCCTACTGTGCAATAGAATGTCAGAATTTATCCCCCCTCTCAAGCTGTAACTTTGCACTTGTTTACCAGTCCCTCTCTATTTCCTGCTTCCTGCTTCCTTCTCCTCTCCGTAGCCTCCAGTGTTCTACTCTTTACTTCCCTGAGATCATCTCTTTTAGATTCCACATATGAGTGAAAGCAGCATTTGTCTTTCTGTACCTGGCTTATTTTCCTTAACATAATGTCCTCCATGTTCACCTATTTTTACAAGTGACAGGATTTCATTATTTTTATGACTAGATAGTATTCCATTATGTATATATACCACAATTAAACAAAAATTTATCTGTTGTTAGACAAAGGTTGATTCCATATCTCCACTGTTGTGAATATTGTGCAGATATCTCTTTGACACACTGATTTTATTTTTTATATATCCAGTAATAGGATTACTGAATCATACAGTAGTTCTATTTTTAATTTTTGAGGAACCTTCATACTGTTTTATATAAAGGTGATACTAATTTACATTCCCATCAACAATGAATAAAAGTTTCCCTTTCTCTACATCCTTAACAGCAATTTTATGTTTTTTTGTCTTTTTGATAATAGCCATTCTAACTAGAGTGAGATGATATAGGGGATTTGATTTTCATCTCCCTGATGATTAGTGATGTTGAACATTTTTCATATACCTGTTGGACATTGTATGTCTTCTTTTGAGAAATGTCTGTACAGATCTTTTGTCCATTTTAAAATTTATTATTGTCATCATTATTATTTTGCTGTTGAGTTGTTTAGATTTCTTTTCTTTTTTAACTTTTAGTTTAAGTTCAAAGGTACATGTGCAGGTTTGTTACATAGCTAAACTTGTGTCATGGGGGTTTGTAGTACAGATTATTTCATCACCCAGGTATTACGCTTAGTACCCCTTAGTTATTTGTTCTGATTCTTTCCCTCCTCCTACCCTCCATCCTCTGATAGACCCCAGTGTGTGTTGTTCCACTCTATAAGTCCATATAGCTCCAACTTGTATGTATTCCGGATATCAATCCCTTGTCAGGTGCAGAGTTTGTGAATATTTTCTACCACTCTATAGGCTGTCTCGTCACTATTGTTGAAGTTGATGGAAGTCTGTTGATTTCTTTGCTGTGCAGAAGCTTTTCAGGTTGATGTAATTCCGTTGTCTATTTTTACTTTTGTTGCCTGTGCTTTTGAGGTCCTATCCAAAAAAAATTTGTGCCCAGACCAGTCATAAAGAGTTTCCCCTGTTTTCTTCTATTATTCTTACAGTTTGGGGCCATGCATTTAAATTTTTAGTTCACTTTGAGTTGGTTTCTGTAAATGGTGAACAATGGAGGTCTACTTTAATTCTTTGCATATGGATATTCAGTTTTCACAGCAATACTTACTGAAGAGAGTGCCTTCTCCCCTTTCTTTTCAATATAGCATTGGAAGTTATAGCCGGAATATTTAGGCAAGATAAAGATATAAAGGTCACATAAGTTGGAAAGAAGAAAGTCAAATTTCCCTGTTAGTAGAAGATGTAGTTTTGTATGTAGAAAGCCCTACAGACTCCACTAAAAAGTGTAACTGTCAACTATTAAATGAATGCAGTAAAGTTTCAGGAAAGAAAATCAACATATAATAACCAGTAATATTTCTGTATGTTAACAATCTAAAACAAAAATAGAAAGTAATTCTATTTACAATAGCTACAAAAATTTAAATACCTAGGAATAAGCTTAACCAAGAAGTTAAATTTATCTCCTGTAGAGAAAGAGCTGAAATTGTGGAAAAACAGACACAAGCTCTTATCATGTGAGTGGCTGACCTGCAACGAAAGGTGCATGCACAGCCTCCCCAGGTGTCTACTGTTAAAGTGAGAGCATTGATTGGAAGAGAATGGGACCCTGCAACTTGGAATGGGATTGTGTCATAGGACGCTGGTGATTCTGGGGACACTGAGTTTGTAAACTCTGAAGAACCTTTTTTGCCAGAAGGAACAGCTTCCCCATCCCCAGTAGTAGCAACATCCCCTCCCTGAGCCATGCTGTCATCAGCCTTTCCACCTTTGTCTGAGGAGATTAACCATGCACTGCCTGAGGCAACAGTGATGGCCTTCCTTGAGGCAGTTGCCAGGCAAAATAATGTTGATTCTTTTCAGGAACCACCGCCAACATCCCCGTTTGCTTCTAGACCTATAACTAGATGAAAGTCCCAGCAGGCCCCTAGAGGTGAGATTGAGAGTGTGACCCATGAGGAGCTGCACCACACTTGAAAAGAACTGCTTGAGTTCTCTAAATTATATCTGGAGAACAGGCGTGGGCATGGATATTAAGGGTGTGGGATAATGGTGGAAAGAACATAGAATTGGATTAGGCTGAATTTATTGATTTGGGCCCGCTAAGCAGGGACTCTACATTTAATGTTGTAACTCGGGAAGTTAAAAAGGTTCTAATAATTTATTTGCTTGGTTAGCTGAAATATTGATTAAAAGATGGCCCATTGTGAGTGAAATGGAAATGCCTGATTTCCCTTAGTTTAATGTAGAGGAAGGGATACAAAGCCTTGGAGAATTTGGGATGGTGGAGTGGATTAGTCACTTTAGACCTACTCATCCCAGCTGGGAGGATCCAGAAGATATATCCTTGACCAATGCCTTGCAAAATAGATTTGTGAGGGTGGCACCTGCGTCTTTGAAGAGCCCTGTAATTGCTATTCTCTGTATGTCAGATCTAGCAGTGGGAACTGCAGTCCTTCAACTACAAAATTTAAATACAGTGGGAATAATTGGATCCCAAGGTGGCAGGGGTCAAGTGGTGGCACTCAACTGTCAAAGGCAAGGTGGGTTTAGCTACTGTAATGGACAGCATAGACAAAGCAGCAATCAGAATAGTCTGACTCATGTAGAGCTCTGGCATTGACTAGTTAATCACAGTGTTTCTAGAAGTGAAATTGATAGGGAGCCTCCTGCATTCCTACTTAATTTATATAAAGAGAAAACTTCTTGGTCGAGTGCACAAAAAACTAATTTGAATTTTAAAACCAGAGAATCATGTCCCCTCAATCAATTTCCAGACTTGAGCTAGTTTACAGACCCAAAACCCCTTGAATGCAGGGGAGGCTGGGCCCCCTTGAGGAAGGACCCCACTACATTACCATCAATTTATGCATTGAATCTTTCCCCCATCCTTCCCCAAGGAGACCTCCAGCCTTTTACCAGGGTAACTGTACATTTGGAAAGAGAAATGATCAGGCATTTCAGGCACTACTGGACACTGGCTCTAAGCTGATGTTGATTCCAGGGGACCCAAAAAATTATTATGGTCCTCCAGTTGAGGTATGGGCTTATGGAGGTCAGATAATTAATGGAATTTTAGCTCAGATCTAATTTACAGTGGGTCCAGTGGGTCCCTGGACTCATCTGTGGTCGTTTCCCCAGTGCCAGAATGCATAATTGGCATAGACATACTTAGCAGGTGGCAGAACCCCCACATCGGCTGACTGTAGGGTGAGGGCTATTATGGTCGGAAAAGCCAAATGGAAGTCATTAGAGCTGCCTCTACCTATAAAAATAGTAAATCAAAACCAGTATCACATCCCTGGAGGGATTTGGAGATCAGTGCCACCATCAAGGACTTGAAAGATGCAGGGGTGGTGATTCCCATCACATCCCCATTTAACTCTCCCATTTGGCCTGCGCAGAAGACAGATGATGAATCTTGGAGAATGACAGTGGATTATCATAAGCTTAACCAAGTGGCGACTGCAATTGCAGATGATGTACCAGATGTGGCTTCATTGCTTGAGCAAATTAACACACCTCCTGGTACCTGGTATGCAGCCATTGACTTGGAAGTGTCTTTTTCTCCATTCCTGTTCATAAGGCTCACCAGAAGCAATTTGCTTTCAGCTGCCAAGGCCAGCAATATATGTTGACTGTCCTACCTCAGGGGTATATCAACTCCCTAGCTTTGTGTCATAATCTTGTTTGGAGAGACCTTGATCACTTTTCCTTTCTACAAGATATCACACTCTTCTATTACATTGATGACATTATGCTGATTGGATCCAATGAGCAAGAAGTAGCAAACACACTGGACTTATTGGTGAGACATTTGTGTGCCAGAGGATGGGAAATAAATCTGACTATAATTCAGGGAACTTCTACCTCAGCAAAATTTGTAGGGATCCAGTGGGGTGGGATCTGTTGAGATATTCCTTCTAAGGTGAAGGATAAGTTGCTGCATTTGGCCCCTCCTACAACCAAGAAAGAGACACAGCACCTAGTGGGCCTATTTGGATTTTAGAGGCAACACATTCCTCATCTGGGCATGTTTATTTGGCCCATTTATTGAGTGACCTAAAAGGCTGCCAGTTTTGAGTGGGGTCCAGAACAGGAGAAGGTTCTGCAACAGGTCCAGGCTGCTGTGCAAGCTGCTCTGACACTTGAGCCATATGACCCAGCAGATCCAATGGTGCTTGAGGTGTCAGTGGAGGATAGTGGTACTCTTTGGAGCCTTTGGCTGACCCCCATAGGTGAATCACAGTGGAGGCCTCTAGGATTTTGGAGCAAGGCCCTACCGTCTTCTGCAGATAAGTACTCTCCTTTTGACCGACAGCTCTTGGCCTGTTACTGGGCTTTGGTGGAAACTGAATGTTTGACTATGGGTCATCAAGTTACCAGTTGTCCTGAATTGTCTATCATGAACTGGGTGCTTTCTGACCCATCTAGCTATAAAGTGGGGCATGCACAGCAGCATTCCATCATCAAATGGAAGTGGTATATACGTCATTGGGCTCAAGAAGGTCCTGAAGTCACAAGTAAGATACATGAGGAAGTGGCTAAAATGCCCATGGTCTCCACTCCTGCCACACTGCCTTCTCTTCCCCAGCCTGCACTGATGGCCCTCATGGGGAGTTCCCTATGATCAGTTGACAGAGGAAGAAGAGACTAGGGCCTGATTCACAGATGATTCTGCACAATATGCAGGCACCACCCAAAAGTGGACAGCTGCAGCACTATAGCTGCTTTCTAGGACATCCCTGAAGGACAGTGGTGAAGGAAAATCTTCCCAGTGGGCAGAACATTGAGCAGTGCATCTGGTTGTGCACTTTGCATGCAAGGAGAAATGGCCAGATGTGTGCTTATACACTGATTCATGGGCTGTAGCCAATGGTTTGGCTGAATGGTCAGGGACTTGGAAGAAGCATGATTGAAAAATTGGGAACAAAGAAATTTGGGGAAGAAGTATGTGGATGGACCTCTGTGAGTGGTCAAAAGCTGTGAAGGTATTTTTATCCCATGTGAGTGCTCACCAACAGGTGACCTCAGCAGAGAAGGATTTTAATAATCAAGTGGATAGGATGACCCATTCTGTGGACACCACTCAGCCTCCTTCCCCAGCCACCCCTGTCATCACTCAATGGTCCCATGAACAAAGTGGCCATGGTGGCAGGGATGGAGGTTGTGCATGGGCTCAGCAACGTGGACTTCCACTCACCAGAGCTGACCTGGCTGTGGCCACTGCTGAGTGCCCACTTTGCCAGCAGCTAAGATCAATGCTGAGCCCTCGATATGACACCATTCTTCGGGGTAATCAGCCAGCTACCTGGTGGCAGGTTGATTCTGTTGGACCTCTTCCATCATAGAAAGGGAAGAGGTTTGTCCTCACTGGAATAAGCAATTACTCAGGATATGGGTTTGCCTAGCCTGCACACAATGCTTCTGCCAAGACTACCATCCATGGACTCTCAGAATGCCTTATCCACCATCATGGTATTCCACACAGCATTGCCTCTGACCAGTGCACTCACTTTATGCTAAAGAAATGCAACAGTGGGCTCATGCTCATGGAATTCACTGGTCTTACCATGTTGCTCATCATCATAAAGCAGCTAAATTCATAGAACAGTGGAATGGCCTTTTGAAGTCACAAGAGCAATACAAACTACGTGATAATACTTTGCAGGGCTGGGGCAAAATTCCCCAGAAAGCTGTATATGCTCTGAATCAGCACCCAATATATGGTACTGTTTCTCCTATAGCCAGGATTCATGGGTTCAGGAATCAAGGAATAGAAGTAGAAGTGGCACCACTCACCATCACCCATAATGATCCACTAGCAAAATTTTTGCTTCCTGCTCGTGCAATATTGCGTTCTGCTGGCTTAGAGGTCTTATTTCCAGAGGGAGGAATGCTGCCACCAGGAGACACAACAACAATTCAATTAAACTGGAAGTTAAGATTGCCACCTGGACACTTTGGTCTCCTCCTACCTTTAAGTCAACAGGCTAAGAAGGGAGTTACAGTGTTGGCTGGGGTGGTTGACCCAGACTATCAAGATGAAATCAGCCTACTACTCCATAACAGAGATAAGGAAGAGTATGCATGGAATACAGGGGATACATTAGGGCATCTGTTAGTATTACCATGCCCTTTGATTAAGGTCAATGTGGAACTACAACTGCCCACTCCAGGCAGCACTACAAATGGTCCAGACCCCTCAGGAATGAAGTTTTGGGTCACTCTGCCAGGAAAAAAGCCATGACCTGCTGAGGTGCTTGCTGAAGGCAAAGGGAATACAGAATGGGTAGTAGAGGAAGGTAGTCATCAATACTAGCTACAACCAGGTGACCAGCTGCAGAAATGAGGAGTGTAACTGTCATGAATATTTCCTCCTTTTTTGTTAAAAATATATTTGTGCCTATATACACTTGTACTAAGAAAATATCTTCATTTTATTTTCTTTTACTTTATTATGTGATATAAGATTTATTGACTTCATATCAGCATTTAAGTATTGTTAACTTTATGTAATAGTATTTGGGTTGGGAATTGGTGTGTTTCTGGTTGTAAGAAGTATAGTTGTGTTATATTAGGCATAATTATGTCCTTATTATTGTTTTTATTTGAAGATTATGTATGATCTCAGGAGATGTATATGGGCTCTAGTTGACAAGGGGTGGACTTGTGATGGTTAATGCTGAGTGTCAACGTGATTGGATTGAAGGATGCAAATGACTGATCCTGGGTGTGTCTGTGCCAGTGTTGCCAAAGGAGATTAACATTTGAGTCAGTGGGCTAGGGAAGGCAGACCTACCATTAATCTGGTGGGCACAATCTAATCAGCTGCCAGTGAGTATAAAGTAAGCAGAAAAGCAGCCTAATCTTTCTCCTGTGCTTAATGCTTCCGGTTCTCGTATATTGGACTCCAAGTTCTTCATTTTTGAGACTCAGACTGACCCTCCTTACTCCTCAAGCTTTTAGACAGCCTATTGTGGGACCTTATTATCATGTAAGTTAATAAACTCTCATGATGAGAGTTTATTAAGGAGATAAATATATAGAGAGATATACTATGAGTTCTGTCCCTCTAGGGAACCTTGACTAATACACTGTATAAGTGGAAAGATACTGCTTTCATTCTCTCCAAATTAACAAGTAAAGTCAATGCAATTCTAATCAACATAGAGACCAATGTTAGTGTTTTAAAGGAAATTATTCTGCATTTGGATGGTTTTTAAAGGTAAAATTTCTATAGAAGAATAAAAATCAATAAATAGCTGAGTTAATCTGTATATAAAATGAGTTAAGCAGGGGAAATTACACTGTTAGATATTAAAACATACTACAAATAAGTAATGAGAAAAATGTTAGTACAGATATAAGAACAGACAAATAGACCAATAGAACAGAACTCAGAATTCATAGATAAATGAAAGTTGGAACTTAATGTATAATGAACATATTAAAATCAATAGGAATAAGGAGGCTGTACAAAATGATGTTGGGAAAAAGCCTTACTTTATGAAGAAAAATACAACTTGTTCCTTACTCTCTAATGTATGCAAAAATTAGTTAAAACTTTTCTGTGAAAAATAAGAAAGTTAATGGAAGAGAATATATGTACAATACTTTTGGACCTTGGGTAGTGGTATTTAGCAAAACCCAATAGCACATACAATAGGAAAAATATGGGTTTCATTACAGCAAATGTACATATTTCTGTTTAATGAAGAACATTGTGGTCAGAATTTTCATCCACATTGGGAGAAAATATTTACAATGAATATAAGTGCAGGAGATGATAATCTAGGATATATAAGGAAATCATTTAAATCAATCAGAAAAAGAGTATCCTACAGAAAAGTGGGCCATGGGTATAAATATGTATATGAACAGATGTTGAATAACATTGTTTATTAAAGAAATGCAAATTAAAACTAGAAAAAGTATCACTGTCACACATCAGATTGGCAAAATTTAGAAAGCTTGATAATGCCAAGTTTTAGCAGCAGTAGAGGCTTCATAGTGCCAAGTTTTAGCAGCAGTAGATAATTTTTATGTATTGTTTGTACACGTGTAACTGTTGCTGCTTTTCTGAAAGCAACCTGTCAGTTTTTAGTTACCTTAACTCAACTTATACCCTATGACTCAGCAATTCTGTTGCTAGGCATGTATCTCAGTGAAATTCTCACAGATGTCCATAGAGAATATGTACCAGGATGTGCATTGAAACATTGTTTAGTTGTACACAGTAGAAAACAATATCCATTCATTGGGGAAAGAGACGGGCAAAACTAGTGGGTGCACACTATGGAATACTATGCAGCAGTTAGAATAAGAGAAAAAAACCTAGATGCATGCACATGCATACAGATGCATAACTCGGTGCTGATACATGTTAAAACAGAATGAGTGAAATATCATACCACAATTAAGATGGCATGTATCAAAAAGACAGAAAATGACAAATGGTAGAGAGGGCACCAGGAGGGGGAACCCTCCTACAGTGCGGGTAGGAATGTAAATTAGTACAGCCACTGTGGAAAATGGTATGGAGTTTCTTCATGAAAATTAAAAATAGAACTGCCGTATGATCCAGCAATCCCACTGCTGGGTATATATCCAAAAGAAAGGAAATCAATATGTTGAAAAGATGTTTGCAGCACTCCCATGTTCATTGCAGCACTATTTACAGTAGCCAAGATATGGAATCAATGAATGAATGGATAAAAAATGTGGTACGTGTCTGTGTCTGTGTGTGTGTGTTGTGTGTCTGTGTGTGTATATACACAATGCAATATTATTCTGCCACAAAAATAATGACACCCTATCATTTGCAGCAACATGGATAAAACTGGAGGTCATTATGTTAAGTGAAATAAGGCAGTAACAGAAAGATAAATATTGCCTATTCTCACTCGTATGTAGGAGCTAAAAAATTGATCTCATGGAGTTAGTGAATAGATGGTCACCAGAGGCTGGAAAAAGTTGTGGTGGGTAGGGGATAAAGAAGTGTTGGGTAATGGATACAAAAATTCAGTTAGACTGAGGAATAAGATATAATGTCCATTAGCACAGTTGGGCTACTATAGTTAACAATAATTTTTTGTATGTTTCAAAATAGCTAGAAGAGTAGATTAGGAATGTTCCCAACACAAATATATAATAAATGCTTGAGGCGGTGGGTATCCTAATTACCTTGATTTCATCATTATGCATCATATGCATGTATCAAAATGTGGCATGTACCTCATAAACATGTGTAACTGTTATACATTTATAAAAATTAAAAAGAAAAAATACAGAATGACAGCTGTAACTTGAAACTATTTTGTTAATTAAAATGACATACATCCAAAACAAAACTAAGTTTACATTAATGTATCTCTCTCTGTCTCTATCTATATTATAGATATAGATATATATCTTACAGAACGTAACATATAGAGTATAAGTGAAATTATTTGGAAGGTAAAAGGGAATGAATGCACATTTTAAATAAGAGAATTACCATATATGAACTGATCATAGAGTAAATAAACTGAGGAGCATAATTGGCTCAACTCTCTGCATCTGAAGGTCAAAATAACAACATATTATGACAAACAAAAAAAGAAACTATTATGGCTGCTACCAAGTACTAGACACTACAATTTTCACCACTGCTACTTCTAGACTCGATTGAAGAATCAGTGCCAGAAACTCGACCTTCCAGCCACCACTTGCAGCCACTGCCAAAGACAGAGTTCCCTCACCCCTCGCCCTCACATTACTAGCTCCTGGGTTAAGATATGACATGAGTGTGACTGATTGGTGAATCCCACATCACAATGCTGTGCCCTAAATACAAGGAAGACTGGGAAAGAGAGTATCCAACATTTTCACTCCTCGTCATCAAATTAGGATTGGTCATTGCACTTCACAACAAGACTGATAATGTGGGGAAGAGTAGCCTAGACATACTAAGGTATTCAGAAACTGGATGGCCAAAGTTAATGACAAATATTTGCTTTTACCAATTTGTAGATTACTTGATTTATTTTGTTGGACATGCTTCCAGGATTAATTTCTACATAGTGTGAATCCATGAACATACTACGATATATATCAGTGTTGATTGATCTTTATTGTTTCCCTCTTCAAACATGATGTGCCTATTAAATGTGAAGATTAAAGTATTTCTAAATTTTAGAAAAACTTGCTTGAAGTATGTTTTAATATATTTTATTCTTGTTCCGTGTGCTGTATATTTTTCTTCAGGGACACCAATTATGCATGTATTATCACCCCTTTGTGTGTTTTCCACACCTATCATCCTCCCATTAATCCTTCAAAATCTTAAAAAAAAAAATTGTTCAGGTTTTTTGAGCCTGCCATCATTATTGCTATTTCTTTTCAGCAGTCTTTCTACTCTTTTCTGCTTTCTTTTGATGTTTTGTTTACCTCTTACATATTTTCCCTTACCTCTGACAGTTGGTGTTCTAATCTTTTATTCATTGTTTCTCTCTAGCTCCACATTGGACTTTTCTCCCATAAAGGCCCTATTTCCTCTAAATTCTCGAATTTTGTTGAAAATGTACAGCAAAATTTTCTGTTTCTTTATAGTGTACTTTTTATGGTGTGGTTCTTCATCTATCTCTTTTTTTTTTCTTTTTGAGACAGAGTCTTGCTCTGTTACCCAGGCCGGAATGCAGTGGCATGATCTCGGTTTACTGCAGTCTTCACCTTTCTGAGTAGCTGGGATTACAGGCACCTACCACCACACCCAGCTAATTTTTCTATTTTTACTAGAGACAGGGTTTCACCTTGTTGGTCAGGCTGGTTTCGAATTCCTGACTTCAGCTGATCCACCCACCTTGGCCTCCCAAAGTGCTGGGATTACAGGCGTGAGCCATAGGACCCAGCCCTTCATCCATCTTTTTATTGTCCAGTTAAATTTCTCATTTTCTTTATAATTAAAAATGTATGCTTCATAGATTTGGCAAGTTTAATTATTTTTTGTTACTATATAAGGTAGTAGTAGTAGTAATATTTTATTGTTTTTTAAATTATCTTTGAACAGAGGGAATTCTTTCTGACCAAGATGTTTATGAATGAATTTTGTAGAGAAGGGACAAGTGGGTGGAAACGATGAACGGAAGGTCTTCTGAGTACCAGGCGGGGAGTTTGAGAGTCTGTTTACCAACACTAACTCATTGAGTTGGTCCTGTGGGCAAAAACAAAATCCAGGAGAAAATAAAACATCTTTTGCTTACAGTAAAACTACATGATGCTACAGGAGTCAGATGCGTGTGTGTGTGTGTGTGTGTGTGTGTGTGTGTGTGAGAGAGAGAGAGAGAGACTGAGAGAGAGAGAGAGACTGAGACAGAGAGAGACACGCACACAGAGAGAGGTAATTTGAAGTTTCAGGGCTGTTTGATTGCCTTTCTTTCTTTAGCATCTTGCCCACAACAGGCCTCTGCTTCTTCAAAGATGGTGCTCCTTTGCTATCCAACCGTAGTTTGCTTAGTATGCCATAGAGTCTAACTTGATTCCAAGAGGCTTGTACAATGAGTCTATGCATACTTCCTGTATCTTTCCAACGAAATAATCAATGTGCACATCTGGCTCTGGCCCAAGATCTTTAAAGCTAGGTGTCTTTTTTGGCATCCTCTCTTACTGTCATTACCATTTTATTTCTCCTAGCAGCCCTTATTTATACATTGTGGTTTGGAGTTATAGGTGTTCCATAGACTCATCAAAATAGCATACCCCTTTCTGTTTTATGTTCTCCTTGTTTGCTTCAGTTCATTTTATAGAGGAAAAAGAAAAAAAGTTATGTTAACTTTTTCCATCTAAAAACTGGAAGAGCAGTGGCTTATGCCTGTAATCCTAGGACTTTGGGAGGCTGAGGCAGATGCTCTTGAGCCCAGGAGTTCAGGACTAGCCTGGACAACATGGTGAAACCCTATCTCTACAAAATAATAACAATAATAATACAAAAATTAGCTAGGCGTGGTGGCATATGCCTGTAGTCCCAGCTAATTGGGAGGCTGAGGTGGGAGGATTGTTTGAGCCCAGAAGGTTGAGGCTGCAGTAAGCCATGATCATGCTACTACACTCCAGCCTGGGTGAGAGAGCATGATCTAAAAAAAGTAAAAAATAGATAAAATAAAAAATAATAAAAACTGGAAGAAGCCTCCTAAGTAATAATGCTTTGACCATGAGGAGCTGAGTACTATCATGTGTGGTGGCCCATTTTCTTAGAGTGATGCCAACTTCAAGGCCTTTACTCGAGGTCATGTCCTCCAACTCCTAAAAAATATTAGATGGAGATGAACATTATAGTGAGGAGCTCTTCAAACTGTGTCTCTCACTCAAGGCAATTCTTATCCTTGATTCAGAAACCACATTTATAAGTTGTGTACAAATTATGAAGCTATAGTCATTTGAAAATGTTAGTCTACTTGTTTGTCCCTTGAAGATGATCAGATCAGCCAAGTCACAAGGTAAACGAGCAACACTCTGATAGTCTGGCCTTCTTTGTTTGTTTCTTTAGGCATATTTATTGTTTTGTTGTAATCTTTGTTGGTTACTTAGAGCAGATATGATCACCATACCCCAAGTATTCTGGAACACGTGAGTCTCTCCCATGGACATTTGTTCCATTTCATTGCATTGACTAGGGACTAACTAGGGGACAGGGTTGAAGGTTGTGATTATATAAACTCAGATCCTTCAATCATGTACATTCCATTTGAAGACAGCAATTAGACACATAACTAAAACACGAAGAAAGTACCTAATCACTGACTAGTAAATTTATGTGGTTTAAATAAGAAAATTGCCTGGTAGGTAGACAACTGCTAATATTAGCTGTTTTATTGATATTATTTTCTATCATCATTGTTATCATCATCATCACCATCATCATCAGTGCAAGGAGGTAATGACATAATTCTATGAATTGACAGAGGTGGATGAATTTGATTTGATGCTAGATTGATTCCATGGATATTGACAATGACCACAAATATGGTCCTTGGATAAAGGATAGGTCCTTGGATAAAGGAAAATCATTAGTGGACACACAGGGAGAACTGAAAGAGGAGAAGCAGGGATGTTTATTGTGCTGCTCTGTCAGGGTGCGTTGTGGCAAAAAAAAAAAAAAAGTAAAAGTAAAAAGAAAACCAAACCTGTTTCAGTATTGGGGCCCATGCATTGACCTTTTGGTTCTGTTTTATTCTATTTAGCTAACTTCAACTTGGTGTGTTTTCTTTAGCATTGCGTTTGGCATCAGCCTGGTCCCAGTATAACAATTTTGAGAGGATGAGAGACATGGATGGAAATAACCCCTCTAAAGTTACTATGACCTTCTCCCGTAATGTATTGTAATGTGGTGGTAATGATAGGTACACTAGCTTCTGTACTTGAAGTTAAAAGAAAATTCAGTTCTGTTTTCTTTTCACCATCCACAAACTGTTATTTGTAATAACAGAGGGAAGAGTTTTCTATAGCTAGCCTGTCAGTGGTTCCAAACTGGAAATAACATCCAACCACTAACTGCTGTTTAATTTTTTTTCTTTTTACTTTATTTCATGCATAACTATGTTTGCACAGCAGGGCGGCAAACATCTGAGGAAATGTCACTTGGAATAGCAAATAAGCTAGCAGTGCCATTGTCTCTGCCTAAGGTCTTACCTTTGGTGTGTGTAGTTCTTATTTACTTTGGTGGGTTAATAGTCCCAGTTCACCAGAAAGACTTAATTTAAATAAAATGAAACCTGTGGGAAGATAAAAGGTAGCAAATGGCACTACTTGCCAAAATGTCAATTTCATACTTGTGGTACTTTATTTCTGTAGAATGGAAAGCACTTCTAAGAGAAACCCCATCACCAAGAGCATTGTTGGCTGCTGAATGACTGAGGGCAGGAGGGAGGCCTGGTGAGAATTCAGCACAGGGCGGGGCCAGCAGAAGCCTAGATGCTCAGTGTATAATCTTTATATGTAACTAAACCCCAGACAGACTTCTTGTGTTTCTGAGGGATGCTCCTGTTTTCTCTCAGGGATTTCTATTTTGGGCGGTTGGCACAAAGAGACGTCAGCGGATGCTGGCAGAAACTATGTTTCTCTCCAGCTGCTCCAATGGAAATCATCATGTTACAGTGAGTCATATTTTTTCCTTTGCCAGTAGGGTTTTATACACCATCATCCCTACTCTAAGACATGCCTAGTGACCAGGAGCAGGAGGAATTCTTGGACCTCTGTGAGTTCATGGCCCTCTCCTTAAAGGAAGGGCCCAAACTCAAAGAAAAAGCTAGAGATTAAGACAGAATCATACTACTTCCCTCCATGAAGTTGACAGTTTTCTTGTATTGGAGCAGGATAGGGGCACAGATAATGGTATACTTTATAATGGGTTCTTTTCTGGCACCTTCTTTCATATTATTTGCCCTTTTCCTCTCCAGCTAACTCCTTGTACCAGAGAGAAAAGCAAAGCATTTAAATTTATGAGTACTGATATAGTTCCAGGTCAGCATTTTAACTACTTTGCGTTTCAGTTTATACATCTGTAATACGTGAATAGTAACCACTTCCTCAGGATTGTTGAGAAGATTAAATTAGATAATTGAGTTTAGTGCATGTAAAATGTTCCCAGCAAAGTTCTGCTGGAGCTAAGCCTTTTTAGATCCAAGATTTTCAACCTAAGATTTACCTCCAGAAGTATTTTGCTGGGAAAATTTTACATGCACCAAACTCAACTGCTGTATTCATAATAGTGATTTTTTTTGTATAATATCTTTCTTCAAAGATACAACGGAGTATCTAACGAAAATTCAACTCAGGTATATTTCTTTACCCATCTTTCTTTATGCAAGCATGTAATTTCTTCCTATGATTTACTAGGCATAGGCATAATGACATTTCAGAATTATGCTCCAGTTACCATGATGGCGACAAGGCTGGATGATGTAGCACTTAATCAGGCATAGTTCTGCCCTTTTAAATAGCTCACAGTCTGATAATATAATTTAATAAAACTATGTGTAATTCAAAATAAACTAGCTGGAGCAGGGTGGAGGGGAGTGGTGAAGTAGGATCGAATAGGGTTTTTGAAGGAGCTAGTCTTTTGGATGGGCCTTGAATTACTTGGGGGCAATACATGTAAATATGTAGATATAGGAAGAAGCATGGAGATTTTGGGGAGTAGGTAAGTGGCTGGATACACAGGGCATTTATTCTTTAGGTCTCTATTAAATTTTAGTGAGCATTCTCAATGCATGAGATCCATGAATTGAGACTCAATCAGAATTTTGAAATACAAGGAAACAGTGAAAATGCCAAATCTCTAGTAGTCATTCTGAGTTACTTTACCAATCACTAGTGTTTGACTCAGAGCAGAGGACACAGGTTAGCTTATGTCGCAGATAAGGAGGTTTTGCTAACCTTATGCAACTTTATTAGATGTGATTTAAGTGGGTAGACTTGGAGATCCACAGTACACATTTTAAACCATTTCATTGATGTTCAGAAGGTGATTTAGACAGGTTTGAAAGAGTTATCAAAAGAAATCAGATCAATCCTGCCTATCCTAGAAGTACTTAGAAACCCGAGGAAAGGAGCTAAGATGACAGTTCTTTTCTGAAAAATGCAGAGAGGGGCTATGCATTCTTTGGTGATGTGCTCCAGAAAAATGTTAACAAAAGGATGATTTTTACTCTTAAACCATCAACTGACTTTGGCCTGCAAAGCACCAGATGGCTTGCATTACTTGTAATGTGCTTTGGTGTGTCTCTGATGATAAATATGAAGGATCCTTTAAGATATACAGAAATATTAAGCAACTAAACATGCTTTTTCCCCTCCCTTTGAAAGTTTAAGGAGTTGAAAGAAACATAAAGGCCTTTTAAACATAGGAAAAGTTATGTATGGTGAGATCAATTTTGCTCCCACTACAATAAGCCAATGACAACCTCTTCTTAGGGGAAAGAATAATTAAGTTTGAGCTCCAAAGGTTAGAACTCTAGCCTGGCACAAGAAAACAAAACCGAAATCACCTTTCACAATTCATCCTCAGTTCTCGGTTGGTGCCTCAATGGTCTCTCACAGTTTTGTTTGTTTTGTTTTGCTTTCCACCAAAAATCATCATGTAGCAAGACAGGTTTTTTTTGTTTGTTTGTTTTGTTTTTTGTTTTTTTTTCCTGCTGTAAGCCAAGCATATTCTTATCACCAACTCTTCCCTTACTTATTCTGGGTGCAAAACCTTTCATAGCCACTCTAGTTAATATTGATGTCTATTCCCTCTGACCTCCTAATTCCAGGTCTCCCGCTACCCAGCCACCCTATTTATGAGCTGAAACCCAATGCACACAGCTTCTGGGGTGGGTGGTCTTTAAGTACAATCTGATCTCATAACCAATGATGTATGTGCCCTGTAAATACCTTATTTAACTGATGCTGTCTTCCCTTAACATGAAGCAGAGAGCCTGGTAAAAAGTGAGAGCCCTGCAATATTTTCTGTTTGGTCCCTATGGCCAATGGGCTATGCTTAGAAATCACCACTGTTTTCAACTGAAGCAGATAGCATATGACAAAGAGTTTTCCAGCATACTCTCCAAACTTGACCTGCCTCATAATTGTAATGTTGGTACAAAAAATTTAAAGAATCCCTTTATTTGTTGACTGAACAAGTATTTTATCCCAGGCTCTGTCCTAGGCTTTGGGGATAAACTAATAGGACAATACAAGTGATAGGCATAACCAAAATTTCAAACAGTAACTATAAAAAAGTGATATAAAAGAAAATAAATGGTCCATATTACTCTTAAGCTTTGTCTTCAGATTCCTGGGCCTGAGAACACTCTACTTTTAGAAGAGCAGCAAAAGATTGACTTAGAAAAAAAAAATAGGTAGAGCACAGACAAATTATTTTAGGTGAATTCTGTGGTCTGTGAAATTGGTGGTAAACAGAAAATCGGGTCTTCCCTTCAGGAGCAAAGACCACATAGACTAGAGCAGAGGAAATTTATCTGAGCATCCAAAAGTACTCCTCAAAATGAGGATGGTCCTCAAAGGCAGAGTGTAATCAATCTACTTCTGAAGTAGATCAGTATGTCTGGCAAAGTAAAATAAGATGTAAGTCTTTGTCTTATCCTTTCTTCTCTGAAGTTTCCATCTTCCAGGGAGCCTCGGGAGCTGGAATCATTTAGTAGAACAATCTCAGAATTCAGGGCCACACTGAACTGGGTTTTGACCCGCCTGCAAATCCCTCTTCTACTACCTAGTAGTTACACAGCTTGGGAAGGTTATTTATTATCTCTGAGACTCATTTTTCTCATTTATTTTTAAATAGCAGGTACTAATATTTAACTTGCAGAATGATTGCTCTCTGTTTCTTCCAAGAAACTAGAATACTAGAACTTATGTCTATAATGGAATTCCAGGAACCAGATGTCCCCTAGAAAGAGGGAGGGGCTAATCCATTTTTGCAGAATGCAGAGTGAAGAGAAGGCGTGAGGGTATAACCAGGTAACCAGGGGAAGTACCATGCCCTAGGAGGCAAACAGAGCACAAGCACTAAATACAAAGTCAGAAATCAAGGAAAGGTAAACCAGAGATTATGGGTTTGGGAAAAGGGACCTGGAAGCCTTGCAGATGCAACAGAGAGAAAGTTCTGTACCTTCTGTTTCAAGCAATCATGAACATTGATGGCTGAGAAGGTGAAGTACAAAGGACAGTACGTGATATGACACTCAAAACTACTTCCATACCTACAGAGTTGCTGGTGCAGCCACTAACATTACAGACAATGTAAACATCTTTAGAATTTGAAATACTTTTACACACATAATCTCTTGGGAAGTGTGGCCTTGGATGGTGGCCCAGATATCACTAAGGTTCAATTTCCCTCCATCTATAGTATGGAGTATCAAGTTCAGAAATTCAACTTGATTTTCCCAAGCTTCCACAATTAATATGATAAAAAAACTTCATAGTTGAATAGAGTATCTTGTGTAAGTAGAATATTCTTCACACAATCAATCGTTTTGCAAAGCTGAATAGCAGAATATCAGAAGGAGCTATAAATAAAATAAAGATTTTTGAGCCACTCCAAAATTGCTGAAATCTGTGAGGTCAAAAATAGGAACCTATATTTAAATGATGACCTCCAGTAATTTTGAGATGGCTGCCTTGGAGTGGAGGAGAATCATCTGGCTACAACTGTTTTACTCCACACATGTATCTGCACAGTGAGACCATGTTGTAGAGACTAATTACTCACCCAGTTAGAGCTAAGCTGGGGCTGTAAAAGCTTTGAGTTTCCTCTTTAAAAGGCTATAAAAGTGACCTTGTTTTCACTCCTGTTTTCCCTGACATCTTTTATTACATTTTATTACATTTTATTACAATTACAGTTATTATCCAATATTTACTTTTAATAATTAAGAATATATTTTAAAAAGAATTAAATAGTGTACAATCAATCTAGCCAATGATTTGATATAGAACCTGGGAACCTGATAAATAAGTACAATCTGATATTTTAATTTCTCACTTAAAACATCATGTAAATAGCAAAAATCTTCTAAATTCTATTTCCAGCATTAAAGGCTAAATGGCAAAATCGTTTCATAACAGATCTTTCATTAAATATACAAGTAACTCCAAGAATTTAGGTAGTACAATTTCTTACTAACTATGACAACAGATAGTGAAACTTCTCACTTGAATTCTGGAGATTAACTGTGTGACCCAGGATGAGGGGCTTATCTTCTCTGAGCTTCTGTTTTCTCCCCTGTTAAATGGAAAACATTGTATCTGCCTCCCAGTATCCTAGGTAGGATTAGAATGGATTGTATTATAAATGTGCCTATGACTAAATTGGGAACATAACAGGTATTTGACAAAATTTAGCTGTGTTTGATCAACCTTTTAAAAATACTTGCAGTAAAATCATTTTTTTTTTTTTTTTTTTTTTT
>NW_012111919.1:8878845-8904658 GCF_000951035.1 Colobus angolensis palliatus | reverse complement strand
AGAGACGGGGTTTCACCATGTTAGCCAGGATGGTCTCGATCTCCTGACCTCGTGATCCGCCCGTCTCAGCCTCCCAAAGTGCTGGGATCACAGGCTTGAGCCACCGTGCCCGGCCAATAAAATCATTTCTTAGTGACTCTTTTAGTTACTGTATTTGTCTCATCCATAAATGAAGGTGGTGTTCAGAAAAAAAAATTATCACTACAATCTCTTACAAAGCTAATATTCTGTATATTTACTATTCTAGAAAATTTTTCATGTGATCTCTTACCAAAATTACTTTCAAGAAGCTGTATTTTGTCATTGAAAAGTCAATGGGAATTCCTAGGTAATCAATAACATTATCTTAAGAGCTTATTAGATATAATAGGATTTGCTTGCATCCAGTGAATTCCAATATTAATAGGAAAACATTAAACCAAACTATGGTAAAAGTCATTCTTTGATAGAAAAGGAACTTCAATATCTTGTATGGCCTTTTGTTTATTCTTAGAGGGCAGGAATTACTGTGCTATTGTCATATTGACACACCAGTTAATGAAAATCTTCAGAAAAAAACAGGGGAACTAGAGTTGTGTATTTATTCAATATTAGGTGGATTCTGGATTTGTTATCCTAACAGTTTACTTTTACCGCAGTACCTATCACGGTGTGTGATACAAAGTAGACAGTTAACAAAAATGTATCAATGGAATTAATAAGTGCATTTTATTAAATTCCATTAATTGGTGTGATAGAACAGAACAAACATGAACTTGAAGTACTCCCACTTTAATTCTTTCATTCTTTCTTTCATTTTCTTTCTTAATTTCTTTTCATATTTCTCTCCCATTTCTTTCTCCTCCTTTTCCCCCACCAGCTGTCCAATACTGATCTGGTCTCTGTTATGATAGTGGGAATCACCAAAAGTGACCTCCAAAGGCCATGGAATGCCAACAAGCAGAAGAGGACCAGGAAAGTAACAGGGCCTCAGAATCGTATTTTCATCATTATCAATAGAACATGACAGATTCTGAGCCAGTCTCTGATTTGGGCATTCAGTAAAAGGGAATTCTGCACGAAGAGTTATCTGCATGAAAACTCTCCTACAGGGAGTTAAATCAGCAAGCAAACATGGTTGATAAATATTCCCATCCCGTTGTTTGTACAAGAATGTAAACCACACCTAAAAGCACATTCCTTATTTTGTAGGGAAATATATGACGATGCACACTTCATCCCACTGTGCCAAGACTTATGCTTAAATTTAATTTCAGTCTTCTTGTTTTCTCCCTGTGCTGCAGTATGATTTCACAGTACATCCTCCCATCTGTTGAAACAGAGAAATGCTTGCATTTTGGGCTGAGATGACTAATATTCATGAGGAATGAATCCAAATCCAAACTAAATGCACATTTTTGCATTTGTCCAAACGTAGCTATGAATTATCTCAGGCTATCAATAGAAGAAGAAGAAAGTTGCTATCTGTAAATCCCTATTTGTTTTCCCAAATTGCAACCTTGGCAATGGGTGTGACAGAAATATGTTCAGTATTCATGGTAGCCTAACCTGCCAAGAGAGATAAAGCTACTTTGAAGTCCGGGGACGAGAAACTACACAGATTTTTACCCCAAACGGGCCTCAAGCCCTTCTCAGAGAGAAGTGGGCTAAAACAGCCTGCCTGTTTCCCAGCCTTCAGAACCAAGGAGATGGAGCCTGCTGGCTCCAGGAGGTAGCAGATTTGAACTTAGTAAAGAAAATGCACTTTAAACCACTCTGGCCAATAATGATGATGGTGATAATATCAATAAAATAATAACAGTAAAAGTTAATGTAGGAAGAATAGCTATTATTAATGCTTGCATTCATTAGGTGATTGGTGGATTCCGGCACTGTGCTGAGTCCTGAGACATGATTCCATTTCCTGACAACATCCCTGGGATGAAGACCGCAAAGCTCAGGTGGTTGAGCAATGAGGCTCACACAGCAAGGAGCAGGGCTAAGGTTCTGACCTCAACTCTGCTTCCCTCTGAAGCCTCTGCCATTAACCTTTCTATATTACCTGTGCTGCCTCTCTGTTTGCGTTGTTACCTTTCTGCGATGAACCCCACCTTGGACCTCCTTTGGGGACAGCTCCTCCTAAAACACTGTGCACAGCAGCTTACCTCACCAACAAACAGCCAACACATACAATCAATGTCTTCTGGAGGCCAGGTAGAAACAATGCCTTGAAAGAGATACGATTCTGTTGCAAAATAAACTGCACGTGTGAAATCCTTTAGCTTTAGCAAAATGTGCTCACACGCCTTCCCTCATAGGAGTTTCTGTCATTACAGATGGGACTTGGGGGACAGCAGGTTTTCAGTATGATGTCACAGGAGCTGACTCTGGCATTTCTTCTCGTCTTAAAGTCTCAAAGAAATTATTTTTTTCCCCAAAGCAAGAATTAGTTTGCTCAGCCAGATTTTCTGAGCACCCACTTTGCACTAGTCTTATGCTAGACACCACACATATATTTCCATTAATTCTAACAAATATATTAATCTTTTTTGTTTTCTATTATTTTGCCTGATGAGAAAAATTAGATAAGATGCATTAGGTACATGCCTGTAATCCCAGCACTTTGGGAGGCCAAGGCGAGCAGACCATCTGAGGTCAGGAGTTTGAGACCAGCCTAGCCAATGTGGTGAAACCCCGTCTCTACTAAAAAAAATATAAAAATTGGCCAGGCATGGTGGTGTGCACCTGTGATTCCAGCTCCTCAGGAGGCTGAGGCAGGACAATTGCTTGAACCCGGGAAGTAGAGGTTGCAATGAGCCGAGATTGTGCCACTGTACTCCGGTCTGGGCAACAAGAGTGAAAATCTGTCAAAAAATAAATAAATAAATACATTAAGTAACTTGCCCGAGCTTTTAAGTCCTATTAAAGCAGTGCTTCACAACCAGAGGATATTATCATTCCCCTTCTCCCAGAAAAACTTGACAATGTTTGGAGACATTTATGTTGTCACATATGGAGGGGCAGGGGACAGGGTTCACTATTGGCATCTAGTGGGTAGAGGCCAAGGATGCTGTTAAACATCCTACAGTACACAGAGTAGCCCCCCAAAGGAAAAAAAATTATCCAGTATAAAATATCAATAGCACTGAATTTGAGATACCCTGGATTAAACTGAGTGATTTGAGACCAGATTCTGCTACCTGGCCCCTTTGGCTGATGACATAGATTCTCTTAGATGGACAGACAGACTCAGCTTTGAATCAGAGCCTCTGGCTGCTCTGCCATGGCTGTGTCTGCTGCTCAATGTCCTGCCACATGCAACAGCCTGGGAGCTGGGGTCCTCCCTGCTCAGCCAGCTGGGTGTTCAGAATGTCCATGACTTAGAGCCCTGATGCTGCTGCAACTCATAAATCTCCCTATATTCCCATATTTTATAAAAGGTGCATCAGGAAACATTAATGACCCAGGAACTTTGGGGTCTAAATAATATTCAGAGAACCCCCTTGCTGAATGAAATTTTGGCTTGAGGAATGGCCACAAAGTTGGCTTCTTTTGACTGGTTTGTGACTCAAGGAATAAGGAAAAGGGATTACTCATTTCTTTTCTGGAATAGAGGCCAATTTCTTTAGGGCAAAAGACTAAGGAATTCAGAGAAGCTTCTCTGAATGGAAAGAAAGGTGGAAAGCTGGCCTGTATTTATGGACCATCAGGACACCGGGCAATTTTAAATCAAGAGGTACTATTCAGTTATTTTAAATCAATAGATGTTTGCTGGAGCAAAACTTAAACTGATAGTGTAAAGACCTGGGATTTGGACCTTTGCTGAGACTTAATCCATTTTCTTATCCACTGAAAACTTATACTGTTAAAGCACTATTGCATGCATGTCAGACTCTGAATAAGACTTGGGCTATATACAAGTTACAATTTTGTGGGAGGGAAATGAGAGAGAAAGTAATATTAAAATAAGAACGAAAGATACCTAGTTATGGCAAAGAGGAATGGGAGCCAGTAGGGGAGGGGGCAAGGAAAGACATTTCAACAGAGAGAATGAGAACTGAAAGAAGTCCAGTGTAATTGGAGCACAGAAAGCAAAGAGAAGAGATGTGAGAGTGAGCTGAAGAGAAGGGGGCAGTGGGGAGGGCAGGCAGGTTCTATTGAGAGTCTAGATACCCACTGAGATCAGTACAGCACCACCCAAGGACACTAGATTCCATCTGAATTTCAGAAAGCAGTGAAAAGTACAGAGACACTGATTAGGACGTTGCTGCAATAGGGTCAGAGAGGGGCAGATGGTCTTTTGACTAGTTCTGTAGCAGGGAATATGCAGACAAGTGGATGGATTTTGTACATACTTTGGTGGAGGGAGGGCAAGGAGTCAGTGATGAATCAGCTGTGACAAGTCAGGGAGGTGGGGTGAAAGGATGCTTGCCAATCTAAGCAATTGAGTGGGTACCATTTCCCAAGACTCTGCAATTCTCATCTTCCTCATCTGTAAAGTCAGAAGAAAATTCTTATCCTTTCTCCCTTACAGGGTTATTTGAAGGACCATGTGATATACCAAATATATGAGGGTTTTCTGGACTATAACTGATGATAAATATTTGATCTACGAAGTGACTGTTTATAATCATTATTGCAGCATATTCATCTCCATGGCTTTGTTATCAGTCTCCGCATTCTGTGAAACACCAGTGCTAGCTCAATGATATCACTTGGGTGCCTTACAGCTTCCGGATTTCACAGTTACAGGGAGTTTACAGAGAATATAAAATGGCAAGGGGGAAAAGTTGTGGCTTCTTGTTTCTCTAGCGTAAACTTGGCTTTTAAGTCTTGAAATCTACTCTGATTGCCATGAGAAACCCTGAACCAGCCCAGTTTCATTGCTGACATGCTTGGGGAATTGGGAATAGACAATGGAAACTGTTTCTCTTGCATTGTTTTACCAAGTTGCCAAAGAATGGCTGCGCCTCACTGATCTCAGCCTGGTAATTATCCAAATGGCTCTGGGTCACCAAAACCACAGGAAAGAGCCTACTGGCTTGCTGCTGCTCCAGGGTTCCAGGGCTCCAAAGATATGGCCTTTTATATCCTTTTGCAGCCTCAGAGACTGTGACAATGATTGAATGAGCCCAGCCCAAGTTATAAGGAAAATGTTTTAGGACCAATATCAGGAGACCTAGGCTCAGCCCCAGCCCTGCCACTTATCAGGAGACCTAGGCTCAGCCCCAGCTCTGCCACTTATCAGTTATGTCACCTTAGGGAATTCACCTTGAGAAGTACCAGTTTCCTTGAGCATTATTTGAGGACAGAGTTAATTGATCCATTTTAGAGTTGTGAGAAGCAGATAAGATAACTAACACAGTTTGTAAATTGCAAGATGAGAAAATTCAATAGTTGGATAAATAAGATGAGTGATATCAGTAATAGTTCCATGGAAAAGAAAGACATAGATTGATCGATCAATGATAGATATGTGTGTATACACTCACAGATATGTTTCTCACTTGGGTGAGGGGATAATATTTGTTTGGAAAATTATATTAAACTAGAAAATTAGTGACTCATTTGTCCATCAGTATACGTTTTAAAACTATAATCTCCATCTGTCAAAGTACAACTCACATAACCTGACTGTATCTTAGAATGCTCCAGAACCAGAGGTTACTCATCTTGGAGATTTCCAATCCTGTGTACTTTTTAGGAGGGTTCACTGAGGGCAGCCACCTTCTGGATGAAACCTGACTTGTTCCTGGTAATCCAGACAGGCAGTGGTGGTTTGGACCTGAGGCCCAGAGACCTCTGAGTCTTCGTTCTGAACTCTTTTTACTCAACCACATGCCCTCTCAGGAGTCTTTCTATTTCCTGCCAAACAGCACAACCCTCCTTGGGAAGGAGAGTCAGGGGCCCAGACTGTTGCTGGTGATGTTGGGGGCAGTAGGCTAAAGGCAGGAGGGAGTATTTCACATTTATTGCATTCATTGCTCAGGCCAGGCAACATTACAGATTCAATTCATGTAATTGGAATTCTTTTTTCCTTTAAAAATAATGACCTCAGCATTTAGGGTCATTACTTTGTACTATTCATAGTTACTCAGTTTTATTTTGCTTCAATTGTGAAATCAAGCAAACCAGCTCTATCACTTTTCAACAGAACAAGGAAGCCAGTGAGTATTAAAAGGAGAACTGTGGATTATTTCATTTGATAAGAGAAAGTCCTTTCTGGGACACCAGCTAGTCACCCCAATTCTGTTTTCTCTTTGGTGGATGAAAACAGATGTCAGGGAAAAAAGATGAACATAGTGGCATTATCTGTCAAAACATCTTGAAGAATTTTTCAAACATTTTGGGTTCGTTAAAATTCAGACTGTGTAGTGCCAAGCAGTTTTGCTTAATTTCTAAACCCCTGAGTATTTAAAGGGAAATTTAATCGGTGTTTTTCTGAATCATTTCATTTAATTCATCAGTGTGCTGTTTCATAAGAGCCATTTGGTGCCAAAAAGGTTCATCTGTGCCAATTTAGGAATTTTATTCTGGAAGACTTAAAGGTCTAAGAGCAGAAAACACAGCAGGGACCTGGGTGTTCTAGACTCTCACAAATCGAGAAGTAGAAAAGGCTGCATATCTTATGGTTTTAACTCCCTGAACTCTCTAGATGGGAAAGGTCTTGCTCAAGTTAATTCCAACAACCAACAAGAAAAGTGGACTCTCAGTTCCTAAATCTGCCAAGGCATTGCTCTCTTTGTGTTCAGAACAACGTAAAGGCCTGTGATGGAGAAAAGAGAATTTACACAGTTAGCAGCGACTTGCTTGTTAGTATGAATGTGTTTTTTTATATATAAATATAATACATAGCAACTAATATTTCTAAAATATTCTGCTGTAATTAATCAGCGTAACTATGCTGCATTGCTGTGGAAAAGCTTTTGCTTTCTCAGAGGTAGAGCCCATGTTTCACAGGAGAGAGTGGGATCCTAAAGATGAAAGTTTACTGATGCTATCCCTCCCCACCTGCTCTCCTCCCACGAACTCGGTGGAAACCTCCACAGTCAGCTTGTTTCTGTGCATTAAAGGCCACAGTTCAATAGTTCAACACACACACACACACACACACACACACACACACACACACAATTTGTAATGCTACCTGTATATTATAAGGACATTTAGAACTGAATATTGGGAATAGGCTAATTCTGTGAGTCTTACAGCTTTGAGCTGATTGTACAGCGAAGATACTGGGATTTAGTGAGGTTAAGTAACTCATCCAAGGTCACCCAGCTAATAAGTGGCAGAACTGGATTTGAGCAGGGACATGTAAAAAAGTACCAGTTATTTCCATTTGCCATTCTGCTTTCTGCAGATAGCTTTGGTACTTGGTTCTAAGTAAACAGAAGTAATGCAGTCACATGAATAATGTTCAAACCTGATTAAATTGAGCTTAGGTATAGTATTCAGGTGAAGAACTTTTAGGCTCCTTTAATATACAGATAGAATATGTCCTTCATTTTTAGGTATAGTTTCTACCATAATGCAAGTGTGAATCATGAAATTCCAGATGACTAGATGATTAAGTGTCTCATAGGACACATTAAGAGGCCTGATTAGTACTGAATTCTGGTGAATTCAGTTCTTCTTGCAAACGTCGGCTCATGGACTATACTCACAGCTCAATTCTCAATCCCAATAAAAGTTGCATGCTTATTTTGTTCACTTGTTCATTCCCACATTTATTCATAGATTCAGTCACTTATACTTTCATTTATCCATTCACTTAGTCCTCATTCATTAATTCACCCGTTTGAAACAGCCAAGAGCAATTTCCCAGTGTGAATAACACTGAACTATGCTAGCTCTTCAGAAACAACCAATATTCGTAAAGTATGACTTTGTCTTCAAAGGGATAATTTCTTTATACATTAAGTATTAAATGCCTGCAATGTTCTAGTACTTGGTGAGATCCTAAGGATCCAGCAGTGAACAAAGGCAACTGTGGCCACCATCTTCATGAAAAGAATTCCATTGGAAAGGCAAGTCTGTTGCCCACAAATGTGTAAACAATGGCAGCAACAAAGAGACCAAGGCTTTGACATGAATGAATGTCTGTGATGGTGAGGGCCTGGAGAGGACTTCACTAAGCAGATGAAAACAAAGTTGGACTTCAAAAAGCTGCAATTCTAGAATGACACTGACATCTCAGGGAATGAGTTGCCCCACGGCCACTTCTCTGATGGTGACCACAAAGGCTGGAAAGAGCTCCTTTGTGCGGAGGAGGAAAGTGGCTGTATGCTCCCTCATAGCAGAGAGGTAAAAGCAAGGTTCTGGGGTAAACTGCCTGAATCTCAGCAGTATCATCTGGACCTAGTCACTTCATCACTCTGTACCTAAGTATTCTCACCTTTCAAATGGAGCTAAAAGTGATACCCACCTTGCAAGATGGCTATAAGGATCAAATGATTTGAAAAATGCAAATATTCATCTTCAGCAGTAAAGCTTTTATTACATTTAAGTGATTGTTTTTCATATTATTCTCATTATAACTCTTCTTTGGAACTTGCTTTTTCTATAGGAAATGTACGTGAAGCCCCTACAGGCCTTCCTTAACCTGTGGATGGTTATGTTGTAGAATATTATTATAATTCAGTTAGAAGTCATATGTAGAGGATTTTCCATAGAAACAGCATGCAAACGATGTCCAGGCTTCTGTGACAACCCATGAGATCGTGTAAAACTCCACAATCCTGAAACAGAAAATAGTTCCAGAATTAGAAGCAGGGCCAGTAGCTGGCCACTTTCAAGGGTGGTGCCATGGGAGGACCTGAGGTCATGAACAGGGTGAAGCAGCGGTTTCTGTGGTTGGCAGCAGCCCTGTCACGGGCGTGGGAGCTGTTCAGCCAGAACTACACCCACGTCAGTGAGCTGCAAACTTTCTCTTGCTTTGGTTTGTGATGACAAATTTCAGGGGTAGCATCTGTTGTTCATCAGGAATTCGGGGAGATGAAGATTTGTTCTCTTCCTGTAAGACTTGGGATCTGAAAAGCATCACCTCTCTGGACAGATTCACAAGCCTAGTTCCTAAGTAGTTTGTCAGGTGAATGCTTCCATGCTTCCTCTGTAGGCCCATAAGCATCACAAATGCAGGGACCTTGTATGTTCTGTCCTGTTGCAGCTTTGATGGCCAGCATATGTTCTCACACATTATAGGTCCTTAGTATATATTTGGCAAATAAATGTTAAGTAAGTTCTCATTTAGCCACCATCAGCCTTGTAATTATAAGGAGACTTTATCAGCTGAGTTATAGAGGAAGGACATTTGCCATGTTCGGTGCACATTAGAGAAATGGGTGACTTGCAGGCCCTGTTCTTTATCCAGTGGATGCTTACTAATCCTCGGAATTAATCTCAGATAGCTCCTTTTCCAGAAAACCTTCTACTATACCATCTGCCTCCAACAGAAGCTGGGATGGATACTTTGAAACTACGCTATGATTTTTTCTGTCATTGCCCTGCATAACTTTATTTTTTGCTTATATCATAAAATGGGAACCCCCTGAGATTTATTCCTCTTTGTAAACCCAACATCTAATCCAATGGATGGTAGAAAGTGCTTAAATGGTATAGGCAGAATAATATCTGCCTCTGCCTCCAAAGATGCCCTTATTTTACTCTCTGGAACCTGTACATACCTTAGGTAAAGTAGCAGATGAAATTAACTTTAAAATAATAAGAATATCCTGGGTTGGGCCCAATATAATCACAAGGGTCGTAAAAGTGGAAGAGGAGACAGCAGAGAGTGATGTGATGTGAGAAGAACTTGCGTCTCCATTGCTGGCTCTGAAGATGGAGGAAAGGGGCCATGAACCAAGGGATGCAGTCAGCCTCTGGAAGCTGAAAAAGGTGGAGAAATTTACTCTCCCCTAGATTCTCCAAAAAAACATGCAACATTACCTTTATCTCTATTTTAGTCTCAGAGACTCACCTCAGACTTCTGACCTACAGCACTCTAAGATAACACATGTATATTATTTGAAGGTTCTAATCTGTGGTGATTTGTTATAGTAAACTACTACAACTGGGATCTTCAAATTTACCATTGGAGATGTTAGGTAATAATATGTAATAATATTAGATGTTACCTATTAATAAGACCTATTAATAATAATACCTATTAATAGGTTATAATATCTAAAAATACCTAGTGGGCAATAACATAATAATGCCTACTGTAACTTTATAACATACTTTAAAAGCAGGAAGTGTGATGCCTCCTGCTTTGTTCTCTTAAGATTGTTTTGGCTATTATGTGTCTTTTGTTGCTCCACATGAATTTTAGGATTTTTTTCTATATCTGTAAAAAATGACATTGAGATTTTTATGGAAATAATATTAAATCTGTAGATCAGTTTGGGTAGTATGGAAATTTTAATAATATCAAGTCTTCCAATATATGAACACAGGGTGTATTTTAATTTATTTGTATCTTCCTTAATTTCTTGCATCAATGGTTTTTTTAGTTTTTACTGTACAAATCTTTCACCTCCTTTGTTAAACTTATTACTCAGTATTTTATTCCTTTTCAGTGTTCTTATAAATAAGATCGCCTTCTTAATTTTCTTTTCAGACAGTTTGCTAGCATATAGAAACACAATCCTTTATAATACTAGCAACAAACTCTGTCAGCTTTTGTCCACCTAGAAATGTCTATTTCTCCGTCATTTTTGAGGATAGTTTTACTGGATGTGGAATTCTTGGTTGGCAGTTTTATTTTTCTTTTGACACTTTAAATGTATCACCCTACTGTCTTCTAACCTCCATGGTTTCTGATGAAAAATCAGCTATTTATTTTATTGATTAATAATGGGTCCATGAAATAGTATCCCAGGGAGTAATTCTCAGGTTCCCACATGCCCATGTAAGAATAAATTCCAATCTCTCAGGTCCCTCTCACTTGGTTTTCCAGGAATTCACAAATGATTATACCAGTGTTTGACAGGTGAGTCCTGCTTGTTTCTCTCTCATTTTGCTGAGGGCATAATTTAAGAGCATACATTTTTGGATTGTGGAATGATACAAATGCCTTTAGAAAGAGCGTTAATGCCATCAGGGTAAGTGCCATAAGAAGTTGCCCTCTCCAGAGACTATACCTTTTCCTTAACAAGTGACCCTAATAAAGAAATGTTCTATGGATCAACGAGTCAAGGGCAGGACCATCTATTTCTGCAGTGATGTGGCCAGGCTGACATTTTTTTCATGTCATTGCTGCACATGTCAGAGTGAGCAATTTCCCAGGCCACTGTGATTCTTTAAAATGAATTGGCTTCTCCTTTCTAGGATCATGCTTAATCAATGTATTGAACTCCCAAATAAACATGACCTCCCTTCACCACATAGATGCTGTCAGGTCCCTGTGCTGAAGCAGTACTGTCAGCAAGGCTCACATTTAAAGCCCTGAATCTGGCGATGCTGGTGTTGCTAAAACTCCTGCAGATCCTTGCCCCCACTGAGGTGCTTCTCCAAGATGTGTGTGTGTGAGGGGTGGGGGTAACGATCCAACAATTCTAAGGTTGAGTAAGTCAGGTCAGATCACTGAACCCCATTCTGATCAGGCTCCTGAGGTGCCATTCACATTGCCATCCCTCCTGGACACCAGCCAGCACAGAGGGCTACGACAGGACAGCTTTCAGTATCTCAGACTTCAGGACCCAACCCAACATTCCAGATCAACCTTCCACTCTTCTGCCCTTATGTCAGTGCAGAGGCCAGTTGGACATCCTTAGAGTAACTTTAGTTTCCAAGGATTTCAGTGTTGTTGATCTAACTCAAACTGTCTCTCTACCGTTGAATCTGAAAAAAGCTAGAAGCTGGGTCTGTATTTCTTCTTTTCGACACGACCTTGCACTCCTTATGCAAAAGTCCTCCTAAACTCTGTGTTCTAACTCACTGGAGGAAGCAGCTTCTACAAAGCTCTCCCACTCCTGTCCCCCTACCCTCACACACACAAACACAAATACAGACACATAAATATACACATACAGCTCACAGAAAAGTTCGTGTGCAATCTTTTGTGTACATAATTTAAAGAAAGCCATTCTATAATACAGAACATTTTCTAATACGTAAAAACAAGTGGTTTTATTTAATGGCAGATTCTTTTTTTGAGTAAGTCATCCTCATCCAATAATGCTCTACATACATGTTGCTAGACTGATTGTTGAATGTGTAGATGAACAGGGGAGACTGCAAGGATATTGGGAGAATTGGAATAAAATGGAGCTCTTTAATGAAACTCATTTGGGGAAGACAATTTGGGTTGCAGAGGGGTGGATTCAGGGATTTGTTTCTTTCAGTCTTAATCTGTTTTATTTTGCTATAACAGAATGCCAAAGAGTGGGTAAATTGTTAAGGAAAGAAGTTTATTTGACTCATAATTCTGGAGACTAGGAGTCCCAAGATCAGGCAGCTACAGTTGGTCAGCTTTTGGTGAGGGCTTCATGCTGTGTTATAACCTGGAGGACAAGTAAGAGGAAGTGGGCACCTGCAATAATGAAACCTGAGAGGAAACCTTGCTTTATAACAACCTGTCTTCTTTATCTCAAGAACTAATTCATTCTCACAGAGTAGAAACTGGCTCACTACCATGAGACTGCATTTATCCCTTCATGAGGGCCAATCCCTTGTGACACAAACACCGAGTGCAGGTCCCACCATCTCTCAACACATTTATACTAGGAATCAAGCCTCAACAAGAGTTTCGGTGAGGACAAATCATCTTCAAACCATAGCACCATCTATATTGATAGTCAAAATGTCAGTCATTCGACAACATGAGTAAATTTGTTACCCAGGAAAGGGGACAGTTCAGTGGGATAGGGGAACCAGGAGCAGTGACCTAACTGACTCCAGAGAAGGGCTAATAACATGCCAAGTGGCTCACTTTCTTTTGCATTCTACTCTCCCCCAAGTTAAAAGATATAAATGATTGACTATCAGGATAATGAGAAGCAGATTTGCCTCTGCTAATTTCCAGGATGTGGAAGGCCTTTAGAAAAAGCCTCATAAGACATTACTGAGTGTTAACGAGATTCACCTCCTTGATAGAGGGCGTATGTAGGATGCAGAAGGACAAATCTGTGCGCCAGTATGGTGGATGCTGCAAGAAAGGACAGAACTTCACAGATAATACCTGTAAATTTACCATGTGGTCTGTTAGATGAGGAACCTTCTTCTTTTATTTTATGTGTCAGAGACAGGGACCAGTAAAATGCAGTCTACCCTCCTTCAGTCTGTAAATGTATGCATCCTTTCTTTAGAAGAGGGCTGGGGCCTGTCTAGAATGTCTGTCTCTCTCTGCTCTGAATGGAGTCATGGGGTACCTGTTAGAACCCTAAGACTTATCTGAATGAACACTTGAGTTATAATTGCTGAGGTTGCATAGAAATAGTAATTGAATGCAATAATCAGCTTCATGAGATTAACTTAGTATAATCCAGAAGCAGAAAGCAAAAGGCAAAGAAGGTTCTCCCTAGAAAGAGACCTGCCTCTAGATCATGAAGCAGGGCATGCAGGAAAACTTGACTGAGCAGGGAACAGTGGCAAAAACAAGGAGTCTGGAACCTGGACTTCCTCTTACTAAACCTCAGGAGCTCCTTGTCAGAAGATGGCATCTGCCTGCCTGCCTGCCTGGCAGAGATACACTACAGGCGCTGGCCTCCCTCAGAAACGGCTGACTGATTTGTTTGGCCAGGATGGTGTGGAAATAACTTCTCCAGGTAGCTGTGGTGGAGACTGAAAAGGGCCATAGCACCCCATAATTATAATGGTTGTCTTGTAGTGCCAAGTGGATACAGGGACCTATGTCATTTATCAGGGACCTCTGACACATGGGTAAGATTAAAGGGGAAATGAACTTTGCCTTATGGCTATCTCATAGCATACAAAGAATAAGAATGCATATAGAGTGTCACTGAGTTTCAGGATTAGAACTGGTCTTAAAGATCTCATCCTCAGGCCGGGCACGGTGGCTCATGCCTGTAATCCCAGCATTTGGGAGGCCGAGGTGGGCAGATTGTCTGAGGTCAGGAATTTGAGACCAGCCTGGCCAGCATGATGAAACCACATCTCTATTTTTTAAAAAAGCAAAAACAAAAACAAAAAAAACTGGGCGTGGTGGCAAGCGCCTATTATCCCAGCTACTTGGGAGGCTGAGGCAGGAGAATCGCTTGAACCTGGGAGGTGGAGGTTGCAGTGAGCCGAGATCATAGAACCACTGCACTCCAACTTGGGTGACAGAGTGAGACTCCATCTCTAGAAAAAAAAAAAAATCACATCCTCCACATCTTCCATTCTATGATGGAAAAACTGAGCTTGAGAGGAGAAAACACTTAGACAACCCCTTTTGTTAAAGTGTGTGGACTGTTTGGACTTTCTGAACAGTATTTGCCAATGCCCCTAAGTAGGGTTACCCTCAAAGTATACTGTTTGCTTTAGTCTCTTCTCACATTGCTATAAAGAAACACCCTGAGACTGGGTGATTTTATAAAGAAAACAGTTTTTAATTGGCTCACAGTTTTGCAGGCTGTATGGGAAGCATAGACGCTTCTGCTTTGGGGGAGGCTTCAGGAAGCTTCCAATCATGGACAGCAAAGAGGAATCCGGTGCCTTACATAGTAGGAGCAGGAGCAAGAGAGAGAGGGAAGAGGTACCACTCGCTTTTAAATGACCAGCTCTTATTAGAACTCACTATTGCAAGGACAGTACCAAGTGGGATGGTGCTAAACCATTCATCACAAACCTGGTCCCACGATCCAGTCACCTCCCACCAGACCCCATCTCCAACAGTGGGGATTACAATTTGACACGAGATTTGCTGGGGACACAGATCCAAACCATATCACTTTGGAAATGCATTTTATCCCTTAGAAACTAATTTGTCATTGCAATGCAATAGGAGAGCAAAAAGCCCAAGGGATTGAAAATACACTAAGATGTATTCTACGCCATCAAGTTTCTTGCAGTATAAAGGAGTGATAAACTCTAGCATGGAATAATAAATGCTGTAGAAGAACACGTGTATATTTAATTTATTCTTACAAGAAATGTATGAGATGTCTATATTTACCAAACTAGGATCATGGTAATATTCCTTACAGTTGGAGCTTTCAGCTAAGATATTTTCAGATGAATAATGTATTACTATTATTGTATTAGATGCTATAATAAGAAAAGTAGCGTATGCGGCAAAAGAGAGAAAATAAGTAAATTTAGCTTTTACTATTATAATGAAAAAAACTACATTGTGAAAATTTTAAATATATTATGAATGTTATCAGTTTTACATATAGCTTACTTTTCTTTGAATAGGCCGACTCATAGTGCCTAAATTAATCATGTTGAAAATTAGTGTTACCCTCTGTCTTAGTCCATTTCTGCTGCTATAATAAAATGTCATACCGTGAGTAGCTTATAAGCAACAGAAATTTATTTTTCATCATTCTGGAGGCTGGAAAGTTCAAGATCAAGGCACCTGCAGATTTGGTGGTAAAAGGGATAAGTGGACTCTCTGTGCTCTCTTTTATATAGAAACAAAACCCATTCATGGAGGGAGCGTTCTACCCACATGAGCTAACACCTTCCAAAGACCCCACCTCCTATGACCATCACCTTAGCGATCAGGATTTCAACGTGCAGACTTTCCGGGGGACACAAACATTCAGACCATAGCACCCTCTATGAATTTTTGCACGCAGAAAACATTCTGAAAGTGATTATGTGTTATAGTTTGAGTTTGTCTTCCCTAAAACTCATGCAGAAATGTTATCACCAATTTGGTGATCTTGGGAAGTGGGGCCTAATGGGAGGTGTGGGGTCATGGGGATGAGTCTGTCATGAATGACTCACTGACATTCTTTTGGTAACGAGTGAGTTCTCGCTCTGGGGAAAATGGATTCGTTTTCACAGGGATGTTCCCTTGAGAGTGGGATGTTAGAAAGCCAGGACACCCCTTGGGCTTTGCCTGTTTGCACATATCTGCTTTCCCTTTGACCTTCTCCAGCATTTTAAGACACAGTGTGGAAAGTCCTCACCAGAACCCTAGGAAATGTTGCTAACATGCTTCTTTTACTTCCCAGCCTGGAGAATGTGAGCTAGATAAGTCTCTTTTTAAAAAATAAAATAAAATAAATTATCCAGCCTCTGGTATTCTGTTATAGTAACACCAAATAGACATGACATTAAGTTAATATAATGGGAGTAATCTGCAGTTGGTTAATTATTCAGTAAACCAAATCAACAAATATTTTTTGTAGCCCACTGTGGGGGGTGTGTGTGTGTTAGTGAGGGGCTGGGTGCTGATTGAGGGGAAAGATGAGCTGAGTGTGTGTGTGTGTATGAGAGTGTGTGTGTTGGTGAGGGGGTGGGTGCTGAGTAAGGGGAAGGATGAGGTCTGCTTGTGAGCATGTGTGAGTGTGTACGTATGTGCTTGTGTGGGGGGTGGGTGCTGAGTGAGAAGGATGAGCTGAGTGTGTGTGTGTGTGTGTGAGAGTGTGTGTGTGTTGGTGAAGGTGGTGGGTGCTGAGGGGAAGGTTGAGGTGTGCGTGTGTGTGAGAGAGTGTGTATGTTGCTGAGGGGGGTGGGTGCTGAGTGAGGGGAAGGGTGAACTGAATGTGTGTGTGAGAGTGTGTGGGTGTGGGGGGGTGGGTGCTGAGTGAGGGGAAAGTTGAGGTGTGAGTGTGTGTGTGTGTGTTGGTGTGGGGGGTGGGTGCTGAGTGAGGGGAAGGATGAAGTGTGCGTGTGTGTGAGAGAGAGTGTGTGTGTGTTGGTGTGGGGGGTGGGTGCTGAGTGAGGAGAAAGGTGAGGTGAGCACAGATCAGAATAAGGCCCAGAGTGCTGCTGAATACAAAATTATGAGGCAGCCTCAGTGATCTCCACTGTCATGTGTGACTGCTAACGAAGAGATCTCATGGCCAATGCCACCTTCAGGTCTCCAGAGAAGAGGGTTGATGTGTTTACACAGGTCGTCACACCTTTGACCTCCTTCTCTTACTCTGCCCAGAGCAATATAAAGTAATCCCTGTATGTTGGGGAAAGCCTCAGCCCTCATTCTCAAAAGCCATGCCCTTCATCCTGTATGTAGCACACATTCTGACCCCACCTTGTCAGCCGGTATGACCCTCAAGTATGGGAAAATAATAGGCTGAGGAAACAGGTTATAACTTCCCAACATTGGCTCCATGTGGAGCTGAGATCATACTCTGCCCTCACGTGGTTAAGGGAGCCTTATTAATGTCAGCAGAAGAACAGGACATGAAAATACATCTCTACGTGTGCTGGGATGCTGAGGAGTGAGACAACACTCCCATAATAGCTCTGGAGGGGCCCTTATAAGCTGTTAAAAACTTATTTCATGGAAGCAGGGAGAAGATGAAGATTGGTGTATTTTTAAGCTTCTTCAAAGTTGCTTTCTCAAGCAAAATCACAGAATAAGTCTCATTTTGTATTAAACTCTCTCCTAAATTTTAGTGTTTGACTTAACTATTGATACTTAAATCAATTATATGTATACATATGTTTATATTATGTATATATGAATGTAAATATCTTCCTTTATATATTATAAATTTTAGTGTTTGACTTAATTATTGATTTTTAAATAATATATATGTATATTATATATACAAATGTAAATATCTTCATCTATATAATATATATAAATGTAAATATCTGCCTTTGCATTTCAGAAAACTACATTGGCCTTCATCTTGCTGTCCCTAAGTGGCTGCCACTCATAACATAGTCATAGTTTTAAGTTTATTTTTAAAGATAAATTTTTTCTTACACTTTTGGAAACAACTACCACTTTGTAATATAGCACAATCCTATATAAACTGATATATGTTACACAATATTTTATGATACACACACACACACATATAGCATCAACATTCTTTAGTATTTCACAAAACATACTATAGAATTGCCTGGTAATTGGCAAGCTAAACAAATTTGAGAACCACCAGACAAACAGAATGTTGATTCAAAGAGTTGTCCCTCCAAATCTCTCCACTTGGTCCTGTCCAGTTTAGCTAAAAACACGAGTGAAATGGGCATATTTGCTGTGTGCGCTGGTGTTATGTATCTACTGACTGGGGTGACTATCAGCAAAATTGTCTGCAGGTGTGTGCCTTATCTTCGTTTCAGGCTAGACAGTGGGAGAAAGTGACTCTGCTTTAAATTTGTTCCACGCACACAGACTGTATGTGTTTGGTGGTTGGCTGATTTATTGATTCTTGAACTCAGAATTGCTGTGGGTTGATACATAACTTAGGGGTCTTGGAGAAAGTAAAGCCTTAAACCTAGAATGGACTTTCAGAGATCCTTTGATTTAGAAGAGAGCCGAAGGTCTCTAGCAGCCAGAAACTCCTTAGCACCTCATGAGAGAATCAGCAGGACATAAAACGGTGAGTCCTGGCCAGGCGCGGTGGCTCATGCCTGTAATCCCAGCCCTTTGGGAGGCCAGCGTGGGCAGATCACGAGGTCAGGAAATCAAGACCATCCTGGCTAACACGGTGAAACCCCATCTCTACTAAAAATACGGGAAAAAAAAAAATTAGCCAGACGTGGTGGTGGGCCCCTGTAGTTCCAGCTACTCAGGAGGCTGAGGCAGGAGAATGGCATGAACCCAGGAGGTAGAGCTTGCAGCGAGCTGAGATTGTGCCACTGCACTCCAGCCTGGGAGACTGAGCGAGACTCCATGTCAAAAACAAACAAACAAACAAACAAACGAACAAAAACTGTGAGTCCTGCATCCCTGTGGGTCATCTCTGCATCTCTGCCTTGGGTGTTATTCCAGCTCTTTGGCAGTTCTACTTAGTCTCTTGGCATTTTTTCCTTGTGCAGTCTTTAATTCTGACTTGTGCCATTGCCCTGATACTGTGACCATTAGATTTTTGCAAAGGAATCTTTCAAGCAGTGTCAAAAAGGGCCAGAGACCCCATGGCACTACTCTAATCATTTTCTTTTGTTTTCACCACAACAGGTGCAGTCATGATTGCTGCTCTTAGATAAGATATGAATTGCACTTAGTGGGAGTAATCAGTATGTGCACATTCCTCTTTCTGGTTTCCCCAACAGATTAGGGAAATGTGTGCCTTTGCAGCTCTGAAAAAGCAAAACTGTGCTATGATGAGTTGCATAATAAATGGAGGTCATCACTAGAATTCTTCAGGAGAAGGGGTCATAATTAAATAGCTCTCAGCATTGTAATAGAAAAGGAAAGTGGAGTGTCCTTGACACAATGGCAGCCTTGACATTCTCCACCAAAGTTTGACCACCGGCCATGACTGCTCCTCTGTTTTTGCCCCTATGCACAAATGACAGCTGTCAGCTTAAAGACCTAGAACTATCAGGATTGCTCCAAGCTGAGGGTGAAAAAAGTGCAGAAAGCACCTGTAAATTGTTAGGATAGTACATTTCTAAAAAATGAAGGACACGTAAAGCAGATTGGAGAGTCTGTTCCTTAATGTCTTGAAGTTTTCTCTTTGCTATTAATCAAAGTGTAGAATGGCCTAAAAGGAGGAAGCACCTATAATTTTGACAGGCCGTAAAACAAGCAGGAGTTCACCAAGCTGAGTGAGCAATTTTCTCAGTTTTTCTAGTATAATTTTGTTTTAATTCTCAAAAATAGTCAAGGTAAAATTTCTTAAAGTGAATTTGAATTTTTAAGAATTAATGCCTTGCCTTTTGTACTTGCTCTTTTACAAAAGTAAAAAGCTGGTTTGGGAATTAAAGAAAACTTGGGATCCTTAGGGCATGGAAGGCTTTGCATATTGAGAAGCTCAGCCCTGATTAGGATATCCTGAAACCCTACAAGCAGGACAGAGCTGTGTGCTGTAAGGATCTCTGAGGTGTTTTCATTCCAAGGCTGGTAAGAGTCTGAAATGTCACTCTTATCTAGTTTCTACTTGGAGAGTTCACTCTGTCTTGCACCATTGTTTTAGAAATGTCTTTTTCATATTGACCTAAACTCTATCTCCCTATCGCTTTGTTCCTTGCTCCTCATCTAAAAGCCCCAGGGTCCCTTCTACCTAACAGTAGGGGACATGCAGAGGCTGCCTTTTCTTCTCTCCACCTCTCAACTTTCTTTTCTTCCTAGGCACAACAGTCTTCACAACTCTTCCATCTAGGATGTGCTTTAACCTTTCTTCTCTCTCCTGTCCTCTCTTCTTTAGACCCACTACAGTTTGCCTAGAGAAATGTTTTTCCTAGAATAGAATATGATACTCCGAGTGAGATGAACACATCTCATATTCTAAAAACAAGATACTCAAAAACTAGGCAGTCTAAATATGACTGTTTAAAAATGTTAAAATCAGTAGGATCTCACTAATCATTACACAACTTTAGAATTTTCTTCAAGATCATAGGATACAATACCAAACAAGTAAAAGTGATAAATTGCAAATGCACGTAGACACATGTAGATCTATATGTGCACGCATGGTGGTCCACTTGACAGAGGGTCCTTATAAACTGCATTAGGTCCAGAAGCTTCCAAAATGCCTTGAGTTCAATTTATGAGGTAGACTTTCTTTGGAGGTCTACAAGGCGTAAATAACTATTGATTAGCTTTTTAGAGACAGGTTTGTAGTAGAACCATGAGCGAGGGCATTACAGAAATGCCCCCAATGGGGTCATTTTGAGCTGACCTGGGACTACATAAAAACGGGAGTATTGAATGCTTAATGTCACATTTTATTGCTTGGTTCAGCTAATTTGTCTTGTGGGAAGCAAATGTTTTTGAAAGCATTCCAGAGCCTTTGTAGTGTTAAAGCTCATTACCTTGGATTTCATATGAGCCAAAAAATATACAACCATCTAAGTGCTCTGAACCTCAGCAAAATTTCATGACTAGAAATGGAAGCAAAGCTGTGTATACCATGTCATGCAAAAATGAGTTGAATTTAGCAATATGTATTTTTAGTAGTAAAAGGAAGTATAATCAGTTTCAGAAACATTCCTTTGTTATTTTTAATGCTGAAGAATAAGTTAATGAACAGATTTAACACAGATAGAGTATATCTTCTTTAGCGAAATTACATCATTTTTCTGTTAATACTGAACCCTCAATCCTGGTGTTTTCAGTGAGTTTGAAAAAAGACTGCGCATATTTTAGCTAGGTAGAGTACTTTGTATATACCAGAATATATTTTTCAATCATCTACAGTAGACCCAGCCTTCGGTCAGGTTCTTTCCTGTAAGTAATTAAATTCTTAACTCTTAAGGAATTGTTTATTCCATTTTACAGATAAGGAATACCACTATTCTCCTAAAGAAAAAATAATCAGGGATAAACAAAAGCCAGAAGAATGTTGTGCCTCCATTTGGCCCTAAAGATACTAACAATTTGATCCTAATCTACCTTGATAGAACTTGTTTTCCACTCATATCCTTAAGGTGTTCTAATACTAACTCATTGAGCTTGGTAGCGGTCATCAGTTTGTGTATTCAAAATGCCGCGAGTTTGTTCTGTCTGAAATATTCTCTTTTGTTGACCCTATGTTGAAATGATCCATCTTTCAACCATCTGAATGATTCTTTTTACAGGAAATACTCTTAGCCTTTCCCTGACTTGAGAATGGTTTCTATGTCCTCTTAACTCTTTGTCCATAGATGCTGAGAGAATAGTAAAACATTTTACTACTAATGGGGTAAAAAAAAATCAAAATATGAAATAAAAACTTTAAAATGTTCTTTTTATTCTGTAAAGGAACTGTGTATTATGACTTTTTAATGAGTGATATAAACTGGTATGCAGATTATTCATAGAAACATCCTTGTAATTTCCAATTCATTATTGACATTTTGACACCCTACTTGTGACTATTATTTTGATACAGTGTCACTAGCTAAATAAAGACCCTGTTTGTAACTATATTTTGATGAGGAGATGAGCACATATTTTCAAAAACTTCTCATTAGAGAGCCTTTAGGTGATTCAGCTCAAGTTGTTTGTTTGTTTGCTTGTTTTTACCAACAGTTCTATTGTTCATGGTACCAAATCCTTTATCATTTTCAGCTGAACATATGTAGATACATGCATTACTTTTTAACCCATATTTTTATCTGAGATGTTAATATAATAAATATCTCTTTTATGATATAGATCATAAAAAGCTTTTTTTGGAATGTTATCTTTATAAACTTGATTTATAAACTTGATATTTTGCTCGCCTTTATAGAGATTTGCAAACTTTCTTGGTTAAATTGAAGGATACACATAAATTAATTATATTTTTACCTTTTGTCATCAAACTGTGGTCACATATTCATATATCAAACATTTTAATATTTCCCTTGGATTATTATATATTTTTTCAAATATTTTATCATCCTTGTTTCTATAATATCTTGCTTCTCTTTCATGGTTATTTTGTCAGTTTCTCTAAATGGTGGCTAAAAGATGATATCTGGTAAAGTTACGGCGAATATTGAATTTAGAAATCCATTTATTAAATTGTCATTTTCAAATTGTGCAATTTATCTAATTTCAGCATTTTTGAGTGCTTATTTTAGGTGTAATTTAATTTCCAAAGGCTTTTGTAGCTCTAGCACTGTAGACTATTTTTGAGAGTCAAATGTTCTTTCAATAGTCATGATTTTGATTCTATATGTATCTATATATCTCTCCTCTCTAATGTTCATTTGATCCATAATCAATACAATTTATTAATTTGTATTTTATTGTATTATATCTTCCTCCAGAGCAATGACTTAGATGTATCAAACAAAGACATCCGGAAATATTTCTCAAACTACGGGTGACTCTTCTACCTTTCTCCACAGCCATAGCAATTCCTATACAGCCTAACATTTTTTATGTGTGTGACAGTGTCTGGCTCTGACACCCAGGCTAGAGAGCAGTGACACCATCATAGCTCACCACAATCTGGAGCTCAAGTGATCCTTCTGCCTCAGCCTCTCAAGTAACAGGGACTAAAGACACATGTTGCCATGCCTGGCTAATTTTTTTATTTTTACTTTTTGGTAGAGGCAGGGGTGTCTCCACATTTCCCAAGCTGGTCTCAAACTCCTGAGCTCAAATGATCCTCCTATCTCAGCCTTCTGAACTGCTGGGATTACAGACATGAGCCACCACACCCTGCTAAGCATAGCCTTTTAATCTTTAGTTTCTTCATCAATGAATGAAGGGAAATATCTTTTCATATATTTGTTATCAGAAATGAAATTGTATGTAAATGTAAATTATGTGTAAAAGCCTGACATACATTATTAAGCTGCCCATAAATTATGCTGTAATTATTATCATATGTAATGTGCAATTGTTGTTTCTGTATGTCTGGTACTTTTGCTCCCTTGTTCTGATAGTAGAAAAATTTTCTTTGGGATCTACTCCTCCCTCATTGAATCCATGGGTTTTTGCATGCTTCCAATTCCATTACCCCATTTTTGAGAGGCTATGTGAGCATAGGACTCAGATCCAGATAATAATAACATTCCAAAACTCTGGTGAGAGTGATCGATGTGGGAATAGGCATATGATCCACACTATAGCAATCAGTGTTTTCTCTAGGACCCTCCTAAGTAGATCAAGTAGAAAAGATTCCTTTTCTTTCTCAGAGGATGATGATTATAGACCTAGGGTAACCATGTCCTCTGCATTATGGGGACACAGGAGAGAATAAAGCTGACACCAGGATACACATTGACACTGGGGAGAAGTAGTGAAGACAGCATCCTGGAAGAGGTGAGACTACTGTCCCTGAAGTTACTACAACTCTTCCATTAATTTTGTGAGCTTCCATCTATTCTTACATGAACATTTACTAAAGTAAGTTGAGTCCAGCTTTTGTCATTTCTCCCCAAGTGCTTTTCTGATAAGTATGTCAGCTTGTGTAATGATGAACAGCACTATAAGAAAAAGCAGCAGGGCAGACCCATTTCAAGTAACCATGGTGGTATTAGCAAGCTTTAGATGTGGAATCTCTCTACAATGTGAGGAACAGCTACAGAGCCAAGAGAAAAACAGTGTCACCAACAATGTCTTTAAGCTGTTTTAATCCTTTAAAATCTTCATGAATTGTTGCAATATTTTTGTGCTCTCCCACATTGTTGCCCAGCGCTCTTCTAAAATGTTTCTTCATAAATTTCAATCATTCTAAAGAATGTAACTGCCAGTATATGATAGTAAAATGTGAACATGAGAAGAATCCAATTATTCAGTGAAGTTTATCCATTAGAACCTTAAAACTCACAATTTGACATCCACTAAAATCCTTAAAAATATACTAGGTGTACATTTATTAAGCAGTTAAGGCTGGGCACCATGGCTCAAGCCTATAATCCCAGCACTTTGGGAGGCCGAGGCGGGTGAATCACAAGGTCAGGAATTCGAGACCAGCCTGGCCAATGTGGTGAAACCCCATCTCTACTAAAAATACAAAAATTAACTGGTCATGGTGGTGCATGCCTGTAGTCCCAGCTACTTATGAGGCTGAGGCAAGAGAATCTCTTGAACCCAGGAGGTGGGGGTTGCAGTGAGCCAAGATCGTACCACTGCACTCCAGCCTGGGTGACATTATTTCTTTCATAACAAATGAAAGAAATAAACAATTGAAGCATGTTCATAAATCCTTTCTCTCTTTCAAAAGTGTTTCTTTTCTATATCTACCAAAAGATTTTGTCCCAATATACTGAACTTTTATGCTTAAAGGCTGTGACTGATCACCCTATCCTACCACTCTTAAACAGAAGAATATATAAAAATTGAGATAAGACTTTTAGTTATTTCTGGTATTTTTCTATATTTTAAGTGTTTTTCTTCTGGTTTGAGTTATTTTTTAAGTCAATAGTAGTATGCAATCAATAAAAATAAATATTTTTGATAAGTACTTATACAATATGTGAAAAATAAAATTTTGTTGAAAGTGTAAAAAGACAGAAAGGAAAGAAAACAGTGAACTTTAAAGAAAGGGAAAAGATTAAACATAGATGTGGATTTTGTCTCATTCGACAAAATCCCCTATGTGCTTCCACTCTGAGGAAGGTCATGTGAAACAAATCCCTGGGATTTTGGAGAGAGTGTCTGGCAGTAAGAAGATAGTGGGACACGGCTGCAGAACTAGGATTTTTTGTATATATTTTAAATGTTTTATTTTTATGGGTTTAGGGGTGCAAGTGCAATTGTGTTCATGGATATATTGCATAGTGGTGAAGTCCGGGCTTTTAGTGTACCCATCATCTGAACACTGTACATTGTATCCAATAGGTAACATTTCATCTCTCACCTACTTCTCACCCTCCCACCTTTGGAGTCTCCAGTGTCTATTATCCCACTCTGAGTGTCCCCGTGTACCCACTGTTTAGCTCCCACTTAGAAATGAGAACATGTACTTTTTGACTTTCTGAGTCATTTCACTGAGGATAATGGCCTCCAGTTCCCTCCATATTGCTGCAAAAACTTGATTACATTCTTTTTTATGACTAAGTAGTGTTCCATACCTATGTTTTTTATCCAAACATTCGTTGATGGACACTTAGACTGATTCCATGACTTTGCTATTGTGAATACTGCTGCAATAACCATACAAGTGACTTTTTGATAGAATGATTCCTGTTGTATTTTGACACCAATCAGAATGGCTAGTTTAAAAAGGAAAAAAAATATACACACACACACATATATATATATATCATGGCCAGCCAGGCATGGTGGTTCATGCCTGTAATGTCAGCACTTTGGAGGCTGAGGCAGCTGGATCACTTGAGGTCAGGAGTTCAAGACCAGCCTGGCCAACATGGTGAAACCCTGTGTCTACTA
>NW_012111919.1:8861481-8878310 GCF_000951035.1 Colobus angolensis palliatus | reverse complement strand
AAAAAAAGAACATTCTTTCATGTTTGTTGGTCACTTTTGTGTCTTCCTTTGAAAAATGTCTGTTCATGTCCTTTGGCCACTTTTTAATGGGGTTACTTGTTTTTCTCTTGCTGGGTTCTTTGAGTTCCTAGTAGATCCTTGGTATTAGCCTTTTGTGAGATGCATTGTTTGCAAATATTTTCTCCCATTCTATAGGTTATCTATTTACTCTTAATTATTTCTTTTGCTGTGCAGAAGCTTTTTAGTTTAAGTCTCATTTGTCTATTTTTTTTGTTGTGTTTCCTTTTGAGATTTTAGTCATAAAATCTTTGCCCAGACCAATGAACTACAGGAACTACAGGATGTTAGAGTCACATAAGACTACAGAAACCATCTTTCACCTAATTCCTTCATCTTGCTGATCTTGGACATTAAGGGAGTGAATTCCACACATGGAACTCACGTGGAGTCACTAACACATGGTTAGTGACAGAGCTGAGCTGATTACCTGAGTATCCTGGTGCTGCTGCTCTCCCCTACCACACACCACAATGCCCAAGAATGCTTGCTTTAAGATGGAGCTTTTCTCTGCAGTGAAGCTGATTCTGTGCCTAGGCTTAGTTTCTGGCCATATAGGGGCTTGTCCGTTTCTCAAAGTGGAATAAGAGGGTAGATTTAGTGAAACCATCATGTTTGAGACCCCAGAGTCTAATAGTGGTTAAAACGTCAGCTGCACAGGCTTGTGGAAGCATTCTGCATGGAAGCCCAGGCTTCATGCAGTGCAGTGGCTACCATTTCAGACCAAGGGAGTGATGTAAAGAGGCAACACTTCTTCCATATTGAGTTTCCATCTAACTGTGGCCTTTGTTCATTCAACACACTTACATTGAACCTTCTCCATGTGCCAGGCCTGATGCTAACCCTGGGTATACAATGCATAGAAATGATCGCTGCCCTCAAGAAGCTCATAGTCTGGTGACAAAAGTGTAAGTGCCATGAAAATCAGAAGTCCCTTCATGCTATGGAAACAAAGCCGAGTGCAATTCTCAATTCTGGGGCTATAGACACCTTCATGGTCATTGTTGCTAGAGAAATAAGCATACAGCATCAACTTCTACAAGTGCTGAAAATGGTCACCAGTAATTTTATTACATTTCTATCTAAATAAAAGACAGAGGTACAGGAGACCTGGGTAGCAGGCTTCTACTGTGTGCCAGTGCCCCTGTCTTCCTCTCTTAGCACATGATGTTTATCCTAGGAAAAGCACTTACCATACTGAGCTGCAATTCTCAGGTCACCTATCTAATTCTTCTTGACTACAAACCCATGACAGCATGGATCTCACATTTGTTCTGCTTATCTCCTGAACAAAACACGGCTCTGCATAAAAAATAAAGACTCTGGGAATGTATGTGGAATGATGTCCTCTTTATTCTTAGAACAGTCCCTTCAGTGTCCTTCATCAGTAAAATGAGAGAGTTGAATCCTGCAGTGTCTAGGTCTTACCTGATGTTCAGTACTGATATTCAGTAGTTTAATGAGATATCAGAGGTTATCACAGACACCTGTGCATGTGTACGTGTGTTTCAGGGTGGGCTTAACTAACTGGCAGGCACTTATGGATGTGCAAGTGTAGGGAGCGGAGTACTTCTAATGTTTGCACAAGAAAGTGCCATGGAGTAGAAAGACATGTGAAAAGGGACAATCTTGAACTCCCATAGGGGGGCAATATAACCAAGAAAAAAATCACATAATCATTCATGAGGTCATTTGTTCAATCTCAGGCATTTTTATCCTTAGAATGACAGATAAGTGATTGCTGCAGATTTTTTAAGGAGAAAGATGTGAATTTGAGTCCTGTATTTGCCATATATTTGGGAAAGTTTACTAATTCAATTTTCTTACATACAAAATGAAGATAATAGTACCTGTTTCATAGAATAGCAGAGAAGAATCAGTGAGAAAATATTAGTAAACCACCCATTACGGTGCCTGTCACACAGGATATACTAAAAAATATTATTGTTAGTTTTTCAACTGTGGAATTTCTTCTAGAGAGTGGCCCTCTAGGCCGAGGTATGCCTTTGGGAGCAGGACTCCAAAATTGTGAGCTTGCCTGGTTTTGTCACCTGACCTGAACTCTGAGCTACAGAAACCAGGTCTGTTGTATAGTCCACCTCGACATGAAGAGAGAGCTGGTGTTCTCAGCCCAAACACAAAAGGAGGTCCAGGTCACTCTGTGTTACTGTCTTGCTGGGCATTTGTTGTTGACTTATATGTTCATGGGAGGGAACTCATCCTCAACTCTGTGCTGAACCCTCCCTCCTTCTGAAAGCCACACTTCACTCTCATCTGCCTCCTAGATAGCAGCCTACTTGTGAGTTTCATTTATTTTGTGTCTTCTAAATGTTTAATCAATTATGAAACACCCTTCTGAGATTTATGACCCGACATCTTAAGCCAAGACTGACAGAGTCTTACTTACAAGATTGTGTGTGTATGTGAGTGTTTTATGCACATATGTGTTTCTGTCTATGTGTGAATGTATGTAAAAACTCTCTGATCTGCCTGGGATGGTGCCAGAGCTTTTGCCAGGGGCAGACCAGAGGCTGATTCTGAAAACTTCTATGTGTGCCCGGTCGGGGGGGCAGGAGGGAGGTCCTTGCACACAACTCCCATCTCTAGACTATCTGTTATGATACCCTCTGAAGAAGCAAATTGGGTGGAAAGTTTAATCACTTTCACACTCACAGAAGCACCAATGCACCAAACACTCATTTAAATAAAATAAATGCATAAAGGCTTGGAGCATATTATCATGTTTAGACTAAACCATTACAAGCATATAGACCAGAAATTTTAAAAAGTTGTTATTCCTGAAAAATAAGATTGATTTTGGACTTTTTAAAACTTAATGTCATGAACCAGACATCCATAATTATATTATTTGTCTTATACAAATGAAAAAGAATAAATTAAAACTGGACATGTTGCAATGGGACTGTTGACATTATATACAAAGCCTGCTTATTGTCATAAGATACTCTTAACCTTCAAGCCAAAATCTTTCAAAACTATTAGTGTTAAATCTAGCAGCTGTTGTCAGAGTTCTCCTGTTCTCTGTTTTATGCATTGTGCTTTATTTGAAATGTTTGTTATATTTGTGTATATAACTTTCTGTGAGCTGTTCCTTGAAAGCTCCAAGGATTAAACATGAAGGTTGAGCCAGTTCAAAAGGAACAAAGTTAACAAAATTAAAGAAAACTTGCTAAAATGAATGTTTAAACCATTAAAATATTTAGCAAGCTTTGCCTGGAGCTATTTCCTTTATGTAAAGCATGATGCATTTCTTTTCTTTCTTATTCTCTCTTTTTGAAAACAAATGAGGTTAAGAAAAACATACTTCTGCTCTGAAGGATTATTTTTAGCATTAGAAATTTAATATCTAAATATTTTATGCAAATAGATATGCTTGATTGAAGCTGAAATATCTCAAACATGCCAAGCATTGGGACCAGTGGTCCAAATTAGTCAGCTGAAGGAGATGCAGAGCTGAAGGGATTGTCTTCTTTGAACTTGGACCAGCCTATGACTTTACTAAGTCCTTAGGACTTAACTGTGTGGTAACAGAGAATATAGTTCTTGTGTACTTTTGAAAGGTAAAAGAGAGGGTAAACTTTGCAGAATTCAATGTAGATATATCAGGCATTCTGATTTTATTTATTCAGTATGCTAAAGGAGGGTATTTGATTTTTTTTCAAACAATAAAATACCCAATCTAGCTCTCTCCACTATTCTACGGCATTTAAAGTATTCTCCCTGTTCAGAAAGGCCAGGCCTTTGATTTGTCCCGGCAGCCATCCACCCATCCATTTGGGGAAAGTGTGGTGTGATGTAAAAGCACTAGCTTCAAGTCAAACCATTTTGTGTTCAAATGACATTTACTAGCTGCGTGACTTACGAAATTCATTTAACCTTTTGAGCCTTGGTTTCTTCATCTGTAAGATATAATACCTACTTCTTTGTGACATTTTTAAAGAATTCAATGAGATAATGCACTTCAAATGCTTCATTTAGTACCTGGCTCAATAAACGTTCAGAGGAAATATTCACCAAGAAATATTTGTCGAATACTTACTGGAACCAGTTACTTCCTTCATCCCCTCAGGTCTAGGAAGCCTAAACTAGAATAGGAATCTTGAGAGTTGTCCTTTTGTAAGATCACCAACCACCTTTGCCTAGTACAGAAGGTACCAGACTTTCTTGAAGGACAGTGTGCTTAAGTGTCTCAATAAGTTTTTCACAGTACTCATAGACTAAAAACATACTAATATATATTTCCCCTTAGTAAGTAGTTAGTTCCAAAGAGCTTGATAAGCATTTCTGCCTCAACAGTTTAGTAGTCATTTGAAAAAAATAAGAATATACTGAGCATAACAAGGGAAGAAAACATTTTTATTACATTCTTTAAAAACTACAATTATGGCTGGGTGCAGTGGCTCTTGCTTGTAATCCTAGCACTTTGGGAAGCCAAAGCGGGAGGATCACCTGAGGTCAGGAGTTCAAGAACAGCTTGGCCAACATGGCAAAAACCCATCTCTACTAAAAATACAAAAATTAGCCAGGCATGGTTGCACATGCCTGTAATCCCAGCTTCTCGGGAGGTTGAGGCAGGAGAATCACTTGAACCCAGGGGGCAGAGGTTGCAATGAGCTGAGATCACGCCTCTTCACTCCAGCTTGGGCGAAAGCAAAACTCCATCTCAAAAAGAAAAAGAAAAAAATTCTACAATTACTCACTAATGAATGTACTCAGTGAACCCTGTGAAACCACAAAATTTGGAGTCAGATTGAATGCTGACACTCTTGTTTCCTGTTTCACATTAATTTATATGCAGTGTGTGCTTTTTATCCTCAACCATCAAAAAAATTTTTGATTTGCAAAAATATAGCATCACTGAAAGGGATGTGATACAATCTAATATTAAAACTGTGCCCTACCTCAAGTCAGTACTTCACATGATGCAATACAGATGCCAGTGTCCCTGGCTGTGTTCCCCTTGAAATTAATTTTTTCAATTAAGAAAATTTAAAAGCCTGGCCGGGCGCGGTGGCTCAAGCCTGTAATCCCAGCACTTTGGGAGGCCGAGACGGGCGGATCACGAGGTCAGGAGATCGAGACCATCCTGGCTAACACGGTGAAACCCCGTCCCTAGTAAAAGAATACAAAAAACTAGCCAGGCGAGGTGGCAGGCGCCTGTAGTCCCAGCCACTCGGGAGGCTGAGGCAGGAGAATGGCGTAAACCCGGGAGGCGGAGCTTGCAGTGAGCTGAGGTCCGGCCACTGCACTCCAGCCTGGGCGACAGAGCGAGACTCTGTCTCAAAAAAAAAAAAAAAAAAAGAAAATTTAAAAGCCTGTGGCTTCCCTATAAATATGCTGCGACATCCTAGGGAACGTGAGCACATAGATTGGAAACCTGTTGTATTAGTCCGTTTTCACGCTGCTGATAAAGACACACCTGAGACTGGGCAATTTAGAAAGGAAAGAGGTTTAATTGGAATGACAGTTCCACGTGGCTGGGGAAGCCTCACAATCATGGCAGAAGGCAAGGAGGAGCAAGTCGTGTCTTACCTGGATGGCAGCAGGTGGAAAGAGAGCTTGTGCAGGGAGACATCCATTTTTCAAAACCATCAGATCATGTGAGACTTATTCACGATCATGAGAACACCATGGGAAATACCTGCCCCCATGATTCAGTTACCTCCCACTGGGTCCCTCTCACAACATGTGGGAATTCAAGATGAGATTTGGGTGAGGACACAGCTAAACCACATCACCTATAATTGTAGAGTACCCTTAAAATATTTTTGTGTTGCTTCTGCAAAGAAATTGTCTTATTCTAGCCCCAAATTTGAATTATCAAAGAGGACTGTGGTGCCTATAGAAATATTGAAATAGTAAAGACTAGATCCTCTGTGCACTCACATCTATCTAGACACTCAAGGTATAAAGGTCAGCCTCGGCTATGTGTATCACGGATCCTCTGACCAGGCTCCAAAGACAGAGGTCAAAGGGAGCAGGAGTTAAAGAAATACAGCCACCCACCAGCCTGCCTGACTGCTTGCTTAAGTAATAGCCAACTGGCTTTTTTACAGAAAGACCAGCCATTCTACCTCCCTTTTCAGAATTTTAATAATATCTACTGCCCAGTAACTTGTAGAGTTGTACAGTGCCACTTATAAAGTCACCAACCAAATTTCTCCTGCTCAGAGCCTGGCATTATATTTAACTGGCTGTGTCTAAGTTTCCTGTTTCTAAACTTCCCTGGGCACATTGTCAAGACTGTACTTTCCCATGCAGCAGTCTACCCTGCCCTTCACAGGCCCATCCCTTACACTGTGGCTCCAGTAATATTTCATTAGCAACTTTCAGAGGTGCCAAAGACGCAAGCCCTCAGCTTTAGTCTGTTTACTCTTACACAAATGAATGTACATTTTTGTGCTTCAATTTAGAAACTACGAGAAGCCTGGAACTGTGCTATATTCTGTGGGTGCTAAAGGGAAGGACTCTGAAATACTCTCTTGCCCTCAGAGGAAAAATACTTAGCAGTTTCTGTTTTGCCGCTTATTGAGCTTCAGTCTTACTTTCCTTGACAAATGCAAATCTCATGCTTTATCTTAAGTTTGTCATACAGTGTGAGAGAGAGAGAGGAGGTAAAGAGGAGGCTTTCTGGGGATGCTGGCTTCTCCTTCAACTCTGAACTGGGAACTACACACAATGAATGATGGAAGACCGAGGACAAGGACCCACACTCATCTCTGTTTATGTAGATCCCCTGAGGATTTGCCAAGAAGAAAAAGGCTCTTGGCTTCTCAAAGCTTTGACTTGGCCTCTTAGTGGGAAGACCAGTCCATAACGCCTTGCCCTTCTGGTGAATATCTGGAAAGACCTTCCTCCATTCAAATGTGCCAGGATAATTCTCCCCTAGCCCTCAAGTTAAAAGTGTCTGTTTCCTACTTATTTAAAGAATGCATCTTAAATTTATGCTACTTATTAAAAGTAACATAGATTATTAAATTTTCAAAAAGAAAATAATGTTACCCATAATCTTGTCAAGATAGAATATTTCCTTTCGTTCTTTCTTTTGAAGTAAATTAGAAAAAAGAAAAAGTTGAACTCTCTGTATATGACTGTCTAGCCTGCCATTTAGATCCTGGCACTTCTAGGGCTTTCAGGTTCAATGGTAACATGACCCAACTCTAACCTTACTTACTCCCCTTGCCTGTCCACTGAGCCATCTCCACTCATACATGTAGGAAGTTCCTGTCTAACCCTGTGGAAAGAGTTGCAGTCTCCAAATGGTTTCAGAAAGGGAAAGCCTAAAAAATGGTGTGGAGAAGAGTAGAAAAAGTCTGGTATAGTCAAAAAGCAGTAGTCATCACAGTAGAGGGACAGCATTTATGTTCCCTGGATCTTTTATTCTCAAACAAGTTGGAAATTCAGGTGAAGGCACAAAAGATCATTTGCACTATTCATGCCAGTATGCTCAATCTGGTTTCAGAAGCCTAGCAAGAACAGATCCCAGATTATATTTCTCAATACATTTTTGTAGGCCTTGTAATAAATAAAAAATCTTTCTAGATTTTGGCAGTAGGCTGAGATTCAATCAGATCTAGTTTTTGAAGCTGAAGTAGGGGTGAAAGTGATTGGGGATAGCACATGAGATTCATAGTGATGAGTCAATACAAATTAAACAAGATTCAAAGGCCATTAATTTTGTATACTTCTTTAGTAAGAATTAAGCTATTTAAGTCTAGATGATGGGATATATTGCAAGCAATTTGATTCATTTATTAGAAGTATAAGGATCTGAAAATTGTTACAGATGGTACCTAAAGCCTATGGATGACAGAAAAAAAGAGTATGTGGCCTATAGGAAGGATTCAGGCCATCCTTCAACCCTTCATTCATCACCCATTTGGTAGCATTGCTACACAGGTATTGAAAATAAATAAACAAATTTGGATCTCTTGAGATTTGTATATGTGACGTGATTTATGTATTTCAACATTTCCCCATCCATCTCACCTTGCTATTCTCTGTACAGGTAGTTAGGATGTCCTCCTTTTGCAGATGAAAATTTATTATGAAAGCACTGATGAGACTAAGTAGGTACTAATGTAATCATTTACTAGTTCATTGATTCTAGATCATTAATTTATATACTTATTCATCTGGCTTTTGGTAAACACTATTTCAGAACCTGTGCTAGGTTTTGAAGATGAATGTAAGCAGTGAAGATGAATGTAAGAATGTCAGTAAATGTTTCACAATTGTTTTTTGGGAGGTGAGGGGCGAGCCTGATTTGTAGTACTTGCCAGTTTCTGCACTATAAATTTCACTATGGTTGATTTTGAACTACTAATATGCCATCAGTGAACTTAGAGGTGGGATAGACACATACAATTCGCCCTTGCAAGTGATATATCTTGTCCCAGTACACCACTGGACAACAAGGTTTGGAAAAGAGCTCCTGTGTTTGAGTTGCACATGGTGTTAAGCCAAGGACAGAATTGTAAATAAGTATTTACAATATCTAATTAGATAAATGCTGTAATAAATGCAGAAGAGACCACATTTATCCAGAGAGTTGTGGAAGTACAATTTTTCTATAACAGCTATCAGATAGGCTTCACAGAGTAGGTGATGTCTGAATTGAACCTTGAAGAATAAGTATTAATTCTTCTGTCAGTCAGTGGGAGGCAAAGGCTTCTCAGGCTGGGGAAAGGCATGGGCAAGGACACAAATGTGTCCATAAGCATGGTATGTCAAGAGAACTGTGAGTAGTTTGTTAAGACATAAGGTGAGTGTGTCCTGAAGAAGTCTCAGGAAAAGAGATGTCAGATCATAAAATTTTAAATTGTGTAAAGGAGTCTAGACTTGCTTTACTATAAGAGAACATAAAAAGTTCAGTTTTTTTTTTAATCACTTTACTTGTAGTAATTAGACAGTCAGAAGGACACCACAGGAACCCAACTGAGAACAAGAAAGGCTAGGAATGAGAAGGAAAGAAGCATGTGACAATCAAAGTGTAGAATCAACTGGATAGACTGATCTAATAGAGACTTGAATGTAGTCCTCTACTTTCTCTATTCCCCACTGATTTCTTATCTCCCTCACTGTACTGTATTCCACATACAGTGGCAGTTTCTGGGGTGACTCTGGCCAGCAAATCAATCCTTCCTGTCCCCAGTTTCCCCCAGGTTGTGGACTGTGGAGGCAGTCTCCCCTTTCAGCAGGCTCTCTCTCTGTTACTGAGTGCTGCAAAATTGGTTTACTCCTTCCTTTGAAAGGCCTTGCAGGCCCAGGGCCACACTGCAGAAAACATGTGGTTGCTATTTCATTTATGCTTTATCATTTTTCATTCTGACATTAAAGCTCCTCTGCAGCAGGGTGAGAGTGCTGTGCATTGTAAGGCGTAATGTGAACCGAGGGCTCCTGCATCATGCCAGAGGAAACGTGATTCAGAAACAATTTGAGGGCAACTGCAAGGTGATGTGGCCCAGAGAACCAGAAGCTATTGAAACTTTAAACATCATTTCTGGACAGTATAATATGTTCTGCAGGGCAGCTTGGAAAAACAGGAAAACCCTCCTTGGCCAATCCTTGGAGAATTAGAAATCTGTAAATATCATATGGAGCAAATATTTCTTAAAGAGCCCCTAGCCCTTATAGTCAAACACCCAAATGTTGAGCTGGAGGCATCTTTATCCCATGGACCCATGAGAAAACAGGGGCCATGGAAGGGGCCCACCTCAAGTCTTCCATACCCTCATGGCCAACATGGGTCTTCTGACTTCTCCTACCCTATAGCAGACTTTCTCTTCAATGATTAGTTTGTGCCAATCTGTCCTTCTAACCTAGAACCATTGAAAGATCCTTTGAAAACAGAAAGACAGCTGTCTTATTTATCCTTGCACAGTGAATTCATTTTGTGTTGGCATGCATCTCTCCCACTAGTGATGTCTTAGTTGATGGTGCCTAAGCATAGTGACTGTAAGAGAGCTAATGCTCAATAAATATTGCTGGAAGAGTCAAAGAAAAGGGACAAAAAGAACAGCAGAGGAGGAAGAGAGTATGAGAAAACCATGAAGGAGTGAAGATTCTCAGCTTGGGATTATTACATAAGGAAAAGAAGAGCTATTATGCATTCTGTAAACAGATGTGGTTAGAGATAAACATGACAGCAATTTGTATTTCTTGAATGGTACTTTTAAAATCTCAAATTCTGCCATCGGTTTATCAGTGAAAAATTACATTTTAACTGTGCACCATTAATAATTCATAACAAATACCAAAGGTTTTGAAAATTCAGTCTTCAAATACCAATGATTGTAACCAAATGTAATTGCTACCATTTCATGGGATTCAGAACACCGCTCCCTTCTTTTCTCTGCTTTTCAATCATAATAACCAATACCTCTGACCTTGGTGAGTAGGTGGGAATACACCATGACTCATTGTGATATGTGAAGTGAATTTTTATACGGAATGCCTCATCTCCAATTTCTTACAAATAACAGTTTCAGATTTACATAGAATTTGTACAGGTAGCAGAGCAAGTTCCCACAGAGCCATTCGCATTTTTCCCAATTATTAATTTTACATTAGTGTGGTACATTGATTAAAATCAATGAACAATATTGAAACATTATGATTAGCTAATGTCCATACTAAATTCAGATGTACTTACCTTTTGCATAATGTGAAATCCCATCCAGGATGTCACATTCCATTCTGTGGTCCAGACTCCTTAGGCTCCTCTTGGCTGTGACAGTTCTCTCTCATTCCAACAGAAGTAAATAAAAAACATGTTTTCTGTGCTTAAAAGTAGTAAATAAGCTTTCCTGTCCAGCATGGACCTGTGCTTATAAACACATTTTTCACAAATATAAAGTTGTAAATGTTTACCCTGTTACAGGCAAGCATATGGTTCTTTCACTCAAAAGAGATGAATACATGCTGAACCCCAAAATGATAAACATATTTTAGAAAGTACAGAAAGTTATGAATGTGCTGCTAAGGAGTAGTAAACAATGCCTGTGGGCAATGCTGTACCAGTTAATGTACCTTTGACTGTGGCAAATCAGAAGATGAGGTTCGCAACTGCCATTCAGTGGAATGTAAGGCACCCCAAGAGCTCCCATGATCCTAATTAGTATGTATGCCCAATCTCTGCCAGGCTGAAGACCGCAGTAACCCCCTGCACTGCTCTGGAGCTGCTTGTGGCTTTGCACACACTGAATGTAATGGGAAACACTGGCAGAGCACAAAAGGAGGCCAAAGCAATGAGAGTCCAGCCAATTCCTGAGCAAATGGCATATGGCTTCCTCCCTCATCCTTTCTTGCTTGCTCACAGTTGCCGCCTAGCTTGTTGAAGGAAATACTTAAGTGAAAGCTGTTTAAGCTACCTGGAGTTTTTATGCAGTTTCTTTTAGTGTTGTCTACTCTTCAGTATCCTGTACTTAAGTTATGGTTTTACAATTAAAGGGTAGCTCCTCAGAATGAAACACTCATTCCGAGCCCATTGGAGTATTTCTTAGGGGCTTTTTCTACCAAGTAACCAGAGCTAGCAAGGAAGGCCCTTGTCATGCATTGCCTTCAATCTGTGAAGATATAAGCCTAGAAACACCAGAATGGACAAAGGAGATTTGGAATAGAAGTGAATGGAGTTGACACACAGAGAGAAATAGACAAGAGAAGAGGAAATAAACAGTACTGGTATCAGCATCCAATATTTAGCTTACCTGGATCCTATTGCTCCTGAGGCCAGCCCAGGCATTGCTCTTTCTGAAATTATGTCCCGTTCCCCAGTGTTGTTGCTTCTTTAAAACCTTCTGTTAGATTTCTTTTACTTGACTGATATGTTTAGTAAAAATACAAAGTACTTAAGCATTTGGTTTTACATTATTCTTTCTAATAACACTCAGAATCTTTTTTTCCTTCTAATGCTTACCACAATTTATGATGGTATATTAATTAAATAGCATTTTCCCATTAGACAGTGTGTAACATGAAAGAGGGGACCATGCCTGTATGGCTTACCACTAAATACACAACACTTGGCATGATGCTTAGAACAGAGTAGGCATTCAGTAAATGCTGAGGGATGAGTAAATGAGTGAATGCATGAACTATACTAATACCTCAGTTAGTATCAAAAGCGATAATGGACTTTCAAAAATCTCTATAAAAAACTAAATCAAAGAAGGATGCGGAAGTTGTTCTCAATACCCAAGAATTTAGGTGGCTGGTGATTATGAATAAGTAATTCAATTCCAACATTTCCACCTTATTTATTCACAAATATAAAGTTGTAAATGTGAAAAATTTGGTCATACTCTGTAGGGTTCTTAAGTTGTTGATATCTCCATTGTATTTTATGCCTTGTTTTTGAGAATCAAACCTCTTTGACTTGAATCTGGCCATTATAGCCAATTAACATGAGGATGCCTATGTTAAATAAGCAGGAATTAAATAATTGGCCTGGGGATGTTTCCCTACTTTAATTTCTTAGGTAAGAAACTGTGACCAGCCTGGCCAACATGGTAAAACCCATCTCTACTAAAAATACAAAAATTAGTCGGGCATGGTGGTGGGTGCCTGTAATCGCAGCTACTCAAGAGGTTGAGGTAGGAGAATTGCTTAAACCCGGGAGGCAGAGGTTGCAGTGAGCAACCACTCACTGAGATTGCGCCACTGCACTCCAGCCTGGACAACAGGGTGAAACTCCATCTCAAAAATAGGAAAAAAAAAAAAAAAGCAGGTGCATGCCTGTAATCCCAGCACTTTGGGAGATTGAGGCGGGCAGATCACAAGGTCAGGATTTCGAGACCAGCCTGACCAACATGGTGAAACTCCATCTCCACTAACAATACAAAAATTAGCCGGGCATGGTGACACGCACCTGTAATCCCAGCTACTCGGGAGGCTGAGGCAGGACGATCACTTGAACCTGGGAGACAGAGGTGGCAGTGAGCCAAGATCACACCACTGCACTCCATCCAGCCTGGGCGATAGAGTGAGACACTGTCTCAAAAAAAAAATAAAAATAAAAATAAAAAAACCTGCAACCTTTTTATATGTAAAAAAATCGAAAGCTAACTAAGAGTTTATGTTTTGTAACAGCTAGGTCTCAGCCAATCATAAGGGTGTCAGCCAATCACATGACTCCAGCTCATCAGATCATGTCCAAATGAGGCAAATGCCTAGCTGTAAACAATCAAGCTTTTCTGTATTTTGCTTCCATTGTTGTGTGTAAACGTTCATTGCCCACATTGCAGAGTAGAGCTCTCTGAACATCTGGTTCTGGGTGCTGCCCAATTCATGAATTGTTCTTTGCTCAAACTCTGTTCAATTTGTCTAAAGTTAACACCTGCAATTTGGATATAAGGTGTGAATGGTAGGATTCTTTTTATCTCACAGGGTACTTGGGTAGCCAAATGGAAAATCAGATTGTTCCCAGAATAGTGCTTTATACAAATGCATTATAAAAGTGTGAGAGAATATGACTTTTATGTGAAAACCACCTCTACCTCTAAGAACTAAACCAGTAAAATTAAATCAGAGTGGAGGGGATATTTCTGCAGGAGTCCCTTTAGGGGACTAGGAGACAGAGTATCTTCTGAACCACAGCAGTAGGTGTAGAAATCTAATTGAAGGATGTAGTCTAGGGCATAGAAAGAAAAACTAGACATAAATGTTGACCAACATCATGGAAGAAAATTTGTGTATTAGTTTGCAGTAAACAAAATACTAAAAACTGGTGGCTGAAACAACAGAAATTTATCTTTTCACAGTTCTGGTGGCTAGAGGTCTAGGATCAAGGTATCAGCAGTGTTGATTCCTTCCAAGAGCTGTGAATGAGAATATGTTCCATGACTCTTTTTGTGGCTTCTGGTGATTTTCTGGCAATTTTTGACATCATTTGCTTATAGATGCATCACATAAATCTCTGCCTTCATCTTCAAATGCCATATTAAATTAGGGCTCCTCCTAATGATCACATCTTAATTTGATCATCAGCAAAAACCCTATTTCTCAGAGGGTGACCTCAGTAGGTCAGTAGGGTACTGGGTCTAGGACTTCAATACAGGGATTTGGGGGACATAATTTCACCAATAAAATATGCACCCACAGAAGAAAGATGCTTTGCTTCCAGATTTTTAGAGGAAAAACAAAAAATTGTCATACTTGTGACTCCGTCACAGTCCAGAGGAAAGGGTGCTCAAATGGACTGGGCTTAGCATTGATAGGTCTATTTCTATAGTAAAGACTCATCTCTTTCTGTGTTGAGCTCTGGCTACATGCTTTCAAAGCAAAATTCTAAGAATGATTTTAGTGTTTCCAGTCTTGGAGAGTATGTGCTCACCTGATAGTATAAGCATTCTTACACATTCAGAAATTTTAATTCTCAATGTAAATCAGTGAGTCATTGTCTAGCATATATGTTGATTTCTATGAAATTTATTTAAGGTAAATCCATCCCTCTGAGTTTAGTACCTCTAGGTACTCTTGTTGAATCCATTTTCTGCACATGTCACATGCTACATGCAACCCTGATGAAATCTTGTCTTAATTAACACTAATTATAATGTGGTGTAACTTTTTATGCTATTTAAATAATATTTACTAATGTTTGACTATTATTGTTCATATTATTCCTGGCTCTCTCTGTATATATTTTTAATATATTTATATATATTTTATATATTTTGTATAGAGAGAGGCAGATATAGGCATATTTTTATATACAGGCATATTTATATATAGGCATATTTCATATCTCTATATGCAGAGACTATACAAAGACTCAGTACATAATAGGTGCTGGGATTTTTTTTCTAATAATAATAAATGTACTATAAAACATGATTCTTTTAAGTTACTGTTAACATAACTTTTATTAAATCTGAAAAAAAACTCTAAATGTGCTACCTTTCTTATTTCTGATGCTTTTAAGTTATCTCCAGTCATTGACTTGGCTATTAGTTTCCTTGATATAAATTCCTTCTTACATTTTCAAAACGCTCCCAAGACCTTATATAGCCTCTTATCAGTTTAGGTAGGTGCTCTGAGAAGGAGCCTAGAGGAAGTTGCCACATTTTATGTTCCCATAGCACTCTGACCTTACCCTTTATGTAGACCCATCACCCTCCTAAATTATTTTAACAGACTCATTGAGGTGTAATTGACATAAATAACCTAGACATGAATAGTATAATTTTATACATTATAACCTAGACATAAAGAGTATAATCTGATACATTTTAACATGTGTATATACTTATCGCCACTATCAAGGCAAGGAGAATATTCATCACAAACATTTCACTGTATTCCTTTGCCTTCCCCTCCCCACTCCTGCTCATGTCCCCAGGTAAACTCCAATATGCTTTTTGATATTGTTAGCTTACATTTTTCCAGAACGTTATATATATGAAATAATACAGTATGTACTCTTTTTGGCCTGGCCTATCTTTTTGCATTCCGCAAAAATATTTTGAGGTTTATCCCTGTTGTTGAGTGTATGTTCATTCCTTTATATGTGAGTAGTATTTCGTGGTATGGATATGCCACAATTTGTTTATCCATTTATTTGTTGATGGATATTTGAGTTGGTGTCTACTTCTGATTATTATAACGTTTCTGTGAACATTTGTGTTGAAGTATTTCTATAGATATGTAATTTTATTTCTCTTCAGTAAATACATAAGACTATAATAGCTTATATATATGAAACAATACAGTATATACTCTTTTTGGCCTGGCCTATCTTTTTGCATTCTGCACAATTATTTTGAGGTTTATCCATGTTGTTGAGTGTATGTTCATTCCTTTATATGTGAGTAGTATTTCGTGGTATGGATATGCCACAATTTGTTTATCCATTTATTTGTTGATGGATATTTGAGTTGGTGTCTACTTCTGATTATTATAATGTTTCTGTGAACATTTGTGTTGAAGTATCTCTATAGATATGTAATTTTATTTCTCTTCAGTAAATACATAAGACTATAATAGCTTAATGATATAACAGCTGCATCTTTAACTAAGAAGCTGCCAAACTATTTTGCAACATGGCTGTTCTGTGTAACATTCCCACCAGCATTGAATGAGAGTTCCTCCGTACACTTTTCAACACCTGAGATGATCAGTCTTTTTCATGTTAGCCATTCTAGTAGGTATCTCATTTTCATTTTAATTTGCCTTTCTTTAATGATTCATAATACTGAACATCTTTTCATGGGCTTATTTTTATTCATACATCTTCGTCAATAAAATATCTGTTCAGATTTCGTATTGATTTGCTTGTTGCCTTATAATTGAATTTTGAAACTTTTTAAAAACTTGGAATCAAGTTCTTTATCAGATGTATATTCTTTATCAAATATTTTCTCCAAGTTTGTGGTTTTCTTTACTTTTAAACAGTGTCTCAAAAAAAGAAGTTTTTAATTTTGATGACACCCATGTTATCAATGTTTGAAATAACATAAATAATGACCGAAGTTATCAAAATTTGAAATAAGTTAAATGTACTCAAAACCACAAAAGTTTTCTCCAGTGTTTTAATCTGAAAGTTATGATTTTGGTTTATAAATTAAGGTATAAAATCAATTTTGAGTTAATTTTTATACATGGAAAAATGTATGAATTAAATTTTTTTTGTTTTTCTGATTTATTAAAAACATATCCGGCCGGGCGAGGTGGCTCACGCTTGTAATCCCAGCACTTTGGGAGGCCGAGGTGGGCAGATCACGAGGTCAGGAGATCGAGACCATCCTGGCTAA
>NW_012111919.1:8844773-8861160 GCF_000951035.1 Colobus angolensis palliatus | reverse complement strand
TTTTTTTTTAAGTTGAGACAGAGTCTCCCTCTGTCACCAGGCTGAAGTGCAGTGGTGAGATCTGGGATTATAGGCACGCACCACCACACCCAGCTAATTGTTGTTGTTGTTGTTATTTTTAGTAGAGATGGGGTTTCACCATGTTGACCAGGATGATCTTGATCTCCTGACCGCATGATCTGCCTGCCTTGGCCTCCCAAAGTGCTGGAATTACAGGCATGGGCCACCGTGCCCGGTCCCTTTTATTCTATTATTCCATTTGTCTGTATTTAGATAAATATTACACTGTCTCAATTCCTGTAGCTTTATAATAAGATTTGGAATCAGATAATGTAAATCCTCCAACTATTTTATCTTTTAAAAAGTTGTTTTGGCTTTTCTACATAGGTCCTTTGTATTTCTATTTGAATTGTAGAATCAGCCTGTCCAATTCTATTCAAACAAACAAACAAAAACCACATGTTTAATTGAAGTTGCATTGAATCTAGAGGTCAATTTGGGAAAAATGAACATTTTAACAATATTCAGTTTTCAAATTATGAACACAGTGTATCTCTGCATTTATTAGGATCTTCTAAAATTTCTCTTAGCAAGTGTTTGTAAGTTTTCAGCATATAGATTTTGGATGTTATTTGTCAGATTTATCCCTTAGTATTTCATATTTTGGTGATATTGTTAAATTTTTACTTCAATTTTTAATTGTTCAGTACCCGTATATAGAAATACAATTAGTTTTTGTGTATTAATATCGTACCCTGCAAGTTTACTAACTCATTCATTCTAATAGCTCATTTTAGTATGTTTCATCGAATCCTCTACATAGACCATCATGTCATGTGGGACTAGACAAATTTACTTCTTTTTCAATCTGGATGCTTTTTTATTTTCTTGCCTAATTTCACTGGGGAGAATCTTTAGCAGTGTTAAAGAAAAGTGATGAGCATTCTAAGTAACACCGAGGGTTAGTTCGGTGATCTCATCCACTTAGCTTCCACAAAGCCTCCTGGTTCCTGTTTTCTAGGTGTCTTTCGTCATGTCAGTAAGGCAAGTGAAAAACTGCTGAGAAAACACTGTTCCTACTCTTCCCTCAAGGCAATGTCCAACTTAAACAAATTGCCCCATGCTTGATACACACTTGCCATTCATGTCCTCAAGCTTCTGAAGGCCTGTCAGCAAATGAATGAATGGAGGTCATGTTTATACTTACACTGTCAACAGTCAGCAATTGTTGGGACTGAATTATTCTCATGGCTAGTTATTAAATCATTAAGTCTTAAAAGTTTATTCATCCTAACAGTGCTCAGGACAATCTACTTTTGTTTTTCTAAATGATGAATAAAATGTTTTCAAATTTCAGGGTCTGAATGAACCTAACAAATTACCACCCTTCTAAAAGGAACTTATAACAGAGCCATGATTTGTAACTTTGAAGATGTCAAACTGCTTTGCTAACAATGAATACTTACTGACTTCACATTAGTTGCCATGTCCATCAACTAGGAAACAGAGAGGTGAAGCGAAACTCACTATGTCTCATGGTAAGGGGTGTGTGAGCTAAATTGCTTTCAGCTGCAAGTTTCAGAAAACTCCACTTCTAATTACCTTAAATAATAAGGAAATGTACTATTTTTCACAAAAAGAAATACAGAATAATAGCAGTGAGTACCATTATCCCACACATTATGGAGCTTTTCTCAACTGGATCTCCAGAGAATTTAGCCCTAATGCCTTAAGAAATCTATTGCATTCAATTAATTAACTTCTATACATCTGTAGTGGTACTATTTACTATCACTCTTGAGAGAATTAACAAAATATCCATATCTTCTGTGATTCCAAAGCAGAGCCCCAGTTGAAGAAAACTGAGTAGTTTGACTTTCTCCCCATTTCACCCTCAAAATGACTTCCTTTATGGTTTTAAGACACACCAGAGCACCCTGGCATCACATTCACAAAAGACAGCTTTCAGGGATGAGGGAGGGAGGGGAGGAGGCCTTTTTCATTTAACTGTTTATTAGAAGTGAGGGAACAAGAAGCCCCACCACACTTTTCCCTACATCTTATTATATTGGCCCAATGAAAGAAGTAACTGCAGATGTGGTAGAAACAGCAAGAAAACTCACATTAGAAGTGGAGCCTGGGCCGGGCGCGGTGGCTCAAGCCTGTAATCCCAGCACTTTGGGAGGCCGAGACGGGCGGATCACGAGGTCAGGAGATCGAGATCATCCTGGCGAACATGGTGAAACCTCGTCTCTACTAAAAAAAAAAAAATACAAAAAACTAGCTGCGCCAGGTGGTGGGCGCCTGTAGTCCCAGCTACTCGGGAGGCTGAGGCAGGAGAATGGCATAAACCCGGGAGGCGGAGCTTGCAGTGAGCCGAGATCGCGCCACTGCACTCCAGCCTGGGCGACAGAGTGAGACTCTGTCTCAAAAAAAAATTAAAAAAAAAAAAAAAAGAAATGGAGCCTGAAGATGTGACTGAATTGCAACGATCTCATGATAAAACTTTAACAATTTCATGATAAAACTTTTAACAGATGGGGAGTAGCTTCTTATGGATGATCAGAGAAAGTGGTTTCTTGAGATGGAATCTACCCCGGGTGAAGATGCTTGAGAACATTGTTGAAATGACAACAAAGAATTAAGAACATTACAGAAACTTGCTTGATAAAATAGTAGCAGAATGTGCAAGGAGTGACTTCTATTTTGAAAAAAATTTACTGTGGGTAAAATGCTATCAAACAGCATCACATGATGTAGAGAATTGTGTGTGTGTGTGAAAGGAAGAGTCCATCAATGTGGCAAGCCTCAATCTATGGTACTATCGCCTTACAAAATGTATTTTTTAAATAATAAAACTTCAAAGTCAAAATTACTACTTGATCCATGAGTTGCAGAATGGACGTTGTGTTAGCAGGCATGAAAACAACATTGGTCTCCTCGTGCATCTCCATCAGAGCTCTTGAGTGACCAGGTGTATTGTCAGTGAGCAGTGATATTTTGAAAGAATTTTTTTTTCTAAGTAGTAATCTCAACCATGGGCTTAACATATTCAGCAAATCATGCTATAGACAGATGTGCTGTCATCTAGGCTTTGTTGTTCCATTTATAGAGCACAGGCAGAGTAGATTTAGCATAATTATTAAGGTCCCTAGAACTTTTGGGATGGTAAATGAACATTGGCTTCAATTTAAAGTCACCAGCTACATTAGCCCCTAACAAGAGAGTCAGCCTATTCTTTGAAGCTTCTAAACCAAGCATTGACTTCACCTCTCTAGCTGTGAAAATTCCAATATAAGGATGTTTCATCCACATTGAAAAATCTGTTATTTAGCCACCTTCATCAATAATCTTAGCTAGATTTTCTGGATAACTTGCTATGGCCTCTATATCAGCACCTGTTGCTTCACCTTGCACTTTATTTTCTGAGGATGGCTTCTTTCCTTAAACCTCATGAACCAACCTCTGCTGGCTTCCAAGTTTTGTTCTGCAGCTCCCTCACCTCTCTCAGTCTTCATGGGATTGAAGAGAGTTAGGACCTTGCTCTGGATTAGGCTTTGGGCTTTTGTTTAAAAGAATGTTGTGGCTGGTTTGATCTTCTATCTAGACCACTTAAACATTTTTTTTAACCATATTAGCAGTAAGGCTGTTTTGCTTTTGCTTTCTTATAGTCATTTCTTCCCTAAAGTAGCACATTTAATTTCCTTCAGAAACATTTCCTTTGAATTTACAATTTGGCTGTTTGTCACAAGAGGTCTAACATTTGAGCTATTTTGGCTTTTGGTGTACCTTCCTCACTAGGCTTATTTATTTATAGTTTTTGATTTAAAGTGAGAGATGTGCAACTCTTCCTTTCACTTGAACACTCAGAAGTCATTTTAAGGTCACTAAATTGTTTAATTTCAATATGTTTGTGTCTCGTGAAATAGGAAGGCCCACAGAGAGGGAAAGAGATGGGGGAACAGACTGTTGATGGAGCACCCATAACACATACAACATTTATCAATTAAGTTTGCAGACTTATGTGAGCGTAGATCATTTTTGCCCAAAACAATTACAACAGTAACATCGAACATCACTGATCACAGAGCACCATAACAGATATAATAATAATGAAAAGCTTGAAATATTATGAAAATTACCAAAATGTGGCACAGGACATGAAGTGAGAACATGCTGTTTGAAAAATGATGTAGACAGACCTGATTGAGGCGGGGTTGCCACAAGCCTTCAATTAGTAAAAATGTAATTTCTGTAAAGTATAACAAAGTGGAACACAATAAAAGTAGGTATTGAAAGGTTTAAGTGTAACTTTAAAAAATCCCAGAATCTATAACTTAAATACATCTAGAAAGGTTGTCAGTAATGACTGAATCATATATACTTTATGAAGCCATACAAATGTATCACTAGTGATTCATATTTGCTCATTTTTACCCAGGTACTTTATATTTGTTTTCTATATGTTTCCATCTCTTCACTTATTTATTTGGCAATACCTCAATCAGAATTTAGGTACTAGACAACACTCTAGTTTAAGAACAAGGAGACTCATTGGTGGATATTACCCAGCTTAGAAGAATCCTTTGAATGTTTGAAGAAACAAACTCTGACTTGAGCAGACCCAGGGCAATTCAGAGACTCTTATTATCAGGGAAACACTGAAGTGAGAAATTGCTACTACTGCTGCCAGCTCCAGAAGTGGCAAACTGGGTGACCTAAATTATATTAATTCTTAGGAAGGCAGCTACTCATCCCTAGGACATCTGCTGATGCTGCTGCAGACAGTTTTCACCACCACCGTTACCATCACCACCACAATAATCACCATCATAATCATCACCATCTTCATCATCATCCTTGCAGTTTGAATGCTTAGAAGTCTGTAGATTTCACATGAGTAAATCTAAATGATCAAAGCTAAATGACATCTGAAAGCTTACCTGCCAAGGAATTTGGGAATGTCATTTTAGATTTCAACCTCTCCAGTAACAGTAAGGCCAAGTAGAAGGAACTTAGCTATTGGTGTCGATTCCAATTCAGCATCTTCCATGGTTTATAACATAAAGGATGTTGTAGCAATTGGAGATGTCAATAAATGGAAAAACAAAGCAATTATCCCAAATATACCTCCAAAACAAATGAAGTATATTCATTTCCCATGTTTCCATATATTTTTAATAATGTTTTCTTTTAAAATATTTGACATTTTTAAGTAAAAATATTTCCCATAGTAAAAAGTCATAAAATACAGCAATATATTATCTAAAGGTGATAGTCCACTAAATTCACACATCCCTAATAATCACAGATAAATTTTGGTGTTTTTTTAGATATTTCCAATGCAGACTATGGAGAGATAGAAACAGAGATAAGAAAGAGAAAGAGGTGAGTTGTGAGTGCAGTTGTAAAATATACATGCTTTTACAAAGCAGAAATGAAATCATACAGGACAGGCGTTGTGGCTCACGCCTGTAATCCCAGCACTTTGGGAGGCCAAGGCAGGTGGATCATCTGAGGTCAGGAGTTTGAGACCACCCTGGCCAGCATGATGAAATCCCATCTCTACTAAAAATACAAAAATTAGCTGGGCATGGTGGTGGGAACCTGTACTCTCAGCTACTAGGGAGGAGGAGGCAGGGGAATCACTTGAACCCGGGAGGTGGAGGTGGCAGTGAGCTAAGATCGTGCCATGGCACTCTAACCTGGGTGACAAGAGTGAAACTCCACCTCAAGAAAAAAAAAAAAAGAGAAATAAAATTATACAAAATGGATTATTATGAAACTTTTATTCTAAATTAACAAAACATTTTGGGCATTTTTTATGTGAGTATATGCATAAAATCTACCTTATTTTCCTCATTTTTAATGGGACATAATAATCTATTGCATGATTGTATTATAAAAGATTTATTTGTTATTATTAGACTATTTGATTATTCCTTATGTTTTATTAGTATGAAAATATAAATAATTTACAATGAACATCATGTTTCATAGAATAAAAATCATGGATATTTGTTTGATTTATATTTCTAATTTCTACTCAAAAATTAATTTTTATTATGTTCCTACCAGTAGTAAATAGCAAGGTATTTTCCTGATATCCTTATCAACATCAAATTTTGGCAAAATTGATTATCTTTGTCAGTCTCTATGTCAAACATGCTATTATTTCATTGTTACTTTAATTTATATGTATTTTATTAGTAAGGAGGTTGACTTTTTTCTGTCTGTTGGTTGTTTGTATTTCTTACACAGTGCTTTCCTGTTTATATTCTTTGCCCATATTTTTCCTGGGTCAATTATTTGCCATTTGATTTTTAAGAGTTGTTTATATTTTATATTTATCAGCTCAACGTTTGATCATCTATGATGCACATATGTTTTTTCTGTTTGCCATTTGTCTTTTCACTTCATTATGTTTCTAATGATTTAAATTATCAATTTAATCAATTTTGCATCTTATGTCATTCTTAGAGTCATCTTCACCACTCTGAGCTTTTATCCATATATATTTTATAATACCTATTGTTTCATTTTCTTTGATCAATTTGAGTTTATTGTGATGTGGTGAATGAAGTGGGGTTTTACTTTATTTTTTTCCCTAATTGGCTGCTAGTTTTCTGAATATCATTTCTACTCTTTATCCTCCCCCAATAATTTGTTGTGCCATCTTTATCATTTATAAAATGCTTTCTGGATTCTTGAGTCTAATTTGGACTTTCTTATGTTACATTGTTTTGATTACCTAAATGTGTAGACATTAAGGCACAGTCTCATTCCTTTATTAGTCAACTTTATCTATTGCAAATTAAAGTGTGATCTACCCCTACATTTTTTTCTTTCTTTAATTCAGTATCTCCTAATATATCCTATTCTAGAATCAGATTGAAAGTAAGATTATGTAGATTTATCTCCTTAAGGCTAGTTTGAACTTCAACATTCCAGTTTAGTTTTTGTGTTTTTTTTTTCCTGTCAATACTTAGTGTCATTTCTCTTAAGGATGTGAAATTTCTTGCTCTCATATATATGTGTATACACACACACACACACACACACACACATATATATATATATATTCTTTTTGTTTGAGACGGTGTCTGGCTCTGTTGCTCAGGCTGGAGTACAATGGAGCGATCTCGACTCACTGCAACCTCTGCCTCTCGGGTTCAAGCGATTCTCCTGCCTCAGCCTCCTGAGTAGCTGAGATTAATGCCCAGCTAATTGTGTATTTTTAGTAGAGACATGGTTTCACTGTGTTGGTCAGGCTGGTCTCAAACTCCTGACCTCGTGATCTGCCCACCTGGGCCTCCCAAAGTGCTGGGATTACAGGCGTGAGCCCCCGTGCCTGGCCAGCATATATCTTTATAATCCCTATCATCTTCCCTAGTACCCTTCCTGCATTATAGAAATAAATGCAGAGATATAGTGTGGGGTGAAGAAAGAAATAGAGCATGTTTGCTTTTCGATTCTTAATTTTCTTGCATTTATATAAACATGGCAAGAGAAAAAATAACTAATAAACTAATAATTTTTCTCTGTATCAAGAACATAATTTTTTAATGTTTTAACTTTTTAAAATTTTCTTTTTCATTTATTTTTCTTTTAAAAAATTTTTATTTTATTTTAAGTTCCAGGGTACATATGCAAGACGTTCAGTTTTGTTACATAGGTAAACGTGTACCATGGTGTTTGCTGAATCTATCAAGCCATCGCCTAGGTATTAAGCCCCACATGCATTAGCTATTTATCCTGCTTCTCCCCCTTCCCCGACCCCATGACAGGACCCAGTGTGTGCTGTTCCCTTCCCTGTGCCCATGTGTTCTCACTAAAAACATAAAATTTTAAAATTTTCATTTAGAAGGTGAAAATTCTATAGTTTCTTAATGATAAACAATATTTGTTAACTTCTAAAGCTAATTAAAATTGCTTATAATTTGACTCTGTATTATATACTATTTAAAAATATAGCACCTTATTTCCCAGCTGAGATTATCTCTAGAAATACAAATATCTTATTGCCTGTCTTTTGAAAACAGAATAATACAGTAATGTTTACAAATAATAAGCTTTTTAGAGAGTGCAATAAAAGAGTTCTACCCTGGCTAAGAAGTTACTGACTGCTGACTGAGCAAATTTTGTTTTAGAGATGTCACTATTATTAAAGAATTAGGTTAACAAGTTCTCAGAGACTTAAACAGTTTGGGTTTAGCTAACTCCAGAGAACTGGGGATTTAGGAGATATTCTAAGATTTAACGAGTACTACCACTGCCCTGACCTTTAAAATTGATGTACAGCAGAAGCCATATAAGAAGTCTACTGGATTCATTTATTAGATAAAAAATAATTTCTTATCCTTCCTGTGCAACTGAACACTTTTCTTATCCAACTAGCCTTGAAATTTTTATCCAGTTTTCTGCTTCTATTGTATTGAATTTGTACTCCAACATGCACAGATAAGGAATAATAAAAGGAAAGAGTTTGTTCATATCATAGATGACCACAAAGACAGAAGTTCTTTCTCTTTATGATACATTAGGGTTTAGAAAATATGCCTCTCACATATCCTTTTAAAAATGCCTGATCGATGATTACAATTTAATAATTCAAGATTGGAGTTAATATAGTATTAATGTAATGATGTCCAGTGCTAGAAGCAGAAGGCATAGCGTATAGGCCAAATAATAATTGTAAATTTGGTAACAGTACATAGAGCAAATACCAGAATTTGCTTTTGAGAGAATACACATACATACAAACACACACACACACACAGTTGTTTACCAACAGTAATTTGGGTTTCTAGATTAAAAACGATATTAACAAAAATTCAGGAGATATTCAACTAAAATTTTTTAGAATTAATAATAGCTTATAGTTATTAGAATAATACAAAAAATCAAAAGCAATAGTTTTCTCATGTAAATGCATAAATCGGTTTGAAGACATTTGGAAAATAGTCTATTTTTACTAACAATAAAAATGCCTACAAAATATTCAGCCTGCCAAAAATATGCAAAGAACACAATAAAACTTTAATAACAATTTAAAAAAAAAAAACACCTTCTGCCCCTGGATGAAAAGAGTGAGTGCTATAGATATCCATTCTTCTTAATTTTTATTCACCAGGAAAAATAAACAGGACAACTAGTTGGGGAAAATATATAGTTAAACTTCTAACTCATTTCATATGTCACTATTAATTTTAAATTAATATAAAATTAAATACAAAAAGAGAAACCTGTGAAAAAACTATAAAAAATAAGTAACTAGGTACCCAATTTTGAAGTATGGAAGGCTTTTTACACACACACAGGCACACACACAAAGAAAATGACAACCAATTAAATAACAGCAAAATAAATAAATTATAATAAAATTGATATATATTATCACACAAAAAAATTCCATCAACATATATTGCATACAAAAACTCCAAGGCAGAAACTTGGGAAAATATTTTTGTCAAAGATTAACCTTAACACATTAATATTCTAAGTATCTTTAGAATTAAATTTTTAAAGTTTCTTTTATTAAATGGGCAAAACAATGAAACAGAAAATGAAGAGCAATTTTTAAAACACTCAAAATACATATGGAAACAAATTTAATTCCACAAACGTTCTTAAAAAATTAGAGATAACCATTCTTTGCCTGTCATATTAGCAGAGATTGACACCATCTGTTGAGGTGGATGTGTAGGCAAATGCAGACTCCTGTAGGCCGCCTAAGGAAATTTAAAATACCTTAATTGTGTGACAAATTGGCATTGTTCATATATGTCTTAAACCTGTTTAGATTTTCTGCCCTGCTTATTTCACTGGGGAGAAAAATGGTTAGCACTCTGGACTCTGACAAATAACTAGAAATATATAGAAGTATTTCTTATGTATCTGTTTGGTCACTATGTGGAAATCCAGCAAAAATCCAAATGCTCAAGAAGAGAACAATAGATAAATAAATTATGTACTATTCAGAAAATGTGTATCAGCTGGATTTAACAATCATGTTTTCAAAAATGTTAAAGATGTGATTAAGGAAAAAGACAGTGGTAAAAGAGTTATGAACCATGTCAATATTGCACTCTATGATGAGGGACGTCTGCATTAAACTGAAACAACATATAGGTTAAAAAAAAGGAGGGGGCACTTTTATTACTGGGTGGTGAGATCACTAGGGATTTTTATTTTCCATACTATTTCTGTGTTCTCAAGTTTTTGCCTAGAACACTTTTTTAATAGACTTGAAAGCAGCAACACTCAAAAATGTAACAGTTATCTCTATATTTTAGAATTAGGTTAGATTTTTGTATCTCTACATAGGAAAATAATAGGGTCCCTATGTATGAGAATGCATCTTATGAATATTTTAAAATAATATCTAACAACTTAGAGGTTCACATTTTGCTGTAAGAGTAAAACAAATCTCAAATATTAGGCAATTGCATGAGGATACTTTATTCCTCATAATTTTCCCTTTTTTCCAACTGTTTCAGATCTCTCAGTGTCATGTCATGTTACAGTGGAGCAGAGCCAGGGTGCGGGGAATCCAATCTGTGGAATGGAACAATCTGGATTCAAACCTTTTTTTGTCAGTTACCATTTAATTTCCCACAGGACCATTACTTATCCACATCAAGCTTTTGTTTTCTCATAAGTGAAGTTGGGATAATACTTACTACATTGAGTTATTTTAAGAATAAAATGAGATACATGTAAAAAACATTGTAACTGCTCAATAAATATTAATATTAGCCATTAATAGGTTTGACTCTGCGTCCCCTCTGAAATCTCATATAGAATTGTAATGTCCAATATTGGAGGTAGGGCCTGGTGGGAGGTGATTGGATTTGGGGAACAGATTTCCCACTGGGCACTGTTCTCGTAATAGTGAGTGAATTCTCCTGAGATCTGGTTGTTTGAAAGTGTGTAGCACCTCCCGCCACCTTCCTCCCACTCCAGCCATGTAAGATGAGCCTGCTTTCCCTTCATTTTCTGCCACATTTGTAAATTTCCTGAGACCTCCTCAAAATCCAAGCAGATGTCAGCATCATGCTTCCCATAGAGCCTGCAGGACTGTGAGACCATCAAATCTCTTTTTTATAAATTACCCAGTCTCAGATATGTCTTTATAACAGTGTAAGAACAGACCAATACAGCCATTATTTTCACTTTTCAGGGTACTATTAAACCAGAGCCTCTCAAAATTGTAGTATTCTGCTTCAGTTACAATTACTATGTAGAAAAAAATCTGTGCATGAAGCTTTCAGCCGCGCCCCATGAGTCTCCCCAAGCTTTGTAGTTTATGGTGCCATCTCAATGGGAAACTTACGTTTTCCCCTGGAGAATGTCTGAAGTGAGCCTAGCCTGAGCTGGTGGGAGTGAGGGATGGAAAATACTACCCTGGTAGACCATACGTTGGAACCTGAGGAACTTCATATTGCAGAGAGGGCACTGTTAAGTTGAGTCATGACTCAAGGGAAGAAAATAATCACAATGAGCAATATTGTGCAAAGATCAAGTGCTTTCTAACAGTGAGCCTCCATTACCTAAAGGTTTCATGGTATCATTTGAGTGTTGGTGTTCAGATGAGAAAGCTAAGAATGAGAAGCAGTAGCCAACAAATATTTCTTCCCTCCAATGAGGCATTGTGTTTGGGGAAACTGAAAAGAGAAGGGAAGAGGGAATCTTAGGGAAAGAGTAGGCGCTGTCTTTCTTTAAGATGGAGTGTAACTGGAAACAGCCTCCAGCCAAGGTCAGGGTCAAGAGTAATAGAATCCTGGCAAGATGTGCTAGTTTATCTTCCCCCATGAACACTTGCCAAACAATATACACAGTGTCGCGCAGCACCGGAGAGTGTCTGATGCATCTCCAGAGTATTTATGAGGACTTCTGTTTTGAAGATAGTTTCTTAGGTAACAGAGTGAAAACATGTATGGATGAGCTCTCATTTATCAGTGCCTTGGCTTCCTGTGAAAGTTAAACAGCAAGAATCTTGATATTTCGTCCTGAGTAAAGCAAGTTCTTCAAAGGGATGTATGGGGTGGGGGTTCTTTGAAGAGGGTGTATGTCCAGCAGACTTTGCAAAAGGCCCAGCATCTGTGTAAGTTACGCAGAGGTCCTGGCCCGGTGCATCTTGTCCCAGCTCTCATAGAAAACAGCCAGCAGCTGCAGGCTTGAGTGAAGCTGTTTGTGGTGGGGCCTTGAGCTCCCTGGCTGGGGAGTGTGCAGTTTTGCTTTGCTTATTGCAAGCACCTTTGGATGTCCCTGAGTTTTTCAAGCTTCATTCAGCTGCTCTGGTGGCCAGAAGCTGTGCAGTTAGATGAGAAATTATCTGCTTTTTAAAACAATCCTTTTAGTTCTGTAACATGGGCTGGCCCCTTGTTTCCACAGAACACTTTTCGTCAGCAGGGAAAAACAAGGAAATTCCCTAGGAATGAAGGAGAAAGTTGAAAGGCGGCAACCCCAAACACCAGAGTCCCCAAGACACTAAGCCAGGATATGCCAAGGAAAGTGCTTTTGGGGAGGATTAAAACAATTATTTAATAAGATACAATAAAACACTTTCCTTTTCACTATGATACCAATAAAAATCCTTCAGTTTAGTATTTTAATTATAAAATAATACATCTTTAATTGATAACTTGTAACTACGGGAGAGTAGAATGATCCCACTATAGAAAGATATAAAAATCTGATCTATTTCCAAAATGTAGAGATAATAGTTATGTTTTGAAGTGTTACTTTTCAAGATTTAAAAATATATATATATGTTGTAGGCAAAAAAATTGAGAACACGTAAATACAGTCATGCATCCCTTAATGATGAGGATGTGTTCTGAGGAATGCATTATTAGGTGGTTTCATCATTCTGTGAATATTATAGAATGTACTGGTACAAACCTAGATGATATAGCCTACTACACACCTACCTAAATAGTATAGCCTGTTGTTCGTAGGCTATAACCCTGGGCAGCATGTTTCTGTGTTGAATACCATAGGCCATTCTAACAAAATGACAAGTATTTTTGTGCCTAAACATAGAAAAGGTGCAATAAAACTAGAGTATTGCAATCTTATGGAATCAGGGTCGTACATGTGGCCTGTTATTGACCAAAATGTCATCATCTGGTTCGTGATTATAACCTGAAAAGTAAAAATCACTAATAACCCCCCTACCTAGCAATAAAAGTTGCTGTTCTGCTCCTATACAGTTTCCATTTAATGCAGACATCCCCGTTAGAGAGTGCTTTAATAAAATGGTACATAATTATTTTGTCACTACCCTTTTCCTTAATTACATACTCAACGTTTTTGAAAGCACTGTTTTTAAATCTAGTGGTATATATTGCATTTTATGAATATTACATAATACTGTGGGTCCCCATAAGACAAGTAAATAAATAGCTTTGGGGCTCTTGATTTAGTCATAGTGTTAATTTCCAGAGATTAAGTGGCCATTGTGGAAACATAGATACTAAGTCTTAGTAAAATTAAAATATTTTCTTCCAGATAGGAGACCCAAAGGTCAAGGGAGCCGATCATCTACTCCCCCCCACCTAGCAATCCCCCTGCCAGTAGGCCAGGTTGTACTTAGATACCTAGTGGCTTGGTAAATGGTTCCCAGGATAAACACAGTACACAAAACTCATAAAGGGTCAGTATTGTAGATCAAATCAACAGGCCAAGTAAACTCATCTTGGAGTGGAAAGAGAGAAGAGATTGCAGGTGGGGTTGAGGTTACCAGTCACAGGTTTCAGCTGCTTGATCCTATCATCAGGCTTTGGACTTGGTGCTTTTACCTGCTCCGGCTTTCTGAATCAGGCTCACAAGGGACATGCTCACGGAGAAAGGGCACATTTGGAAGCCATTTGCGTTTACAAAATGTTTACTATTCCAGCCCCTGACAGTTATTGTTACTGGAGTCATTACTGATGGAGTTCAGAAAGAGAAGGGTTGCCTTTGGTTTCCCAGAGCCCGCATTTGGAAATGTATGTGCATGAGGGGGCAGAGATAGAAAACAAATGCGAATCCACCACTAGCATTGTTACACCTTTTCTGAAATACTGGATTTCTCATCACATTCCAGAATTTGAGAGTTTTAAAAAGGCAAAGCCATAGGCAGTATTCTCTTTCCCAATAAAGATAACAATTCATTTAAAAAAAATGTTGTGGGTAATTCTCCAACCGTGATACATTTACAATTGCCAGAAATAATCTCAAGTTGATTATTGCTTTGCAGATTATTCCTGATATGTGTATCTTGAAGAATCATCTGGTGGGAGGATAGGTGTGAGTAATAAGAACTAAATTTGTCTTCAGGGAGTTCCAAGTTCAATAAATCACCTCATCATATCATATCCATGGATAAGATCCTTTGCTTTTGCAAAATCAGGACAATCAGTACACACTTGCCTAAACCTCTCTTTTTGTTCATTTTTTAAAAGTATTTATTCCAGAACAAAAAGAGTAGAAAAGGTTAATTGGTTCACATTTTATATTTACCCATGGTTCATTCTGAGTTAATTTTTATATAATAATTATGTTAAGGTATATCGTTTGCATATGTATGTTAATTGTTCCAACACTGTTGAAAAGACTAGTCTTTCTTTGTTAAATTGTTTCTTAAAACTTGGTCAAAAATTGATTGACCGTATTACAGCAGGTCTATTTCTGGAGGCTCTATTCTGTTTCATTTATTTCTATGTCTATATTTTCACTAGGTTAGATATTGTAGTATTAGAGTAAATCTTGTAATTGGGTAGAATGACTACCCCAATTTTATTTTTCTTTTCCAAAATTGTTTTGGCTATTCTAATCCTTGTGCCTTTCCACATAAAATTTAAAATCAGCTTGTCTATATCTACAAAAAGTCTTTCTGGCACTATGCTTGAAATAGTTTTAAAACAATTGACAAGTTTGAGAGGAACTGACATCTTCACTATACTGGGTCTTTCAATACATGAACATATATGTCTTCTAATTATTTGGGTCTTCTTTAATTTTTTCATCAGTATTTTGCATTTCTCAGCATGTAGATTTTATACATGTTTTGTGAGATTTATAGCTAAGTTTTTGGGGGGAGCTATTGCAAATAGCATTGTATTTTTAATGTTGAATTCCAATTATCATTAATGCTCGTAGAAATATGATTGATGTTTATAGATTTCCCTTGTACTCTATGATCCTGTTTTACCACCATATTCATTCAAGGAACTAGATTTTTTTGTAGATTTTAAAATATTTTTTATGTAGATAATCATACCTTCTGCAAATAGAGATAGTTTTATTTATTTATTTTCAATATGTACGGCTTTTTTGTTTTAATTCTGGCTTTGTTACACGGCTAAGACTTCCATTCCTATTTTAAATAATAGTGGTGGGAATATGCATCCTTGTCTTTCTTCCAGTTTTAATGAGGAAAGCTTTCAGTGCTTCATTTTATGTGAGCTTTGTTGCTAGCACACTTTTCACTATTAGAAGCAAGAGTTTATGTAAGATTTTTAAGTAATAACCGGGATTCATATTTCTTCCACAAGTTGTCCTTGAATGGTTTGTTGACTGAAACAATGAGAAATGACAGTTATCCAATCATTACACCAGAAATAGCAGCCAAGCTCAAACATATGCCAGCAAAAACAATGATGCCACCACTGCTACCTGGCCTACAACAATTGTACACCATGGATTTCAAGATGTGTTCAGATTCTAGAAATGTTAAGAGGTGAAAATGTGCATCTTGCAGCTGATAACGTGTAGTATGTTTCTTGTAATAAGCTTTTAAAAATTAACTCCATTTCAAAAATCAGATGGTTGTAGATGTGTGGTGCTATTTCTGAGACCTCTGTTCTGTTCCATTGGTCTATACATCTGTTTTGGTGCCAGTACCATGCTGTTTTGGTATACTGCAGCCTTGTAGTACAGTTTGAGGTCAGGTAGCATGATGCCTCCAGCTTTGTTCTTTTTGCTTAGGATTGTCTTGGCTATGTGGGCTCTTTTTTGGTTCCATATGACATTTAGTGTAGTTTTTTCTAATTCTGTGAAGAAAGTCAATGGTAGCTTGATGGAAATGGTATGAAATCTATAAATTACTTTGGGCAGCATGGCCATTTTCATGATATTGATTCTATCGATGAGCATGGAATATTTTGCCATTTGTTTGTGTCCTCTCTTATTTCCTTGAGCAATGGTTTGTAGTTCTCCTTGAAGAGGTCCTTCATATCTCTTCTAAGTTGTATTCCTAGGTATTTTATTCTCTTTGTAATAATTGTGAATGATAATTTGCTCATGATTTGACTCTCTGTTTGTCTATTATTGGTGTATAGGAATGCTTGTGATTTTTGCACATTGATTTTGTATCCTGAGACTTTGCTGAAGTTGCTTA
>NW_012111919.1:8836642-8844486 GCF_000951035.1 Colobus angolensis palliatus | reverse complement strand
AATGTGAAAAGGATTCCTTATTGAATAAATGCTGTTGGGAAAACTGGCTAGCCATACGGAGAAAACTGAAACTGGACCCTTTCCTTACACCATTAGGAAAGTGTAACTCAAGATGGATTAAATTAACTCAATTTGGAGTTAATTTAATTAACTCAATTTTAAAAATTAACTCAAGATGGATTAAAGTTGTGAATGTTAAGACCTAAGACCATAAAAACCCTAGAAGAAAACCTAGGCAGTACCATTCAGGACATAGACATGGGCAAAGACTTCATGAGGAAAACACCAAAAGCAATTGCAATAAAAGCCAAAATTGACAAATGAGATCTAATTTGACTAAAGAGCTTCAGCAGAACAAAAGAAACTACTATCAGAGTGAACAGGCAACCTATAGAATGGGAGAAAAGTTTTGCCGTGTATCCTGACAAAGGGTTAATATCAAGAATCAACAAAGAACTTAAACAAATTTACAAGACAAAAACAAACAACTCCATCAAAAAGTGGGCAAAGGATATGAACAGACTCTTCTTAAAAGAAGACATTTATGCAGCCAACAAATATGAAAAAAATACTCTTCATCACTGGTCATTAGAGAAATGCAAATCAAAACCACAATGAGATACCATCTCACACCAGTTAGAATGGCAATCATTAAAAAGTCAGGAAACAACAGATGCTGGAGAGGATGTGGAGAAATAGGAATGCTTTTACACAGTTAGTGGGAGTGTAAATTAGTTCAACCATTGTGAAAGACAATGCAGTGATTCCTGAAGGATCTAGAACTAGAAATACCATTTGATCCAGCCATCCTATTACCGGGTGTATAACCAAAGGACGATAAATCATTCTACTATAAAGACATATGCACACATATGTTTCTTGCAATGCTATTCATAATAGCAAAGACTTGGAACCAACCCAAATATCCATCAATGATAGACTGGATTAAGAAAATGTGGCATATATACACCATGGAATACTATGCAGCCATAAAAAAGGATGAGTTCATGTCCTTTGCAAGGACATGGATGAAGCTGGAAACCATCATTCTCAGCAAACTAACAGAGAAACAGAAAACCAAATACCACATGTTTGCACTCATAAATAGGAGTTGAATAATGAGAACACATGGACACAGGGAGGGGAATATCACATACTAGGGCCTGTCATGAGGTAGAGTGCCAGGGGAGGGATAGCTTTAGGAGAAGTGTAGATGACGGGTTGATGGGTGCAGCAAACCACCAAGGCATATGTATACCTATGTAACAAACCTGCATGTTCTGCACATGCATCCCAGACCTGGAAGTATAATTAAAAAAAAAAGAAAAAAAAACAAAACTCCATTTCATGAGCAATATCTCAGGTCATAAAAAGATCTTTTATAGGTTTTTTTAAAGTAGTGAATAATATTACATTGTAGCATTCTATCATAATGAATTTAATCAGTCTTTTCCATTGAAATTTTATTTTGTTTTCAGATTTTTATATTTTATATGATCCTCTAATAAGCATGTTAGCATTAAACTGTGTACTTACAACTATATGACTATGAGAACCAACTAGGAATAGATTTAGTCCAAAGGCAGTTTTTCTAATTTTTAGGAAAATTTTCCTGCCAAGGGTTTAATTTTATGCCAGGAGAAAGTTAAATGACCCCTGAGAAAATGAGTAAGGGCGGAAAACATATAATGTTGTATTCAAAGGAGAACTTCGGTTACCATATCATGAGATATCAAAAAAAACTGTAAATGATTAGATTTTTTCTTGTCTATCTGCGCAAGGGTAGAGTATATGTAGATTATTCTTTATTTTCCCGTAAATTTGATAATAGGATTTTTAAATATCAATTTTATCAAAATCTTCTTGTTAATATATTTCCACTGAGGGCTATTGCTACAAACTGTAAGCTAAAATGAAATGTTTACTGGATGAAACATAATGATTTTTTTTATCTGAGACAGAGGAAAGTAATTTAATAGGGAAAAAAGATTGTTGAGTTATAAAAAAATTGTAAGTTTTTTTCACTTTTACTCAAATTTGTAAGCCAATATAGTCCATGAACTTAATTCCTTCATTATACGGGTAACTATGGGAAAGTTTAACATGTCTTGGATAAGAATCTCAGTTGTCGTTGGAATTAAAACAAATCGGTGTTGCAATACAATTTGCTCTGATGTTTAGCTTAGTTTAGAAACAGAAAATGTTAACACAGTAATTTCAAACTGTTGATATTGGTTTGTATGTTGGGGGCCAGCACTGAAATTGATATAAACAAAAAGTACTTACATTGGATTTTTAATTCATTCTGTCTTGTGGTTCAAGCTGCTGGCTGGTTAAATGAGGAAGTAAGAGGGTAGAGATTAGGAGTAAGTGACAGCCACATTTATGCATTTCATAGTAAGTGTAATTTTAAAATTACCTAAAAATTAAATAAAGAAATTGCATATTTTTAGAAAGAAAAATATACACAATGCAATGTTATATTGTAGAGAAAGCCTTAGACTGAGTTAGGATTTCTCCCACTTATCAGCTGTGTGACTTAGCACATTTTCATCTATGAAGCAAGAATCTTTGAGTAACGAAGTTGTAAAATTCAATAGATGATTGATGGGGAGGTTTCTATTTTGAATTCTTTTATTACATTCTGCATAATTGAGGTATTATTAAAGAAGGGCAAATACAATCATCTCTGCCTCTTTGATATGATCTTCAGGAAATAATTTAACCTTTATAAGCCTTGTTATTTTATCTAAAATATTAATACTTCTATGAAGTCATTTTAAGAGTCAGATAAAATAATTATGTGAAAGTGTCAAAGGTGCAGCATAAGAAAACAAGATTAGAACACGTTCAGGTGAATTTTCATAAGCAGCATCCCTCATTTGGTCAGTGTAGGGTAATGATTTGCAAATACTGGCCAGACCCCTCTCCAGAGCAATGCTGGAAGGCATTATTTTAGCTCAAGACTTTGCAAAGACCATCAAAGGATGATTTGAAGTGATCTAGAACCCTGTTGTGGCATATGATTCTAGATGCAACTCTGTATGGTAAAATGTATGCATGTACCACCCTTAGTGACATTCAGCTATCTCTAGGTCATGGGGGGATTAACAACAAATACCTCCTACCAGGCAGAGAAAAAGTTTGGAGAGAAAAGGTTAGGTTGTAGTTATGTCCTCATTCTCATGCAGGTCTTCATTTTCTATCAATGAGTACTTCTTGAATACCTAGGAATATTCATAATTTCTCATGTAAGTCACTTAATTGTCATGACTTTTTATCTTTCTGGATTATTTTATTTTAACTGATTGATTGGTTGCTAAGTTGTCCATAATTTTGTTTGTAATTTTCCTTCATCAATTGTTTAAAATACAACTTCATCACCTATACTGCCATGCAATACATAAGGACATGTTGGTCAATGACAAACTGCATAGACAATGTCAATATCTTATTCCGTAGGATAATGGAGCTGAAAATTTCCTATCACCTAAGGACATCATAGCTGCCATATATCATAGCATAATGCATTACTCATGTGTTTGTGGTGATGCTGTTGCAGACAGATCTCCTGCACTACCAATTATATAAAAATATAGCATATACAATTATATACAGTAGATAATACTTGATGATAGTGGTGATAAATGCCTATGTTACCTGCTTATGTATTTACTACACTACGTTTTTCATCATTATTTCAGAGTGTACTCCTACTTACAACAACAACAAAAAGTTAACTGTAAAAAAGCTGCAGGCAGGTCCTTCAGGAAGGATTCTAGAAAAAGACATTGTTGTCACAAGAGGTGCTAGCACCATGCATATCATTGCCTCTGAAGACCTTCCAGTGGAATCAGATGTGGAGGTGGAAGACAATGATATTAATGATCCTGAACCTAGGTAGGCCTAAGCTACTGTGTGTGTGTCTTAGTTTTTAACAAATAAGCTTAAAAAATAGAAAAAAAAATTACACATAGAAAAAAGCTTAAAAATAAGGACTTAAAGTAAGAAAATATTTTTGAACAATTATACAATGCATTTGTGTTTTAAGCTAAGTATGGTTACAAAAGAGTCAAAAAGTTAAAAAATTAAGAGGTATATGAAGTTAAAAGGTTACAACAAACTAATGTTATTACTGAAGAATTTTTTCCATAAATTTAGTGTTGCCTAAGTGTACAGTGTTAATAAAGTCTACAGTAGTGTACATTAGTGTCCTGTGTATTCACATTCACTCACCGCCCGCTCACTGACTTACTCAGAGCAACTTCCAGTTCTGTAAGCTTCATTCATAGTAAGTGCTCTATGCAAGCATACAGTTTTTTATCTTTTATACTGTATTTTTACTGTACCTTTTCTATATTCAGATATGTTTAGATACACAAATGCTTACCATTGTGTTATAATTGCCTATAGTATTCAGCACAGTAACCTGCTGTCCAGGTTTGCAGCCTAGAAGCAATGAGCTTTTCCATATAGCCTAGGCATGTAGTGGGCTATGCCATCTAAATTTGTGTAAGTACACTCTGTAATGCTTGCATAAGAATGAAATTGCCTAACAATGCATTTCTCACAATGTATCTCCATTGTTAAGCAATGCATGGCTATATTCCTAAAACTTTCTCTGTTCCCGTTCTGGTACAATACCTCCATAGAATCTAAAAATGAAAGTGATGCAATGCCCTTGAGTTGTGCCACAGTGTTGCAAGAGTATCTAAATGGGCTACATGGCTTAGGAGATAGGAATTTTCTTGGCCTTCGTGCATTTTGGTTAGAAGAAAACAAGAGGTGTCAGAGCCCCGAGCACCCTCTCAATGCAAAAGCTCCCTACTCTAAGCTTACATCTGGTATCACTGAATCAAACACTCTTTCAATTATGTCTTCTTGCTGCCTTATTTGATCTTTTCATCTTCACACATAGATGGCTTTCAAAGCACTTGTAAATTAAAAATTGGTAGGCAAGTATGAACTGGATTGTCATTGTAGTATTAAAATGAGATCCTGTCTGTTTCATCCAAGATTTTTGGACAAAAGATCTTAAAACAACATTCTAGAGAAAGTTGTGAAGCAACCCCAAAGAGACTATGTGTGAGCTACAGGAAAGAGTGTTCATGGGGGATTCTCTTCAGTCCTGCCCAAGAGGCCACCTGGAGGGAAAGGAGGTGCTGAGGACAGAGCTTCTTGCAGTTGCCCTCAGGCTGAAATGTGAGGTTTTAGGGACCAGCTGGAAGATAACTGCAAGGAGAGATCATTAGTGATGGGAGAAGACCTTTCAAAGATCCCATGGAAGCATCCAGAAGAGAAAGAACCCCGAGAGTATTGACAGCAAATCCAAGAATACCAGTTGAATAAGGCCTTTCCTGCCATTTACCTCACATCTCTTTTCTCTCTCCATTCCTGGGGGAAGAAATCGGTAGCCTTGGCTCTCAGCTGGAGGAAGAAGAGTACAAACAGAAAGCAGGAAACTGGAGAAGACACCCACCACAGTTCCCTTTCCCACTACAAGGCCTTGCCTGCCAAAGGCCCAGGCTGGGAAAGGATAACTATAACTTTAAGTGAAATTTGGAGTTTTGACTACTACAAATGACTTAACATTTTCCTTACTGAAACAATACTGTTTTGTGGCTAGCAGCGAATTACGGAATTTTCATTAATGGCAAGTGCATAAGGAAAGTCATGGACTGTGCCACATTTCATGAAAGAACGGGGAAGAATGAGTCCTGGGGAGCAGGTGCGTCTGGTCTGTGATGGGTGAACTCTCATGCCCCCTGGTTTAGAGCATTGTATAAGCACCAAGCATTGTGAATAATGAGCGGAGCAAAGACATGGATTCAAATGCTGTCTGTCTTCTCTCTCCAATGGCGCAGAACTCTTACTGCCCTGGGCACAGTGATTAACAGCAAACCAAATAGATGTCACCTGCGATGACATCTGCTGATGGTCCTTCAAGCAAATGAATGAAAGGTAAGAAAGCTATCTTGCTCAACTTCAGGAATGCCTCCTTTACACAGCGGCTCTCATTTGGTATTTTAAAGATTGTCAGCCCCAGAGAAATAATTCAAACACTATCCGTTGGCCTTAAAGAAATAATTCCTTTTGAAAAGATTTCACAAATACCAAGGGCAAGACCTCATTTAGATGGAGTAAAAGCTTCCCAAACCCTAAGGGAACATTCCTCCCAGGGCTGTGATTTCTGCTGAAGAAAGGGAGGTGTCTGAGATAAGCAGCGCAGACTGTGCTGGAAGAAACAAACATGTTTGTTGTTCCCCTGGCGCATATATTTCCTAATATAGTCCTGGGCCTTGAGAACTCTGGCTGCCCCTGCGGCTACAGAGAAGCCCAGAGCTATGTCCTGAGGAACCCTGGGGCCTGTGGCCACTGAGAATCCCTGAGCTGCCAGGAAGACCTCCTGAGAACAAAAGCGATGATCCAGAATGGCCAGGGCAGGGGCAGTGCATCGCAGATTCTACGTGGGTGAGGACCACCGTGGCTCTCAGCACGGCTGAGGTTGAATTGATGAGATGACCGTCTTGCTTTCTACCCCTTCCCTTGGGCCTTTAAAGAGGAAAAGCTTACTACATTGAAATGCATTCCTTAACAACTGTTCTGCACTTTTATCAACTTTTGGCAGTGGGATGTGTTCAACACTCATGGAGCACCTGGGCACGAGATACAGCCAGAGAGGAAAAGGAGTGGGCATTGTCGGTAGATAATTTTAATACAACATTTTTAAAGACAATGCTTTTTATTCTTGCCTTGTACCAGCAATTCTAGGCTACAGTCATGACACCATACTCCTTCCTGAAGCAAAACTCTCTGGGTCTAAATTCTAAATGATTGCTGTGGTTACTGTTGGATTTTAATTACATATACATATATAATTATATGTAAATTACGTATTACATATATAACTATACATTAATTCTATGTTTATAATTATCTATAATTTATATTTATTAAATATACAACATGTTACATAATGTTTAACACATATTAGTCATATATGGTATACATAATATATAGTAAAAGTTTTTTAATTTTAAAAAATTTAAATATAAAACACTTAAAATAATTATTTAATATTTGTTTACTTAAACTATTTAAAGCTATTTAAAAATAAATATATGACACATATATTATAAAGTTCATTTATATATAAAAGCTTAAAAAGTGCATATTTATATTAATTATCCTTGAATAAACATTCCATTCTATGTACCTTAATTCAGAGAATACTCAGTTATAAGTTGGTGTTGATACATATACATTCAGCTACATGTGTTTGTTTTGAAAATCTATGAATTGAGACTCAGAATTGTTGAAGTTCATTTTAGGTATAATTTGTATCCATCTCCTGTGGTATTAGCCATTGTTGCATTTACATAGCAGATTTGAAATAAATAATGATAACCCATGATTTTTCTTACTTTTTTTTTGCTGCTTATTAATTACTTTTTTTATTACACTTTAAGTTCTGGGATACCTGTACAGAACATGCAGGTTTCTTACATAGGTATACACGTGTCATGGTGGTTTGCTGCACCCATCAACCTGTCATCTACATTAGGTATTTCTCGTAATGCTATCCCTCCCCTAGCCCCTTATCCCCTGACAGGCCCCAGTGTGTGATATTCCCCTCACTGTGTCCATGCGTTCTCATTATTCAACTCTCACTTATGAGTGAGAATATGCAGTGTTTGGTTTTCGGTCCCTGTGTTAGTTTGCTGAGAATGATGGTTTCCAGCTTCATCCATGTCCTTGCAAAGGACATGAACTCATTTTTTTTATGGCTGCATAGTATTCCATGGTGTATATGTGCCACATTTTCTTAATCCAGTCTATCATTG
>NW_012111919.1:8731604-8836507 GCF_000951035.1 Colobus angolensis palliatus | reverse complement strand
TGGACATTTGGGTTGGTTCCAAGTCTTTGCTATTGTGAATAGTGCCACAATAAACATACGTGTGCATGTGTCTTTATAGTAAAATGATTCATAATCCTTTGGGTGTATACCTGGTAATGGGATGGCTGGGTCAAATGGTATTTCTAGTTCTAGGTCCTTCAGGAATCACCACACTGTCTTCCACAATGGTTGAACTAATTTACACTCCCACCGACTGTATAAAAGCGTTCCTATTTCTCCACATCCTCTCCAGCATCTGTTGTTTCCTGACTTTTTAGTGATTGCCATTCTAACTGGTGTGAGATGGTATCTCACTATGGTTTTGATTTGCATTTCTCTAATGACCAGTGATGATGAGCTTCTTTTCATATGTTTGTTGGCTGCATGAATGTCTTCTTCTGAAAAGTGTCTTTTCATATCCTTTGTCCACTTTTTGATGGGGTTGTTTTTTCTTGTAAATTTCTTTAAGTTCCTTGTAGACTCTAGATATTAGCCCTTTGTCAGATGGATAGATGGCAAAAATGTTCTCACATTCTATAGGTTGCCTATTCATTCTCATGGTATTTTTTTTCTTTAGTTTAATTAGCTCCCATTTGTCAATTTTGGCTTTTGCTGGAATTGCTTTTGGTGTTTTAGTCATGTATTCTTTGCCCATGCCTGTGTCCTGAACTGTATTGCCTAGGTTTTCTTCTAGGGAATTCAGGAGCTGGTTTTTTTTAAAAGATTAACGAAATAGATAGACTGCTAGCCAGACCGATAAAGAAGAAAAGAGAGAAGAATCAAAGAGACACAATAAAAAATGATAAAGGGGATATTACCACTGATCCCACAGAAATACAAACTACCATCAGAGAATGCTATAAACATCTCTACATAAATAAACCAGAAAATCTAGAAGAAATAGATAAATTCCTGGACACATACACCCTCTCAAATCTAAACCAGGAAGAACTCGAATCCCTGAATAGACCAATAACAAGTTCTGAAATTGAGGCAGTAATTAGTAGCCTACCAACCAAAAAAAGTCCAGGACCAGACAGATTCACAGCTGAATTCTTCCAGAGGTACAAAGAGGAGCTGGTACCATTCCTTCTGAAACTATTCCGAATAAGAGAAAAAGATGGACTCCTCCCTAACTCATTTTATGAGGCCAGCATATCCTGATACCAAAACTTGGCAGAGACCCAATAAAAAAAGAAAATTTCAGGCCAATATCCCTCATGAACATCAGTGTGAAAATCCTTAGTAAAATACTGGCAAACTGAATCCAGCAGCACATAAAAAGCTTATCCACTGTGATCAAGTCAGCTTCATCCCTGGGATGCAAGACTGGTTGAACATATGCAAATCAATAAACGTAATCCATGACATAACAGAACCAATGACAAAAACCAAGTGATTATCTCAACAGATGCAGAAAAGGCCTTCAATAAAATTCAACACCCCTTCATCCTAAAAGCTCTCAATAAACTAGGCACTGATGAAACATATCTTACAAAAATAAGAACTATCTATGACAAACCCACAGCCAATATCATACTGAATGGGCAAAAGCATTCCCTTTGAAAACCAGCAAAAGACAAGGATGCCCTCTCTCACCACTCATTCAACATAGTATTGGAAGTTCTGGCCAGGGCAATCAGGCAAGAGAAAGAAATAAAGAGAATACAAATGGGAAGAGAGGAAGTCAAATTGTCTCTGTTTGCAAATGACATGATTGTGTATTTAGAAAACCCCATTGTCTCAGCCCAAAATCTCCTTAAGCTGATAAGCAACTTCAGCAACGTCTCAGGATACAAAATCAATGTTCTTACATTCTTTTAACTTTTATTTTAAATTAAGTCAGTACGCATGCAATTTTTAATCTGGGTATATTACATGATGCTAAGGTTGCATTAATAATGATCTCATTACCCAGGTACTGAGCAGAGTAACCAATAGATAGTTTTTCAACCCTTTTTCCCCTTCTTTCCTTCCCCCTCCAGTAGTCCCCAGTTTCTCCTGTTGCCATCTTTATGTCCATGAGTACCCTATGTTTAACACCCATTTATAAGTGAAAACACAGCTTTTGGTTTTCTCTTCCTGCATTAATTTACTTAAGATAGTGACCTCCAGCTGCATCCACATTGCTGCAAGAGAAATGTTTTCATTCTTTTTATGACTTGATAGTATTCCATGTTATATAGGTACCACATTTTCTTTATCCAGTACAGGGCACCTAGGTTAATTCCATATCTTTGCTATTGTAAATAATGCTGTGATGAATTTTTGAGTGCATGTGTCTTTTTGGTAGAATGGTATGTTTTCTTTTGAATATACACCCAGTAATGGGATGGCTGGGTTGAAGGGTGGTTCTGTTTTAAGTTCTTTGAGAAAGTTCCAAACTACTTTCCACACTGGCTAAATCAATTTACAATCCCACCAACAGTCCATTTTTTTTTTTCCCACAGCTTTGCCAGCGTCTGTTGTTTTTTGACATTTTAATACTAGTCAGTCCTACTGGTGTGAGATGATATCTCATTGTGGTTTTGATTCCCGTTTCTCTGATGATTAGTGATATGGAACATCATTTTTTCAAATGTTTGTTTGCCAGATGTGTGTCTTCTTTTGAGGACTGTCTGTTCATGTCCTTTGCCCATTTTTTAATGAGGTTGTTTTGTGCTTGTTGAGTTTATAAATTCCTTATTAGATTCTGGGTATTAGACCTTTGTAGGACTAAGGTCTAGTTTGTGAACATTTTATCCCATTTTGTATGCTGTCTGTTTACCTTGTTAATAGTTTCTTTTGCTATGCAGAAGCTTAGTTTAATTAGGTCACACTTGTCAGTTTGTGTTTTTGTTGCAATTGCTTTTGAGGACTTAGTCATAAATTATTTCCCAAGGTTGATATGTCCAGAATGGTATTTGCTAGGTTTTTTCTAGGATTCTTGTAGTCTGAGGTCTTACATTTAAATCTTTAATCCATCTTGGGCTAATTTTTGTATATGGTAAAAGGTAGGAGTCCAGTTTCATTATTCTGCGTATGGCTAGCCAGTTATCCTAGCACCATTTATTGAATAGGGAGTCTTTTCCCCGTTGCTAATTAGTGTCATCTTTGTCAAAGATCACATAACTGTAGGTGTGCTGCTTTGTTTCTGGGTTCTCTATTCTGTTCCATTGGTCTATGTGTCTGTTCTTATACCAGTACCATGCTGTTTTGGTTACTGTAGACATGTAGGATAGTTGGAAGTAGGGTAATGTGATAACCCCAGTTTTCTTTTTTGTTTACTTAGGGTTACTTTGATTATTTGGACTCTTTTTTCAATATCGTATGAATTGTAGGACTTTTTTTCTAGTTCTGTGAAAAATGGCATTGGTAGTTTGATAGGAACAGCATTTTATCTGCAGATTGCTTTGGGCAGTCTGGCCATTTTAACAATATTGATTCTTCCAATGCATGAGCATAGGATGTTTTGCCATTTGTTTGTGTAATCTGTGATTTCTTTGAGCAGTATTCTGTAGTTACCCTTGTAGAGATCTTTCACCTCCTTCATTAGCTGTATTCCTAGGTTTTTTTTGTGTGTGTGACTATTGTAAACAGGATCACGTTCTTGATTTGGCTCTCAGCTTGAATATTATTAGTGTATAGAAATGCTACTGACTTTCGTACATGGATTTTGTATCCTGAAACTTAATTAAGTCATTTATCAGTTCCAGAGCCTTTTGGCAGATTCTTTAGTGTTTTCTAGGTATAGAATCATATTATCCACAAAGACTGACCGTTGTATTTCTTTTCCTATTTGCATGCTTTTTATTTCTTTATCTTGCCTGATCACTCTGGCTAGCAGTCCCTGTACTATGTTGAATAGAAGTGGCAAGAGTGTTATCTTGTTCAGTTTTCAAGGAGAATGCTTCCACTTTTTCCATTCAGTATAATATTGGCTATGGGTTTATAATAGATGGCTTTTATTACTTTGAGGTCCCTTTGACACCCAGTTTCTTGAGAGTTATTATCATGAAGGAATTTTGGATTTTACTGAAGCTTTTTATATGTCTATTGGGATAATCACATGATTTTTGCTTTTAATTCTATTTATGTGAAAATCATGACTTTTAAAGGCAAAGAGACAAAATCGGAGTCATTCCTGTGACTGCTTGGAGTGTTTATTTATTCATGTATTTATTTGTAAAATTTAAGTCAATGGTCAGAATACAAACTGTGAAGTGAGACATGATATTTCTGTTTGATAAGTACACATTAGTTCACATATGAATATATAAATATTTTACTGGATTTAAGTCGTATTTTCATAAGCTATGAAGATACTTTATTATTTAACATTGTTCACTGTTGTAAAACAAAAGAATATGTACATAAAATCAAACATTAATGACATGACTTAATTGTACCTTTTAAGATATTTTGTTTTTCTTAAAATTCGGTTATTGGTTATTAGATAATTATTTACACAATATTTTTATATCAGGCTGCAACCAAAGAATCAACGTTCAGACTCTTAGGTACATATAATAACTGTTAAATAAATAGTTATGCAGAATTGGGTTTCTTGAACTTTAATATTAATTTATATTTTTAATAATATGATTAAAGATATGAATGAAATAAATTAGTCAGTGTCTGCTATTTTTGGCTCTTACTATCTTTTGCCTTATTTCCTGACCATAACTTAAAATAATTTTGTCTTACAGAGGAAATACATCTAAAAAATGATCTTCTCTGTGTCTCAAATGCATTAGCTATGCGACTGACCACAATATTATCAACAATGACCAATATTTACTAAGCAGCTTCTGTTGGATCTAGGGTTTATTCTAAGGTTTCTGATACAACAGTAAACATAACAGACAAAATTCTTGTCTTTGTTGAGTTCACATCCAAGTGAATGGGAGAAAATAAATAATAAATACAATAACAAGATACATCACATAATATGTTAAGAAGTGATACATGCTCTAGAAAAAAAGTCAGGCCGGGAAAGAGGATCAGCATGTGTTTTGGTGGGGCCATGATTTCAAAAAGGGCCAAAGTAAATCTCAATGAGAAGCTGACGTTTGACCAAAGAATGAAGGAAGAGACAGAGCGAGACTCCACTGTCCTCCTCACAGATCTCATGGTCAGTGACCCATATGTCATCTCATTTACCAATCTCATCCCGTTTGCTGTAGTTGGTGTCCACGGATAGGACTTAGCTGAATAGTGAAGTATAGCTATGTACTATACCAAAGCAACACAGTGCTGTGAAGAGCAGAAGGAAGACTAAGTTAAACCTGGCATCTAGACGTAGGAGGAAGCTTTGTGCAGGCAACTGTGTTTTGGTCTTAAAACATATCTAGGATGTGTGTAAACAGAGATTAGTCCTGTGTAGAGGCTATTTGTGCTGAAGTACAGAGGTGGGAACCTTGCATATTTAGGAAGTCAGAATAATGGTCTGTGGATCTTCAGCTGAAACAGAGACAGGAAAGTGATTAAGAAGATTTGGGAGAAATCAAGGACTCTTGCTAGGTTGTTGGCATTAGGTCTGAAAAAGATAGATTGAATCAGAAGAGTGGGGTGTTCATTGTATAGTTTATCACAAGTAGACATGTGTTTACTCACTGATGAAAGTCAAAGGGTGGCTGTGTTTGAAGTTGGCTGAAATACGCTAGATTTAAGGAGGCTGAGGATAAATGGGTTGGGGGCAGGGGTGGTCATCAATGTGGAGTTTAAGTTCAATGAAGAGGACACCAGAGGAAAGGCGGGAAGAGAAGATTGCAAATCTAGTACTGGTATAAGTGAGAAAAGTGGGAAAATATCCTAATCTTTTTACGAGGAGTGAGAGTGAGAAAGAGAGGTAATTATAGTTCAACTTTTAATTGGTGATTCCTTATAGGGTAAGACTAGTGACCAACCTCCTTTCTTTAGTTTGGTAATTCCGCTGTGTTGATTTGAATTGGGAGGGAGAAGAAGGGGAGGGGGAGAAATCAGGAAACATATATTCTTCACAATATCAGATTCAGTAAATGTGAAACTCAGAGGTGAGGTGATGCCTGCAGTTAAACACCAATTGACTGATAAGCTCAGAACACACACTGTGTGTGTTCTCAGAGATCCCCCAATATGTACATATCATCCGAAGCCAAATGACAAAGGATGTGTTACATAAACCAAAAATAGACATTCTCCACAAATACGACCCTCTAGGGAAATCCCATGGGGCCCTTGCACAGGGCAAGGTTTACGTAAGAGGCTGTAGAGTCTCTGCCCTCTCTCTTCTGGAAAGATGTGTAAGGAAGGATTGTCTCTGAACACTTGAGTACATTCCCTTGGCAGTACACACTACATGCTCTCCCCAAACATATTGTTCTTCTTCCAGGACAGTTTAAATATTGTAATTTTCTTATCCAGCTGAATGATATCATTTAGGAGGACAGAGCAGGGGCTCTTGAACTGAGAACAGATGTATTAGGAGCTGAATTCTAGGCCAGCCCTCTGCAAGTTGGTAGGGGAAGAACCATCTTATTTGCAGAGAGACCATTTATTTAGAAGTCCACCATTTGGTGAAGCATTCAATACACTCAATGTATAGATGTTTTATTAATATTTCTGAGTTGTATCAAAATAGCTATTTCAAAGCAATTCATGACCAGTTTAGAGGAAAGGTGTCATGTTATGAGAAAAAAATAGAAGCACATAACAATGACTTTGAAAACTGAACTGTCACTTGGCATGAACAGAGGCCTCAGAACATGTGGTTAAAGGAGAATGCTCTTCAAAGTACCAGCTCTCCCCACCCCAACACACACACACACACACACACACACACACACACAAACACACACACTCATCTCTTTTCTCTTCTTCCTTTATTAAGCCATGTCATTTAAGTGTCCTTCACAGAAGCAGAAATGGCTTTTGGTAGGGTGTCTCAAAACCTTTTCAACATTTCTTCTCTTTGATGTTGGGATTAGCACCTCAAATATTAGATGTGTAACATTTTCATTAAGACCAGATTCAGAATTCAGAAGAAACAATAGCTAGTTCTCTAGGGAAGTTCTAAAGATCCATTTTTGGAAGAGAATGTCTGTGTTTATACTTCCAGTTTATAAAACATTTACCAATCACTTGGCCTCAGAACATGTTTACAGAGGGAAAATGCACCCACAAAACAAACAAACTGCTTCTTTCACAGTGTGGACCAATAGTCCTTGGCTCTTCCCTTTTGAGCATTATTTTTTCCTGTCTGATAGAGGGATTCACTCTCCCAGTCACGTGATTTCTGCACAGCATCCATTCTTATAGCCACAATTAGGTTCTGATTCCCTCCTGTCTTATGTACTGACAACTGGTTAAAATTAGAAAGAAAGCTTCTTACCGATGAGTGCCTCTCACTAACTAGCAAACCTTGGATGTTTCACCCTGAGGTGGCATCCTGGGCAGTGTGGACAGTTCCCTGAAGCTGTTCTGCAGAAGAACATGGAAGCCCTATTATCATGGTTCCAGCTCTCGGCCTGGTCCTCTGTTCGGATTAGCAGATAATTGAATTAGTAGTGCCCACTTTGATGCAGTCCCTCAAAAGGAGCATGGAATCCAATTTATCAGTAATTTCAACAATAACCTTAAGTCCTACTCTGTGGGTCCTAGCGAACATTGGGGGGATGCATTAAACTGGGCTCATCCAACAGTTAGTTTGTTTATAAAAACAAAGAAATAGAAGAAGTTAACCTATTTCTTTTCTGTGAGCAGAAAGTAAAGTCAAATCAAGATGAAAACTTGTGAGAAACTGCTCAGGAATTAGTGACAATGAAGTTATGTAGTAAGAGAGTAAGGCTGAAAGAGAGAGTTGTGAGGACTAACTACAGAGGAATCAGAGTTGTGCACAGGAGAAAGTGAGGATGCCCATAACCTGAGTAGTTCTCAGGTCTTTCATGCCAGACTCAGCAGCTCTAACCTTTTCATTAATCAGAGTTAGAATTTTGAGCTTTAAGCATGCAGCAATCAGCAACTCCCCCAAATAAATTGCAAGGAGTCATGCTTTATGCAAACCTGTTACCTTCATGAGTCATTAGGAAAATATCTTGTGTCAACCTTGCCGGCTATGTAGCTTCATATGAACTCACAAATCTGTACTATTTGAGACCAAATCTCTTCTGCAGTCATTGCTGCTGGGGCATGTTGTTAAAGTTTCAGTAACAACTGTTTAAAGCCATTCAAATTCAAGCACAGGGACTCATGTATAGTTGAGATTCAATACATGTTTATTAATAAATTCATCAATTAAAATAATCAATTTCTTGGTGCTGGAAGAGGAGCTGTGTGTAAGTGGTGTGAAGTAGTTACCAATGTCTTTATATTTTCTACAAATATATCTTCTGAGTGTTGGTTTGGTATGCTACGCTCGGGTATCTATGAATTTGTTATTTATTATCAACTTGGATTTGTTTTACAGAAGTCCTGCTGAACTTACAAGTTACATACAGGAAGAAATTTGGGAAGACTCTTTCTTTCCATTTCCAAAGATGAATGTTATTGTCCTCATTAAGACAGAAACACTTTTTGAAGGCTAGTCTTCTCCAGAACCTTTCTCCCATTGGAACACAAGCCTTTTGAAGGTAAGAGTCATGTTTGTCTGTTCCATTACTACCCTTATACTTATACCAGTGCTTTACACCTAATTGGTGCTTAATAATTTTTGTCATTTAACAACATTTAATATATAAATATTTAATACTATTTGTTGAATGAATAAAGGAATAAATGAACTTCCACCCTTGTGAAACACAGCTCAATTGGATCTTGAAATTGCTTTCCTACCTACTAAGAAATTACCATTCTAACTCCTGTGTTCATCATTTTCTTGCTATATTTTATTACATCTCTATATATTATTTAAAATTCTACGTATTTTTACTGCATCTCTATATGTTCTTTATTTAGTTCAATAGCTTTTAATTTCATAGAAATGTATCATGCCATGCTATAAGAAAAATTTAGTGACTTATTTAGTTGCTGCTTAATATCTTAATATTATATTACTAAGGTGAATCCCTATTGTTAATTGCTATACTTCATCTGTTTGGATTGTTGTGTGAAAGTCCTTTGCTGAGGCCTTGTAGATTCTTCTGTTGATGAGTACCTAGGCTTTAACTGTTAAAAATAGGGCTGTCGTGAACATTCACGCACGCATTCCCTCTCGTGTATGTGCAACTGTTGTTGGGTACATATCTAAGAGTGTATTTGTTGTTCTATAAGATATATAAATGTTCAAATTTAAAAGGTCGTGTAAAGCTGTTTTCCAAAGTGGTTGCACAAATTTTACAATCCCATCAGCAAAGTTTAAAATCTTCCTCCAATTTATCCTTTCAAACACTTGGCAATATCAGACTTTTAAAACATGTGCCAATTGCAAAATGTATCTGTCTGTTAAATAATACCTCAGTGTGGTCTTGATTAGTATTCCCCTAATCACTAATGACATTGATCAGCTCTTTATATGTTTATTACTCAGGAGATTGATTTCAGTGTTAATGCTTCCTTTCTGGATTCCCACGACTTGCAAGGTTTTGGTTGCTTTTGGTCATTCTTTCTCCCAAGTCGCCCTAGCCCAGTTGATGATTGTTTGCCTGAGACAGGGAACAGACTTGTTTCGGTTTCTTTCTCATGTGGACAGTCCTTTCAAGTTCTGATTTCTAGTCTCAGCCCCGTGACTTCTAGCTTGAGTATCTATGACAAATGGACAAGGATTTGGTGTCTTAGGTTTCTTATCTGTAAAATGGGGGTGATAATAAAACCATCAAGGTATATGATGGTCATATACTGATATCAAATTACATTTCTATCAACACTTGGTCTGTTTCGTACTTTGCTTCTAGCTCAATGCCCAGCTCTTAGATTTGACTTCTTCCATCCCTGCTTCTAGAATGGCCTGTATCGAGTTTCTACTGGCCTGCTCCTCCCTATGTTTGCAACTGTTAGAAAATAATTAAGATACTATAATGATGATAATACCTAACAGTTTGGCAATTAATATATGCCAAAGATGGTGCTAAGCATTTTATAGATGTTACTTAATTTAATACTTATAACCACTATATAAAGTAAATACAATTAGTATTCTTATTTGTGTGTTTTCCCTAGAACAGTGGACAGCAAACTTCATGTATAAAAGACCAAATAGAAAATATTTTGGGCTTTGAAAGTCCTTGGTCTCTGCCATTATTCAAACCTGCTATTGTAGTATGAAAGCAGACATTGACAGTATAAAAATGAATATTCCAATAAAATTATTTACAAAAAGAGATGGTGGCAGACAGACTTGGCCTATGACCTATAACTTGCCTGCCCTAGAATGTTGCCTTTTATGCAGGAGTGAGAGCTACATCTCAAAATTTTCAGCATGCCTGTAGGCTTACCTAAGGAATGGCATGATTTTTTAGAACCTGCAGCAAATGTTCTTTAACTTCGTCAGATATGTATTGAGTATTCAGGGTGTGCTAAGCACTACACCAGGTGATAAGGATACAGAAATGAATGAAGGCACAGTCTCTGCCCTCTAGGCTCCAAGAATCATGGTAGGAAAGTCAGATAGACAAACCTGGAATTCATAAGTGCTATAATATAAACACACAGTCAGTGCCACAAGAAAACAGAGAGGCGGTTCCATGAGTTCACAGGTATCACAGGGCACCTACTGTGTTCCAGTCCCTGAGATGGACCCTGAGGATACAGAATACATGAGGCAGATACAACCCTTACCCTCACTTAACTGGGAGTTTAGTGGGAAAACTCTGTTTAAACAAATAATTTAGCAAATATTTACAAGTGTGCAAAATGCTGAGAAGTAGTAAATACTATGAGAGCATACTGAACATGTGGAATCTGGGAATAGGGAATTTGTCTGGTATGACCAGATTATGAGGTGGTGGAACATGAACTGAAAGGTGAATTAGGGCCAGACCAGAGGGTTTTGAACACCAGGTTAAAGAACTTGGGCTTTATTCTGGAGGCACCTGGTAGGCATCAAAGATTATTGAACAGGTGAATGACAAGACTAGTCCTTTTGAAAGAAAACTCTGGCAACCATATGTAGAGTAATTTGAAAGTAGAGAGAAATGAAATCAACAGACTCAGCCTCACCATGGCCTTAATGGAAAAACCATTTAATGAATGCATGAAAATAGCAGAAGAGAAGATGCTGACAGTTGTTTGGCTGTTGAATAATTCCAAAAAGAGAAGTGGGTGCTCCCTATAAAGGCTTTAGTAAACATTTCAATGAGTAGCATATTAATTGTCTGTATTATTTTTGGTATGGTAGTGGATCATTACTTATCTATAAATAATATTATTTGCCAAAATACACTGAGCTAAACCTTTAGTCTTTTAAATATTTCAACATAATACTTGCTGAGTATTGGCCTGTTAATTTTCTTCAAATCTACTTTCTGCAAGTACTGTTCAAGACCAAAATGATCGTAAGTCAGTGTAATTACAGACTACAAGGTAGTGACGTCCAAATTGTATGAGGTTTGCCCTATGACATGACTATTTGTTATTCTGGGTCAAATACTTTGTAAAAAGGATACCAATGGTATGTTTTCCTGCTCTATCGGACTTAATAATGGAAAAGATTTCTAATGGTGCTTGTCTAATTCAGTGGCTTCGCCATTGATATGATCACTAATACTCAACCCTTAGAGTAACATTTGATTATTTTCTACATTTATTAATAGTTACCAAGTGTAGTTGATGGCTCATGCAAAATGTTTCTCCCCTTAATCTTTTCTGTTCCACTGTTACTTCCACTATCTCAAAGGATTCATAAATTTTGTTTCGGGAGCATGTCAGAAAAAAGAGATAGTGAGAGATAATAAGAGTCTTGACAAGGACAGTGGCTTCTGGATAAAAGGCCTTGGCCCAAGCAACGCCAAGGCTGTCATCTGCCTGCTGACACCAAAGTTTCATTGTAAATATATAGCAAAGCAGGAATCCTCTTTGGAAGCCAAAATATCTCACAGGCAGCAAAACAGTTGGAAAAGCTGTGAATAATAGAAGGTCTTACAGGACTGAATCCAGGAAAGAGGACTGAAATGCCTGTAGGTGAGGAAAGGGTTACAGGTCCCCCACGGCTCTGTTCAGCCACACATACAGGAACAGGGTATACACAAAAACGCCATCCTAACTGACAGACAGCTGATCATTTCTGCAGCAGACATTGGCCTTAATATCTGCATCCTAATTTATTTGACATCTGCAGAACATCCAAAGACAATATTCAAGTATGGGATGGGCAGTCCGGCTGCTTTCTGAGTTCATCAAATATCTCACACTCCTTTTTCAAATGTTTTGAGTTTTGCAAAACTCAGAATGCATTTTGCCAAACATGTTCTCTGTTAATGTTTATTTAGAAGGGAATTTAATCCGTATGCTGCTGGTACATTTACACTTAACTCATCGAAATGTTTTACTAGAGTCATTTGATGTCCAAGAAACCTTTTGAGTCTTTTTTATAAGCCTCTTCAAGCCCATTTTGCTTTGAAACAGGAAGTCGCCTGTTGCTAACCATAAACGAATGCACTCCCCAGAGGATTTGGTTTCATTTAAGACACTGAGAGACCACAAGGTCTCAGCCTACCCTGAACTCTACAGAAAAGATTTTTTCCTGAACCTATCGAGAATGAGCCATGCACAGATGAGGTACTGTTATTATTTTCCAAAACAAAATCCTTTATGAAGAGGCATCTTTCATACAACTCCTAGGAAAGACGGCTACCAACTCAGAGCGCTAAATCACTGGCTTTGCGAGCTGCACCTGGTCAGTGTCACTGTCTCCTATGAATCCACTTACCATTCAGAGCTTGTTTGCCAGTATTAATAGAACAAATAAAATGGAATGGGAGATAAAGATACCAGCGTAGTGATTTCTTGCTTCAGGAAAACCTTCCTGAGTTACAGACCAATACAATGTTCCCAACCACAAGCCAGGGAGCCAAAGCTGATATAAACACAGCATCCAAGCCACAGAACATGACTTGTTTAAGGCTTAATTCTGTGAAGTAAGGCAGGAAACAAGATTTATCCTTCTGGGAAACTTTTGGCATTTGCCTCGGGCTGGGCCTGATTACTCTCTGCCGTCCTCACCATCCATTACAGCTATCTGAAGGACATCAATTTTTTGCCCAAACTAAGGCAAGAGAGAAATGTCTCCATCTGAGTCCTGTAGAAATCCTTCTGTTTGACGTGGCATTAAACAACCAAGAGCGAACTGCCCTGTTGTGTGTTGCTGTGAGGATCATCGTTGCTATCTTAGGCCTTTTGGCTGTGAAGGGGAGTGAAATTAGTTGGGCGAAAGCCATTTTACAAACATAGTAAAAATAAATTACCACACTTAATAATTGAATCTTAAACTTGTCATTATGGCAAACTCTAAATTATTCCAAGAGCCTTTACTGAGACTTGGCAAAAATATTGGGTGCTGGAGGTCAGTTTTCATGTATGAAATCCAACTTAGGTTATAACTGCACAGGCTACAGAGTAAACGTTCAAAGGATGAATGGGCCATTGAGAAGTAAATCAGACTCCCTGAGACTCTTAAATGAGAGCTGGAAGATTTCAAGCCATCAGTGTGGTGGGCTACCAATAGAATTGAGTTGTTAATAGAAGATAATTTGGGGCTGTTTAATATCAAGTTTTTTTCTTTGTTGTGTGTGTGTAAGAGTTTGTTTTTCAACATGTCTTGTGTCTTTATGTCATGTTATTTTAGTTGTTTTAACTGCATGCTGATTGGGCAATGAAAGCTGTGTGAGTTGGTCCTTGGCCCACGCTGTAATTCCTGGGCACAAGGCTGGAGTGTTTACACTGGAGGGGGATGTTCAGACTCTAACCCAACTGGGAGACATTTCAGTTAACATTTGGCTTAACTTACTTGTCCTAAATATTACATTATTAATGGGATATTAATATGAGATCATTTCATTGGTTCCTTTCTTTTCTCTTTAAGATCATATTCAAAGGCCACTGTCCTTAGAATAAGGTTTAAACCTCTCTTTAATGTCACTGCCTCAGAATTTGGCATACATTAAACTTCTCAGGACACTCAAGCAAAAGAATTAAACAACTCAAGCAAAAAAATAAGAAATAAAAGACTTTTCAGTGAGGATGGAAAAACGAATTAATTCATTTTTCAAATTGCTTATGTAAAAACTTTTATACCCAAATTCTGGTGTCACTGCTAATAGTTCATTAGGCCCTGGGAAGTGACCTGATTGCATATAACCCTAATATAGTGGCTAGAAGTAAATATTTTACCATTTTTTGCCATTTCGATCTTATGAATTATTTTTTAAAACAGCTCTACACAGTCTCAATTGCCTCATTAATTTATGTAAGATCATTTGTTGTTCAAAGCTACGTGTACACATATTTATTGATTCAATGCCAGTCTACTCTTGACAGAATAAGTCATGGAAACATCATGCCTAATGGTAGAAATGGTCTCAACTGGGAAACTATTTTATGAATTTACCAAGATCATCACAACACACATAACCATGATATCTAAATGGAACAGCTTCAGAAAGCATGTGACTGTCTTACATCATGGCATAGATGGTATATATTTTACTACGTGGATATGAATAATTAGAAAATGACCCACTTCATTTTAGTGCCATTTTGTTCCCAGAGAAATCATCGTTTGCTTTGGGTGCTACTAGCAATTCAAGCTTGTGTCATTTTGTCCCCGTATCTTCTGTTCCTATTGTGTCTTGAGTTTTTGTTAATGGGTATCAATGCTGCCATTAACTTTGATGTCTCCTAATTTGAAGGTCAATAAAAGAAATGGTTCCTGTTGCACAGAACATTGAATCCAAAGACACTTTCTAAGTGGCCCCATTCAATATTTCATTTTTCTTAGTGGCTAGAATTTCTATTTTATCTCTCACCAGCATTATTAGGTAAGCAATTTTTGTATGGGTACATTAATATATATTATGATTTTTATGTCCATTTAGAGATATATGTGCATAGAATGCCATACTTAAGCAACTGTTTTTATGAGTGCACTCAAAACAATAAGCCAAAATTATCAACAACAGAAATAATAATAATAACGAAGTACTAGTTAGGGCTGTTTTCTTATATGTAATTCTAATCAGTCCTCATAAAAAATCTGTGATTATTATCTGCTTTTCTTTCCCCCCCTCCTCCTTTTATTTATTTATTTATTGTGTGTGTGTGTGTCTTTTCATTCTTATTATTCTACAGCTTTGCCAAATAATATGTAGAGGTTCAGTTAAGATTAGGTAGCAAAGAGTGAAGTTAGGCTTTGATGCCAATTAGATCTGACTCAGAGACAAGTTCTTTTCACCAAAGCCATACCTTCTTTGAGGTTGAGGAAGGAGGTGGCATCTTAACTCTACTATTTTTATGTTTTTGTCACCATTGTAGAGGGCCATCCTGAAGGAATTAGCCCCTTTGTATGCATACACACATGTTGATCTTGTTTATGAATAACTAGGGGAGAAACAAAGCCAATGTTTATTTCTATGGTGGAAATACAGATCCTGCAAACATGCTTCATAATACCATCCAATTATGGCAGCTTCTAGGGTGAGAGGAGCAAAGCATCTGGGACACAGTTTAAGGAGGCACTCACTCTTAGGGTCCCACAAGTGCAGGGTCCACAGCTGAGAGTGAATGCCACCTTAAATTTTATACCCTAAGCACCTCACTTGCCTCACCCCTAGTCCTGGGTCTGCATTCACAATTACCGTATGCTCTAGTTCCACTGAAATTAATACTAACAACTTGGAGATTTATTAAACATTGAACATTTATAAACCATGTGCCCTTTCTTGTAGGAAAAGTAAAAATAGTTCCAATCACATTGCACAGAACTGTACTGGAGAAAAATGTCATCCAACTGGACAAAACAAGGCCTGCACTTAGGAAACAGTCAAATCAGATATGTCGTCAACTCTATAAGCTAGCATGACCGCATGAGATCACAGAATGAGGGAGTCAGTATGCGGGATATGGAGGACTTTCTTGAAGAGGTCCTGAAGGAAAAAACCATTGTGCTGCAAATCCGGGTGAGGCAGGGCCCTGCTGGGGAGACTATGGATCTCCAAGCAGAGGCTGATTGATGTTGGCTGTAGGAAGCCATTTATGTTTTTGAACAGGGGAACAATGTGCAGAAAGCTCTGAGATGGATTACGCATCATTTTGCTGGAGTGGGTCAGGGTGATGGATGGATGGTGGGTCCATCCAAAATAAGAACATTGTTTTAGAGCGGGTGCCTATTAGTTTAAAAGTCATTTTAAAGTGATTACTGCTACAAAGTGGTTTTGAACTGTTGCAGGGAAATTGAAGTTGGAAGAAAGGAAACAGTGGAGGTTGAAATATCCAAATCAGGCATCTTATTTATACCATTTTGTCATATTCCCATTTCTCTTGGAGTTGGCTCTACAATGCACTTAGCAGTTGTTGTTGGCTCTGAACTCTATTGTCTGAACCACATGGCTGGCCACTCTGTCATAGGCTGCCTTGTTCACTGAGCAGTTTGTGTGGGTGACTCTGGTCTCCCAGACTAGCTCACAACCCTGTAAAAGCTCATTCTGGATGGTCTGTGTCTATAAACTCTGGCAGCAACTGGGTACACAGAAGGCAATTAATACAGGTTTCACAGCTGTCTGCTTTAGAGGAACAATGTGGAGAGAAATTGAACTTGATTACCAAATGTGGAAAGGTCTGCATTTGTTGTGCTTTGCAGCATTTGGACTGACCTGAATGAAATTTCCAATGGCTAATTTCATTTCTAAGCCATACACGAGCCAGAAAACTCCACCTGCAGGGGAATGGTTTTTCATTGCCCTTCTTTTGAAAAGGGTCAGCACCCCATTTCCTGTCAACGCAAGTTGCAGTAATAAGCAGGGATTGGCTACTTCTGTGACAGTGGTGGTTGCTTAGGAAGAAGCCCCAGGACTCAGGCTTCTGTAAAAGGTTTTGGCTTAAGGTCAAACCAGAATGAACAATGCAAGATCCACATACCTCTCGATATACGGATATCTGAGCTGGGGACACCAAGGCCCAAGACAGTTTACCAAAAAGGTGGAATTATGTAATCCTGTCCCTCAACAGGGCTTCTTTCCAGTTCAAGGTATCCTGGGACTAAACAGTACACATAGCAACAAAACAAACTTAACGTGGACACTCTTTGCATTGTTAAATAAAATACGCTCCCCATAGTGTGTGCAAATCAACAAAAGTATAATGGAGTGATGTGTCATTTATTACCGTGACTAAGGGGTGGACTATTTATTACAGATCAATATAATAGATAACTAAAACCTGTGAATTTAAGTGCCAAAACTTCCAAAAATGTTAACCACATATGGTGAAAATCATTGTAATCATTCCCTAGTGTCTTAAACGTAGTCCTCAAAATATAGTTTGGCCTTCAATATGTTTAGAGGAGAAAAAATGAAAAAAGGAATGGCCATGCACATGGCCAGATCTAATGTTTTAATGCTGAGAACTAACTAGGAGAAACAAACTTCTTCTAGTCTGATTCCATTTCTTATTTTCTATTTCAAGAGGAAGGTATCCTTCCTTCTGTTTTTATATTTATTTTTATATTTATTCTTTATTTCCTTCCACTCTTAGCTCTTCAGTTATTCTTTCTCATTGGTGGTTTTCCTTTTACATTAGATGATTCTTGGCTGTCACTTCCTTCTTCTCCCTTCTCATAGCTGAGATTCCCTGCTTGTCTGATTATGTATACTGTTTCTATATTGTGCAACTCATTCTGATATTTTGCAAAAGAGGCAGAGCATTCTAAAGAGAGGGCAAATCAGTAGGGCCACCAGTATAAAGCTCTTGCTTGTAATAAATCTCTTGAATAATGTCTCATGGAATGTGTTCCTCTGGTCTCTGAGCTGGCACCAGAATGCTTATATCCATGAACCCAATTTCTCTGCTTAGACACTCCTTCCTTGCAACCTTCCTCCTCTCTGATTCCTCGTGGTCACTCAGAGTTCCTGATTTCAAAATATCAGAGGATAGTTCTGCAGTTCTGATCAGCAGGCAAAACAATTGATCTTTTCCTTTATATGCCTCACTTACTGCCCATTATGAAGAGACAGAAATGGGGATGGGTATACAGGAAACTTACCCTTAACATATAAAAGTATACCCTGAGATGATTTCCAAAAAGTGAGGACTCTTATTAAATAGACTATTTTTTTTTCCATTTAGAGTTAAGCTGCATCCAGTTCTTGTAGGTATGTATACGTTGGCCTTCTCTGTCTCCCTGATACAGGTTTTAATTCTGGACGACTTCTCAAAACCTCTTTCCACTGGTATCCTCATGTGTCTGAGTGATTAGGAACATTGGCTCTAGAGGCAGATCATTTTGGACTTAAATCTCAGGTCTTCCTTTAACTCATTATATAGCCTTGTGGAGGTCACTAACCATTCTTTGCTTCAGTCCTCTCATCTGTTAATTGGAAAAGAAAATATGTCAGTGACTACCGCACAGGGTTTTCGTGAAGATGAAGTATGAAAATGCATGCAAACCGCTTAAAACTGATTAGAGTATGACAATTGCCATGGAGATGTAGATGCCATTTTTGTTTTTTATGTAAGACAAAGAAGGAGGTTAAAAATCGTATATTATCGTCTAAATAAAATGCCAAATGGTTTTAAATACAATAAATCTTTTATTTTTATTGAGAAAATCTTAAATTAAAAATACACGTAAAACATGATAAGCAATACTTTACTAACCTGACAACCTTCACTCTCCCTAGTTGTGAAAACCTAAATGATATCCATGATATTTAGAAACAAAATACACATACATGCTCTGCCCCTTAGTATGCAATGGTTATAGAACTTGTGGCTATTACTATAAGATATTGAACGCAAGTAGGAATACAATTTCCATAAGAAATAACAACTGGAAAACTCAAGAAAATTAACTGTAACCACTTAACATTAGTAAGAATTCAGTAGAGTGTGCGGATACTAAAAGTAATCAACAAGAAAATATAATGAGAAAAAATTAAAAGTCATCCAAAAACAGTAAAAACATTGCAAAATCCAGAATATTAAGGAAAAAATTACATCTAGAAACATAAAGGCAATTTTAATAAGTCCTTAAATGCATCTTGCAAAGATTTTGAGGCAGCTTAGTAACTTTTAGAGACAACATATCTCAGTGGTGAGAGAGCCCCGGATTTCTGAAGACAGATGGACTGAAGTCAAAACTCAGTTCCAACTAACCACTGAGTGATTGTAGCAAATTACATAACATTTATGCCACTTGGATGCTCTGCAAAAAATGGTGATAATAATAGCACGTGCTTCATAAGGCTGTCATATGATTTAAGCTAATGAGTTACATCAGTCAACTCAGTGCCTGGCAGAAAGCAGACACTCAAAGAGATGTAGCTACAGGTTTTTTGTTTTTTGTTTTTTTCTTGTTTTTGTCATTATGATTGCCATTGATGTTGTTGCACCAGTTATTCCAGACTTCATGTGTATAGGTCCTAAACTGTCCTATGCAAAACTACAAGACTTTTCAAGATATAGTACTGAAAATTTTACTAAATATTTCATGAGATGTTCACTGAAATCTCAAAATCACTGGCTACATCATAGTTAGTTGAAAATCAAATAAAAATTTAAATATAAATAAATTAAATATGTCTCTGTACAGAGATTTATAATTGTATATTTACAAAACAGAATTTAAAAATAGATGTGAAGCTAGGAAAAATATTTGCAGCCCAATATGATAGATAAAAAATTAAGTTTCTTCATGATGGTCTCAAATATTGATCAATTTATGCTATATCTGAATGTAAAAAAATAATTTACACAAGTAACTGGAAAGTACATTCAGTTGTATCAGTTTTACTAACAAGCAAAGAAATGAAAATCAGTAAGCAATGCTGTTTCCTTGCTTACAAATTTATTGATGATGATGATGACAATAAGAAGGTGAAGAAGAATCAATGCAGAAGATGGTGTGATAGCACGGAGTCATTCATCTCCTACTTCTATGAATGAATAGTAAAGCAATATTAAATTTTGCAATATATGGCAGGTAGTTTTAAATGTTCATTCTGTTAATTTCACTTCTGAGGCTCAATCAGAAATGTAGACAACAACTGTACAAAAATAGGAAATAAAACATTACTTACAAAAGTACAGTAATTTAGTCCAAGCATGGTGGCTTACACCTGTAATCCCTGCACTTTGGGAGACTGGGGCGGGCAGATCACCTAAGGTCAGGAGTTTGAGGCCAGCCTGGCCAACATGGTGAAACCCCATCTCTACTAAAAATACGAAAATTAGATGGGCATGGTGGCATACACTTGTAGTCTCAGCTACTCAGGAGGCTGAGGCAGGAGAATCACTTGAACTTGGGAGATGGAAGTTGCAGTTAGCCAAGATTGCACCATTGCCCTCCAACCTGAGCAACAAAGTGAGACTCCATCTCAAAAATAAATAAATAAATAAATAAATAATTTTTTTTAAAAAGTACAAAAATTTAAATATTGGGATGTGGTTAAGCAAATTATGGTTTATTCAATTATCATTGAACTTTTTAAGTTGGTATTTCGATAGTTAAAAACGCTTTTGTCCTATTTTTGTTATAAAAATAAGGTATATTATTACATAATATGATCTCAAATATATAAATATTGCATAAAACAACTAAATATATTAATTATACCTTTTCTGATGTTATTTTATATATTTTTTAATTCTTTTCCTTTATGTGTATTTTCATACATTTTTAAGTGTAGAAAAAAATAAAATACTATCTTAACCATTTTTAAGTGTATATTCAGTAGTGTTGAGTATATTCACATTATGATGCAACATACTTCCAGAAATTTTTATTTTGCAAAACTGAGACTCTACATACATTGAACAACTCCCCAGTACTGCCTCCCTGTAGCCCCTGAAAAATCACATTTTATTTTCAGTCTGTATGAATTTGACTAATTTGGATAGCTCATATTAGTGAAATAATACAGTATTTTATTTTTTGTGACTGGAATGTTTTACTGAAAATAATGTCCTCAAGGTTCATCCATGTTGTACAATGTGACAGATTACCTTCCTGTTTTAAGATTGGGTAAGATTCCATTTCTTATTTTGTTTGTCCGTTAATACCCTGATGGACATTTGGGTTTTGCCTCTATGAACAAGGGCATGCAGATATCTCTTCAAGACCCTGCTTTCAATTCTCTTGGATATATACCCAGAAGTAAAATGACTAGATCATGCTGTGATTCTATTTTTAATTTTTGGAAGAACTGTCATACTATTCCATAGCAGTTGCACCATTGTACAAGCCCACTAACAGCACACAAGGGTTCCAGTTTCTCCACATACTCACCAACATTTGGTAGTTTCTGGTTTCTGCTTTGCTTTCCTCATAAGTTTGAGGTAATACCTCATTGTGGTTTTGATTTACATTTAATGACTTTTCAAGTTATCTTTTCATGTGGTTGTTGGCTTCTTTATGTATGTTTGAACTTGTCAAAATGTTTAGAATTAACATGGATTACTTTTATATCATATAAACATAATTGGTATCAGTTTTATGATATAGCAAGAGTAAAGAAGCTTCCTTCTTCTGGTCCCTCAAATCCCCATCTGTGAAATAAGGAGGACAGACTAGCTAATAATCCCATCTGTGAGTTTTTAATAAAGGAAATAGTTCCTGATTCCTATCAGTATTGTAAAGATAGTATCACAATTTCTTAAATTTTGGAGTTATTCTGAAAGGAGCAGCAGGTGGGTAAATTAACAATTTGGTGGTGAATTTTCAGCATATACTCTTTTATTTAATATTTCTAGAGTTCCAACTTTGTGGTAGACATTGAACCAGGGGCTCAGAATACAAACATAATGCAGTCTGGATTTTGCCTTAAGTTGCAAGTCTATTTGGGGAGGCAGACTTGTACGTAAATAATTACAATAAGGCTTGAAGTTGATATAGTACATGTATAAATAAGGTTTATTGGTGCTGAAAAGGAGAGGACATCTGCTTCTAAGTTGCTAAAAATATGACGATTCATCTAATAGTCAGAAAAGGGTCATAATGGTTTTCCCCCAGACCTTGTTGTTTACAAAATCTGTGACATTTAAACTTAGTGAGAAGAAATTTAATATTCACTAGCAAAGACAAAGCAGAATGTCCATGAGCATTTACCCATTATGTTTTCTTTTAAACTAACAAATGGCTAACCTGTTTTCTATTCAATCAAATGGTATTTTAGAAATTGTGGTCTACACAAAGGATGTCTCTTGCTGGGCAGAGTAATATAATACATTCTGTGTGGAGTAGGAAGCTTTAATGATATATGCAGTTTTGTTATTAAAACTGAGTTATATATTTTGCTCTGCTCTGGAAAATTGTGACCTAGTATAACATATCTTCACATTGTTTATAACTTGAGGAAAATCAACATTTTGGGTTCCCAGTTCACACAGTAGGAATTACATTTGTTTTGGCCAAATATAATTTATATAACTGCAAGGAACAATAAAACATGAACTCTACAGTGTTTTCTTACCTAAAAATAATATAGACCTTGTAAAATGGAAAAGATTATTATTATAAAGAAGACAGTAACTTAAAAGGCTGAAGCTCATTTTACAATACTTTTTAATGCCTGTCCAAATAGGCAGACACCTGTGTCCCCATTTTTCTTGACCCCAGCCACAGGAGTGAGATTCCACACAGTAATAAATAACCTTGCAAGTAAAACTTTGAAATAGAATTTGCTTGATCAAGCCGAGTCCTTCCATGTTCAAAAGTCATTTTCTATGTGACTTCTTAAAATGATTCAGTACTCTTTATTGCTCCGCCTACAAAGATTTTTTTTGTAGGTGATAAAAGTATCTGGTCCATCTTATTAATATAAGAAACCCATAGTGAAGGGGCCATTATGGATTTAAGAGTTGAAAATGAAATGAATGAATAAATGGGTATTTCTCATTAAAGTCAACTAGCCTATTCAAGAATGGACTCTATTACTTCATTATCAAAATAAAACTACGATGCCATTCTCAAAGATATGTGAATGATAAAATGAGAAAAATATTCAAAATTGTTTTTATGAAATATATGCAGGAGTCACATGGAATGCATATTATAAACCTATTGAATGCATAATATTAAATTGCTGATTGCAAAATCAATCACACAACTAGAAAAAATAGTAACATTTTGGGGGCAAGTACTTTGTTCAAGGAACTAGTCCGTTGTATCCTATGTAATACTCTAAAGTCTAAACAATTCTATGAAGTTGGCAAAATCATCACAATTTTACATGTGAAGAAGCGAAGGCTCATAAATCTTTTGTGATGTGTTCCAAACCACATGGCCAAGTGAGTAGTAGAGTTGACCCCAAACTATGAGTCTTATGATTCTACATACCATGCTCTTTCTACTGCACCACTTGATGATTTACTGGATGAAAACTACAGGCTAGTATCAGTCACAGTATAATCAGATGGCTGATGGGTCTATGATTCCTACTAGACAACCCCTATCTACTCTTGCTAGTCTTAATTTTCCTCAGCTCAAAACCTTTTCACGTACAAATCAGGATTTTTCTTCCTAAGATTTTAAATTTTGCTAATTCCAGTACAATTTTCGACATGTTATTTTAAACCCTATTATCTATTTTAAAATGGAATTTAAATTGCATTCAATATTATTAGTGTTTGTACCTGTATTAATTTTTCTGCAGCAATCCATTTTTAATCCTTATTTAGAGAGACATTCCTCATTCCTAAGGCATCCTAAATGATGCCGACTTGCTTCTCAAGAGCAGACATGAGTCTATTTTACTTTTAAAAAGTCTGTAGCTTCTCCAGGCATTGAATCATCTGGCTTGGGGCCAGACACTAGAGGGTGCTTTAGAAATATTATTTGATGATGAACTCGGATGTTAGCCACTTGCTTTTCAGAATTCATTCCTGTAAATCATGGCTTTGAAAATTTGTCAGTATTTTGCTTTTTCTTTTGTGGATTTCTTCAAAGGGAGAAGGAATGTCTGAAAAGTAAATATTCAACAGTCATAACTACATCCCAAGGAGGGTGGAATAAAAAATATTATAGAAATGTATAGATATATAAATATTTCTGTGAGATAAAAAGAGAACCCTGTGGATAACTCACAAAGAGCCTACTGGAACTTTATCAGTCGGCAGGGCTTTGTCAGAAGAAAGTGGGTTTGTGAAGGGACAGGAGAACATGTGTTTCTCCCCATTCCAAACCCTCCTTTTCTGGAAGCTTGCTGTAAACAACCACTCACATTTGTATGAGACATTTTTTTTTTAAGAGGCGCTTTTACATATATTACTTTAAGGGATATTTACAACAACCTATGTGGTGAGCATTACTATTTTTATCCTACAGATAAAATAAAACAAAAACAAATGACAGGTTTAGTGACAATAATTAACTCACATAGATCCAGAAAGCAAATTAACAGAAAAAGAGTTTAATTATAGGACTTTATTCTACAGTGTGCAGCAACCCCATCCTTCCCTCATATATGGTTGATGTAACTCTATTTCTTCATTTTCACCTTCAGATTTTGTCACCAATTGTGTCCTTCTTCCCTTTTTATTTATTTTATCTTTAATGTCCTCAAAACTTTAAAAAAAATAAGTAAAATAAAACACACAAAGAAGAAAAACCAGAGGTCATGAAATACGAAAATTTCATGCTTCCCCTGACCTCAAAAAACTAGCATAACCAACTACTGGAGCAAAAAAAAAAAAAAATCCTCTGAAGACTTACATTTTGAACTCAGCAGTTCACAATTTTTTAAGGCTTATCTGCTCACATATGCTGTGTTTGAATAACTGAACATTCGTTGCATCCAACTCTTGTCGCTGAAACAGAGCTCTAAGTGAAGCACAGCTGAGGCACAAAGTGTGCTCTCAGATTCCAGAGGAGTCAAAGCTCTCACTGGGAAGATTCGAAAAGGCTTAACGGGTGCAGCACACCAACATGGCACATGTATACTTATGTAACAAACCTGCATGTTGTGCACATGTACCCTAGAACTTAAAGTATTATAATAAAAAAAAGTGAGGGAGAAATAAAGGCTGTGTGACAAACAGAAAAAAAGAAAGAAAGAAAAGAAAAGGCTTCTTTTTTTTTTTTTTTTGAGACGGAGTCTCGCTCTGCCGCCCAGGCTGGAGTGCTGTGGCCGGATCTCAGTCAGCTCACTGCAAACTCCGCCTCCCGGGTTCACGCCATTCTCCTGCCTCAGCCTCCCGAGTAGCTGGGACTACAGGCGACTGCCACCTCGCCCGGCTAATTTTTTGTATTTTTTAGTAGAGACGGGGTTTCACCGTGTTAGCCAGGATGGTCTCGATCTCCTGACCTCGTGATCCGCCCGTCTCGGCCTCCCAAAGTGCTGGGATTACAGGCTTGAGAAGAAAAGGCTTCTTAAAAGAAGGGGAAACAATTCTTTATTCTAGGCCTTGAATGACAATAGGATTTCAAAAGAACACTTGAAGCTTTGGAAATAGGAAAGCCCCCAAGTCAGTGAAGCTCAGAATATATGCAGAAAACAATGAATATTTAACTTATTGGAGGCTCGCTTGCCTGAGGAAACCATGGGGAGAAGAGCCTGGCAAGGGAGCGTTGAACTGTGCTTTAGAGCAGATCTGTCTCAGAGCTTTCTGAGCCAGTGGAAATACCAGCGTCATTCACCAATAGTAGCAATGGGCCATATGTGGCTGTAGGGCACTTGAAAGGTGACTGGTTTGAATAAAAATCTGAAAGTTTAATTTAATTTTAATATTAATGTAAAAGCCAGATGTGGCTAGGGGCTACCATTTTAGACAGTGCCAATCAAGAGAGACTTGAATTACAGAGTGACAGGTTAGTAGAGAATTGTAGGTCTACCCACAGGAAGCAGACACTGACTGACTGAAGAAGAGAGATGAACTGAGATAATTTGGGGAGGCCAAGGTAAGAAAAGTGTAAGATAGATGAATTGGAAGTTGGTATCAAAGAAGATGTTAAGGTTGTAACTGATAAATTTGTGAACTGCTGAGTTTAAAATGCAACTTATGCTCATTTAGCTTGTATGATAAATGTTCTCCACCAAATTTATGAATTTTTCCAATGTCAAAATTATGTCCATTCTTTCATCTCTCAGTCAACATCCAGAACCCAGCATCATGCCTTACACAAATATATGTTGTGCATGTGATATTGTCTTACAAACTCAACCATAGCTCTGTGTTAATGTTATTAGACATCATGTTAATGTTAAATATTAATGTTAAATGTTAATGTTCGATATTTAATGTTAAATTAAATATCTAAGATGGATGAAAGTGACAAGAGTTGGATGTAGTGAATATTCATTTAAACACAACGTATGTCAGCAGGTAAGGCTTAAAAAAGTATTTTTTTTCTGTATGTGTGTAATTGTGTGTGTGAGTGTGTGTGTGAGTGTGCAGGTGTGTACTGGTTTATTCTCCCTCAAATTTTTATCTCCAAAGCACTTGTAATGAAAATACATCATCTATATTATTTTAAACCCATAAGAAACAATGTTCTTGTTTCAGCTTCATTAGATTCTTAATTATGGATAAAATATTCTGTAAAGTTAGCCAGTGTCCACTCCTTCATTCTATAAGCTAAAACGATTTTTAAAACAAAAACAGAAAATTTGACTTCTCCAACTGTAAGGCTTGGGATCAAAATATCAAAATCACAAGTAAAATCTCACATTAAACTTGGTAAAACAAAATTATTTTCCTACAGTATTTTGCATAAGAGCAAAGCAAAAGAATAAAACAACAGCAGCAACAGCAATGCAACTTCTCATCTCCAACACAACCATTCTAATCACTAATATCTTTGTGTCCACAAATGGACTCATCACTTGGGTGACTTCTCAAATCTTAAATTGTTTTTGGCTCAGTAAATCCTCATATGAAGACGTTCTGGGGATGACTAGGCACCAAATAGCCTTACATAAAATGTGTTATGGGCCAATATTCACTCAGTGACCTGGCTTCTCTTCTATATGCTCATATGACATGAGCAAATGCACAGGCAGAGTTTCAGGAAAAAACATCGAGAAGTTAGTTTTTCCTTCACATTCATTCAAATGATGCCTAGGGCTAACCATGTTTGATGAAGACAGAGTGAATTTATCCAGTTCTCCAGGCAAGGGCTATGTGTATTCTATCTCTCTAAAAGTCTCATTTTGGAGAATCCTCAGTTCATGGATAACTCCTGCAGCTATTGCTGAAACCTTCCCCCTCCTTTATTTAAACCTGAAAAGAAAGTGAAGCCCAGCTGGTGAGGGTTATCGGGTTATCTGGAAGACAAAACTATGGAGATTTGTATTCTTATGCATTGTTTGTCTCACAACAATGGAAATCTTTGAACTTCCAGATATATTATGTTCTAGCATCTTAATCCTCTTAAAAACTCATTTGCGTTATCTGACACTTACTTGAAATGTTGGGAGCAGAACTTTGGAAAGGGTTTTAGGTCTGGATCTTCCATTTTAACTTTATCGTGTTTTTAAGACTCATTTTTGAGTTTTCTTACACACACATAGTGATCCCACATTTTTCTACATATATATTTAAATATGGGCAAATAGCCGTATGAACTCAGGAAAATAAAGCAGTTATTGATATTAGTATATTAATTAATGAATTATCCCTTCATTCACAGAATCCTAAAATCTTAAAATTAAAATTGACCTCAAAGGAAGCTACCTTAAACCATTCTTACAAACTACTGTACTACTACAAGTATTGAATGCCTGGGATCAGAAATGGGAAGAATGCTTCCTTTTTCATGTTTTGTTCCTTCTATTTTGTTTCCAAATGTCCAAGTAGCCAAGTCTCTGGTATGTATCAGAGGAACAGTCAATTTTCAGAGTGAAGTCAAGTGAAAAGTATGCAGATGGCAGTGTAAATGTTAGGAAAGTTTGGGGAGAAATATGCCAACTATGTGCTGTTTTGTTACAGTAACTATAGAACCGTCTCTCCAATGCCACGGACAAGACCCTTGCCAAATGGAATACCCTATTTATAACCCTATTGGGAAGAGGAAATGGTGCCAGGAACAAGATAAAACTATTATCTGTATTAAGAAAAATACTTAAAAGCATGTTTGTATTTGAAAATAAATGTTAGTGGTTAAGAAAAATAATAATGGTAGTTGTAGATCTGGGTGTTGAAACCTGTTGCAAGGCTATTAATTAGTCATCATCTTATCTTCACTGCCATGTCTCTGCCAACTTACCTGTTTGAAGTCATAAATGGAGCTCATAAATGGGCTCTTTGGGAGATACGTAGAAAATAAACAATTGCCCCCACTGGGTAAATAGTTAAGAAATCTCCCTGGGCTCATATGTTTTCCTCCTGTTGGCACTGTTGACTCAGTGCCCATGTGGGATGTACTCCCAAACTGTGCTGCTGCTGGCAGTGTTTGTAGTGCCAAGTATTTAGCCTGCAGTCCCAGAGGCAATGAAAAAATAGCTAAGTCCAAGGGAGTGCCATGAGCATATGGACCCTGGTCACAAGAGTGTCGCACTGGGAGGGGCTTGGACATATGCCACAGGCTGCATCAGGACATATGCCATGGGCTGCCACCCCAAATAATTCCCTCTTCCCCAGGACCCAGAGGAACAGCTTGCTGAATAAACAAGAGACTGAGAGAGTGGTTGAATTGGCACCAGGCCAGTGTCCCTTGCCTTCCCCACTGAATCAATGAAAACTTGGCATATCCTACATTTTCAAGGAGCAGGGAAGCATGAAGGCATAATCTCTTTGTCCCTCCTGTGTTTTGTCACTTCATCTTTCCTACACCTACTTATCTGACTTGGTAGAATACAAACACTTGATATCATTTGGAATAAGACAAAATAAGGGTTGGTTCCTGGCTCTTTTGCTAGCTCTGTGCCCCTAAAAGAAAAACAAAAAAAGAATATTTAACTGATAAAAGCCTCAATTTCTTTTCAGTGAATGGTACCTACCTTGCTGGTTTGTGGAAAGGTTTAAAAAGGTGATATATAAAGTGTTTTGCACTGTTTCTAGCACATGATAGACAATAAATGTGAACTTGTGTATGACCAGATGCACACATTAAACTCTGGATAGTTCAGTTAATTACTCCATAATATTTTTATTTAATAATCAAATTTATTTATTGAGTTATATTATAATATAGAATATTGTCCTATAAGTATGTATTTATTAAAATAATCTAATTGTTAACCCAGTATCAAAATTTCTGATAATTCTGTAATTATACACAATTATTAAAGACATAATTTCCATGTATTATATATCATGTGTTGTGTATTTTATACAAACACATTATATATATCACAATATTATGTATTATATGTTTTATATATCATGTTATATTATGGCTTGTATTACATATTATGGATTTGTAGGTCTCATGTATATGTTACATACATATCACATTTAATATACTATATATTTGTATTATCAGTTTGTTTATATCAATTATAAATTGTGATATGTAAGCTTATTATTTCATGTAAATAACTTAAACTATAATCATATGATTAATATACTATCTATTAGGAGCTTATTAGATTGTCATACAGATAATTAGATATAATTATTAAAAATAACAATTTTTTACTATTGTATATGCTATTTATATAAATGTAGGTGTAAACATGCACACACAAGTTTAGTTATTTAATGATCTTTGGTGTGCTTAAGCCACAATTCTCCTGGTTTAGAATTATCACAAGGGAAGAAAGTGAAATGTCATGGGACAACCATGTGTCTGAATGAGAAAAGTTTCAGTCGAGGTCCTGACAGGTGTGTGACCCTGGGCATGCCATTCACCCGCTCTGAATCCTTATTTTCTTACTCTAGTAAAAAGGGAAGGGAACATTTACAGATTTAAATTGAAATAACATATGAAAAGTCTGCAACACACTTCTTAGCTCATAATTAATCAATAAGTGGTAGATGTCTTTATTATCAAAATCTAATTATCATTGTTGTTTTCAATGGAAGTCTCAGAAATAACATCTGAAAAGCAGCCGTTCACTTACTGAGGATTTCTACATGCAGAGCCGGCTACTGCGATTTCTGTTTTGCTTGGGCCTCATTTGGAGAACAGGGCCAGTTGTTCTCACTTTCTAGTGGTTGGAGAATATTCAAACTGATATCCCTTGTGGAGTAAGATCTTGGGGACAAATATTTCTTCTATTTCAAGGTTTCTTAAATTTCACATGTGATTTTAAAAAGCAAATAAGCCCCTTAATTGCTTCGTTAAGCTAGTCAACACTAATTAAGAAAAGTCAAGTGGAAAAATATTAGAAACTGCTGTGCTTGACTTGAAGCCTCCTCTCTTTCTCCCAGAATATGTTTTGCTTTGCTAAGGAAAGGGAGTTTGTGATTTTCTGTGATAGAATCCACTCTGACCTCCTGGGTTCTGAGCTTGAAATTGAGCTTCAGTCTTTGGGGGTTGATCCTGTTTATTACTGATGAAACATGATTTCCCAACCCCATGAAAAAATGCCTAAGTGCCTTGTAAAGTAGCACAGGGGGTAAACTAAACTATTTTGATGAGTTAGAATTCAACGAGCTTGAAACATCAGTTTCTTCTCCTTTGATACAGCATAGGAGCTTAAGAGCAGTGGGCAAGGGAGGTAGCTCAGCCTTGGAGTGGGAGCTCCGTATGTGAATATGTGCACGCGTGCATGTGTGTCTGCTCCTTTGTGTTTGTGCACCTCTGTGCACATATGCAGTGTTGAGTATGCCGTAGGGAGCTTCTACTTGTCTGCAAGACAAATAGGTCCTGAATTCAGCCTTTTGCTCTTCTCCAAACTTTAGGGCAGTTATTTCTCTTAGTTCTGCTGAAGCTTATAAGAAAAGTGAGTTTTGTTATAGATTTTCCTAGAACTAACTAGGCCATATGTCCGGTTATATCAGCTCCTTTGGAATCTCTCAGATCTAGAGAAAATGAGGAAGTAATTCCAGTAACCTGCCTTAACTCTCCTTTATTGTAGTAAACAGCTTCTATATATTGAGCACTTACTGTGTACCAAATGTTTAGATATTTTATAACCATGGCCACATGTAATTCTCAGGGTACCTCCTCAAGATGCGTATTATTATCTCTATTTAATTGATAAAGATATCAAGGCTAAGAGAAATAAATGGCTTATAGCCCCCGAGTTGGTAAGTTGTTGAGCAGGGATTAAAACCCCAAGATGCCTCCTACAAACTCAGTCTGATTTCCTCTTTACCCCATTATTGAAAAGGCTCTCTTACCGTAATCCTCTGAGTCATACCAGTAATCTTTCCTGGTCCTAGATAAGAAAAACTCAAATTCCTCTTCACTCTAAAAACACTCCTTGGCACAGTGTCTCTGCTAAGCCTGCTCAGCATGCAAACATCCCCTGAAGCTCCACAGTTGGCTTTACCCGCAGCCTTCAGGAGCTCAGCACATGTCAAGCCCTTCAGAGGATTTTGGGCTGCTTAAGGGAATCTGCTGGAAAAGCAAGAAATATGGAGGACTTTGGGATTGGAATCAGAAGTAATTTTACCTATATTGACACTTGTGCTGGGGAGACCAGACCTGAGTTATCTAGGGTAATAGGTGATCTCCCCTTGGGGCGTCAGCTCCCGTGGATGGCCTTTCTCCTTGACTATGGATGAGTGAAAAGGATAAGAACCTTGCCTTCATCAGAATAAACTCAACAGAGCCAAAACCATAAGACTCAGTCTATGTTGCAGGCATTGAAGCATGCTGTGACACTGTCATGCCAGACCCCTATTAACTTCAGTAGGGATGGCACTGGGTTCAAGAGGCTAGAGAAGAGACCTAGAGCCAGCAAAAGAGGCCTATGGGTTTATCTGCGGGAACTTACAGGGATGGTCCAGTGGTGGCAGGCTGGACAGGAAAACCAGAACTGCTGGCAAAAAAAAACATGCAGTTTACATAACATCCTCACTGAGTACCCTCTTCTCAGCAACCTCCACATGAGCACCGTCATTTCTTAAATTAAATTTGCTGTCAGGTCCATCTGCTGTACAGGGTCATTTTCAGGGTAGGCTTCAGTTAAGCTATTGCTGTCAGATGTGTCTACCATACAGGCACCAATTGCATTGGCCCATTTGAGGGAAAAAAGCTCAGTATGTCTTGAGTGAGGAAAAAGTGTAGAAGCCCTTGTTGGATGTACTGAGGAATCCAGTTCGCAGGCTCCAAAGGGGTTCTGTTAACTCAGCACTGAGCAGTCCCATGAGATTGTGAGTGTTCAATCAGCTTGGTGAGGGATGGCAGTGGGCATCTTCTGCCTGTGGTGGGCATGCTTGTGGGGGATGAGAGACCTGCCATCCATTAGACTCTTGTGTACTGAAGAGCTTCCTCAGTTTCCTTTTGGCCCAGGACTAATAGATAAGACAATTCGAGACTTCTCTCATAATGGGTCTGAGCCAGTGGATAGTTCCCTTGCCTTGGACTGAGCAGGATGAAGTCGCAGGGACGGGGTGGGAGCAGTGCCTGTAGCTCTGATGCTTCAGACACATGTACATTCTTATGAAAACAAATGATCTCTGGCCAGGAACTGAACACAGATAAACTAAGGCACAAAGTGTGCACAATTAAAAAGACCACAACTTTTGTGAAAATGCTGACTTTAATTAAAATAAGCAAATAAAGGAACAAACAACCCCTACATATTTCCTTCAATTTCTCAGTGTTCTGGAGATTCAGAGCTAGTGATTATGAGACTAAAAAGTTTTATCAGGTAGTTATCAAATTATTCTCATCAAGAATATGAGCTAGAATCATGACATTCTTTCCCAACATCTTTAATGAGAGTAGAATGAGGTCTTTGTAATAACAAACAGCTTTTGATATTTCTGTGGGGGGCTATAGCTCTAACTGCTCGCAAATCAAGGACAAGAAATAAAGTTTATGTAAGAAGAATGTGTGATGAATGTTTTGGGAATTGAAGCATGCAACACAAATGAGCCTAAGGATACAGGTGTGAGAGGCTGTTGCAACCTAGGTCACAGTTCAGAAGGTGGTCTACCCCAGAGCACCTGCCAGTCAGATAAAGAAGCCAGGCAAGCACAAGGCAGGATATTAATACTCGTAGATAAATGAGCTGAGAACTGTGGTCCTGGGGAGCCTGAAACACTTAACAAAGTAGGGGCTCATGACTAAGAAAAATACAAGGCCAGATCCCAGTTCTAGTGACAAGGTCAGAGGGAATAGAGATGTCAGCAGCGTGACCCAGAGAGTACTAAGTCTAAGACCTCACTGTAGCAAAAAGTGATTAGAATCTAATGAGAGTGCCTGGGTGTCAAACCCAGTCAATGGATACTAGCAAGGGTTCATGATAGTCTGAGCTCCACTGAACTTCACTGTCCCAAAGATTGAAGTGATAGAAGAGTCCTGATAACTTTGCCAAGAGCAGAAGTGGTGTGAGTACTGGGTACCCTTAGGCCTCCTGGAAGCTCAGAAGATTGAGCCTTAAGAATATGAAGAGGGGGCCAGGCATGGTGGCTCACCCTGTAATCCCAGCACTTTGGGAGGCCAAGGCGGGTGGATAACGAGATCAGGAGTTCAAGACCAGCCTGACCAACATGGTGAAGCCCCATCTCTACTAGAAATACAAAAATTAGCCGGGAGTAGTGGCATGCACCTATTGTCCCAGCTACTCAGGAGGCTGAGGCAAGAGAATCACTTGAACCTGGGAGGCAGAGGTTGCAGTGAGCTGAGATTGCACCACTGTACTCCAGCCTGGGCAACAGAGCAAGACTCTACCTCAAAAAAAAAACAAAAAACAAAAAAACTATATATATATATGAAGAGGGTGAAAGATTTCATATGTTAACACCCTGGAAAGTCTTCACTTCCAGATTCTTTCCATGGAGGCTCTCTCAAAGGCAGAATGACTCCCATTCTAGAAGCAGAAGGTGAGTGTGGCAAAGGCCTGTGGAGGAGCTAGTGTGAAAGGAACTGACATGAGGACAGCTACCAACTGGAGTGAGAAAGTCAGGTCTCAGCTACAAGAGCACTAACTCGGCAGGCGAGACCAGTAGGGCCCTCATCAGAAACAGTCCAGATCAGCCACCTTTTTTGACATTTTGAGTCCAAAAATGTTCCTATATACTACACTGAAGTGTGTCCCTGAAGGTGGCCCCAGAAATGGTCCAGATGAAGTCCTGGGAAGGCTGTGGAGGTCCTCCTCTTTTGTTTCCTTCTTCAACTTGCTCCAATTACCTTGCTCTCCCATTGAATTTCAAATCATGCCTTGTATCTTCACATCTCAGGTCTTTACCCTAAGCCTTCCCTTTGCCTGGAATGACCTCTTTCCTCTCTCATCATTCAATCTCCATCTCGCCTTTCTTGCTATTGTGATTACTTTAGCTTGCATGGACTTCTCCTGGCTCTAATATCTGAATCTTGTATTCAGTAATCATTCTTTGGTAAATTTTCCTAAGAAAGTCCACTGGACAAAAGTCAGATTCACATTAAACTACAGACTAAAGAGCAGGAAGAGCCCTTAGAGATCCCCTAGCCCTACTATTTCTGTTTAGGTGAGGAGGCAAAAGTGTAGAAGGAAGGCATGATTTCCTTAAAGTCACAAGAGAGTCAAAAGCAGAGAATGCATAAATCCATGTCTACTGACTCTCAATCTGGAATGTCTTCATGCATTTTTTAAAATTTTTTTATGCCCAAGTAATTTAACTTGAGATGAAAATGCAATAAGAATCACATTTCCACAGAAGTGATAAGAAATTGGTCAGGGCTCCTTTCTGATGTTTCAGCAGCTTTGAATCTCACTGAAGGTCCCTGTTTTTGCACCTCAGGGTGAATCATGGGTTTCTGAATGGGCAGGAGGAAACTAAGGCTAAGTGAGGCTACCCCTGGACGCACTGGAAGCCCTCCCAGGAGGGAAGAGAAAGAGACCTATAACATCAACCTTGAGCTTTCCTTCTTTGTTCCTTTTATGGCCTTCCTCGCTTTACGTGAGTTCTGGGATATGAACGTGCTCAGGGGTAGAGAAAGCTGTAATCCCCAGGGCCCTGCACTATAAACTTCATTTCCTCCCTTTATTGCAGTTAACTGCCCATGAACTCTATTAATATTTTGCAAATTGAGATCCCTAAAACACATGTTACTGTTAATTTTAACCTCATGCTAACTAGGATGTGGTCAAATTTTCACAACAAATTCCAAGGATATTTTGATATGCCTTGGAAAAATGCATTTAAAGGTGGCTCTGGGGTATTATTTCTTCTAAGTCTACACATTTTCTTTCAATTCTTGCTGCTTAGGAGCAGGCAGAAGTAAACTGTCTTAGGTGAGGAGGAGCCATAATACAAAGTGATGCAGTTACGATACGGGAGTGACAGAAAGAAACCTCAACCAGACCAAGAGGGACAGTCAAGGAACATCAACTTTCTGAACATCAACCTTCTGAACTTACCATAGTAAAAATCTGATGTCAACAAAATTATTATACACTTTTGCATGCAGGATCAATTTACTTTGAAACACTTCACCATTCTATAAACACAGTTTTTCCCTTAGGCAAAAGCCATGGGTTTTATAAATTTAATGAGACAAAAATGAATTTTTCCCACCTCCAGGATACCAAATACATTATCACGGAATAGTATCACAAGTATGACCTCTAAGTCTGATGAGCCAGAAATAAGAAACTCCTTTCCTTCCTTCCTTCCTTCCTTCCTTCCTTCCTTCCTTCCTTCCTTCCTTCCTTCCTTCCTCCCTCCCTCCCTCCTCTCCTTCCCTCCTTCCTTCCTCTCTCGTCTCCCTCCCTCCCTCCTTTCCTTCCTTCCTTCCCTCCCTCCTTCCTTTCCTTCCTTCTTTCCTTCCCTCCCTCCCTCCCTCCTTCCTTTCCTTCCTTCTTTCCTTTCCTCCCTCCCTCCCTTTTCTCCCTCTCTCCCTACCACTCTGCTGCCTCCTTGCTTCCCTCTCATCCCCTTCTCTCACCTCTCCTTCCCTACCTTTACTTCCCTACCTTTTCTTCTTTCCCGCCTTCCTTTCTCCCTTCCTTCCTTCTATTTACTCATCAAATATTTTCTGAGTACCCATGTTGCCGGGAATTGCTGTAGCCATTGCAGATTCAGTGATAAACATATCCCCGGAAAACATTAATCAGTGATTCCACCTTTGAGATAGATATTCTTCCCCAAGAACATCAATCTATTCAAGTCACTCACCTTAAAGAGAGGAGAAAATGTCCAGCTACAGAAAATAAAGCAGTGACCATTTTATGAATCATTGAGTCAACAAACCTGCTTTTTTAGTTTGTTTTCCCAAATGATTCTCCACTTTCTCTCAATCATAATGGTAAGTTCAAGTTCACCTAAGTCCTTATTGCCTCAAATAAGGAGATGGTGTGGTATAGTGACATCATTTTTGGCCTCACAACCAATTATTCTGAGAAAGGTGAGTGAGTGCAGAGCCATTGGAGAGAAGGACATCCACCTTCCTCTGCCTCCTGCCCTTATACAATGCCAAGGTCACACCTGGACCTAAAGGAGAGACACTCCTCTTCTGTATATGTTCAATTGATCTTATTCTTCAACTTCCATTGCTCTCACTCCAATTTTTTCTTACCCTTGATTCTAATATAGGTGGCAGCATTCACAATACCTAAGTGCCAACTTCTCTCAATACATTCAATAGGAATTCAGTTATTTAGGGAGTAGGGCATAACCTGAGGAAAAAGTAAATATTCTTCCTACCCTTCCCTACCCTCTTTGTGAAATAACCATGCTTTCTCCTTATGATCAGGGTGTATTACAACTGCCAGTACACAAACTCTTTTCTTTGCCGGCTGTTCTATGGGTACAGTGGGCCCAAACTGATCAGCAGTGGTCATATTTTTAAGTTAATGAGTCCTATATCTCATGGTAGAAGCAGCCCTCAGAATCTAAGGTTTCAGGAACAAGAAACAGAAATCTCCCAAGTAGGTCACTGGGAGTAATGGTGAGTCCAGCCCCAAGAGTTCCCCCAGAGGACTCAATGATAATAATTCATTCTTCTTTTGAGAAAGCCAAGATCCCATCTTGTACCCTCAGCCCAGTGATTTCCTGGGCATACAGATAACCCAGCCCCAGAGAAGGGCTGCTAAGGGCTGCTGCAGGGCTGGCTCAGATGCACATGAAGCTCTGCCCAAGAAACAGAGAGAGAGAGAGAGATCCTTGAGAGTCCACAGCTGTGTGGGGATCTGGGCTTTGAGCCCCCTCAGCTGAAGTCAGCAGCCCCTGGAGTGTCTCAAACCTGCTGCTGGCCTCAAAGCTCAACTTGCTTGGCCAAGGCCCCATATCACTGTAGGACATCCAGGGCTTCAAAGGAGGGCCCCTCAGAGCAGCCTCCTCCTCCCGAACACTTCTTGCCAAAGCACAGCTGAAGCAGGCTTGAAGCTAAATATTTGGATTGAAAGGGAGGGAGGATGCAACCCCTCTGAAGGGTATTTTACCCAAGCCATTGGGAGAGAACCAGCTCCCAGCGCAGGCATGCTGAGCCCCGCAACATTGAAAAGCACTGTAATCGCTGTGCAATCAGCTGTACCATGTGCCTGCAAACCTCACAGAAACACAGGCCCTGCAATGTGCATAGTGATTCCCAGCCTGCCTCCCTCATCTCATTTCACCCTCTTCACGACCTTCAGAAGCTGCAGGATGCAATGGCTCTCTTCTTTGTATATGCAGAAATTGAGCATCTCCACAATGGGGAAATGACCTTCTCAATGTTGAACATGAAACAAGGGCTTAAGACTGGACTCTAAGTCGGGCCTTCTGAAGGCAGGATTGACCTCTTCCTTACCAATCCAGGGTTGCTGTTGAATAATAACAATGCCCAACATAAGTACACAATGCTGTAGGGAGGTGGACAGAGCATGGTTTTGGAGAGAAAAGAACTGAGCTGAAGGTTCCATTCCAGCGTCTGTCAGTTCTGTGACCCCAGGCCTGTCATGGTTGACTTTATTGAGAAGCAATGTCATCTGGAAAGTGGACACAATACTGAGATTCGTCCCTACGCCCATCACTCGTCTGCACTGAGGGTCACCTGAGCCAGTGTGCATTTAAAAAGTCCTTTCCACCTGCATGTGCCCCGAACCTGGGAATGATGGTGATGGTGATCATGCCAAAGAAATGAACATCACAGCCTGAAAGAAAATGGGGGCAGAAGAGAGCTTCGACATCTTGCCTAGCCCCTTCATTTTATAAACGTAAAAACTAGTTTGTCTAAGTCAACCTAGGAAAATGGTAGCAAAGCCAAGCTTAGATCTCCCAGACCTGTCCTGTATCATGATCCTTCTTTTTTTCTTCATGTTCCCAAACACTTAACAAGCACATTTATTCTCTGGGGGTAATAGATAGGACAGATGATATGTCCCAAGTTTATGGGCGAGGAAATTATGACACAAGGGTTACAAGAATTACGTCAAATGGCATGATGAGTAAGGAGTGGGCTGGGTTTCACTCTTTATTTGGCCAAAGTAATTTTATTTTAAAATGAAAAACAAGGCCGGGCGCGGTGGCTCAAGCCTGTAATCCCAGCACTTTGGGAGGCCGAGACGGGCAGATCACGAGGTCAGGAGATCGAGACCATCCTGGCTAACACGGTGAAACCCCGTCTCTACTAAAAAAAAAATCAAAACACTAGCCGGGCAAGGTGGTGGGCGCCTGTAGTCCCAGCTACTCAGGAGGCTGAGGCAGGAGAATGGCGTAAACCCGGGAGGCGGAGCTTGCAGTGAGCTGAGATCCGGCCACTGCACTCCAGCCTGGGTGACAGAGCGAGACTCCGTCTCAAAATAAAATAAAATAAAATAAAATAAAATGAAAAACAAAAACAGAACCACTACACTCACACCAAACATTTGCCATCCAAACTGTTCAAAGGGCTTTCTTTATACAGATCTCCAACCATTGCAGGGATCCCTTTTACAGCATCCCTGTCACTTGAGCAGCTCACCTTTGCTTAATGAACTCCTGTGTGGTCCTCATCAGACAAATAATTCCATCATTAAATAACCCTTATTTCAAGCAAATATTTACCAATTGCCTGCTGTATGCAGGGGACTAGATGTATCGATTGCGAGAAAGCTCTCCCATGTATTGCAGCAAAATCTGCCTCTCCCTGGAGAGTAGTCATTTTGCCCTCCAGCTTTACTACAATGGCCCCATGTGACTTTGCTATAGAATATGACGATGCTAACCATTCCCTTCTTCCTAATGCTCTCTCCTTCCTTGTGTCCTGGTAGTCAGGCCCCATGTTCTCCTGTACCTCTGACTTACTCTTTCCAGTCTCTTTCACTGGCTACTCTTCTTCTCTCTTAGTTCATAAATATCAGCATTCTCAACAGGACTGATTCACAGCCTCAGAGACATGACTCTCAAATATAAATCAGCCCAGACCTCTATACTGAGCTGCAGACCTGTACGTCAAACAGCTGCAAGACATCTCCATTTTGATGTCCCACAGGCATCTCAAATTTGGCATGTCTAAAACTGAATTTCCACCCTCTAATCCCCAGGAAACCTCCTCTATCCTGTATGCTCTTTCTCTCTATCCCGTATGTTCTATTATTCCCCATTTGAGCCAAAAACCTGGACATTGTCTTTATTCCCCCCTTGCCTTTGCACATATCCTAACGCCTTAGTTCTACACCACACCACCTCTTGAACCTGCCCTTTCTTCCATTCCCACTCCTATTGATTTAGGTTGGACCCCATTTTAGTTCCCCTATAGTATACAATAGACTTCAGTTTCCACTGTGGATTCCTTGTAATTAACTCAACACAATAGCACTAAAGTGTTCTCTCTAAAATGTGATACATTTGGTCACGCTTTCCCTGCTAAAAAACCAGCCAATGGTGCCCCTCCATCAAAGGATAATGTTCTGATTTTATATGATGGGCTAAGGAGTCCTTAATTATCCAGCCCCTGCCTACTTTCCAGGCTCATTTCCATTTGCTTCCTGCAAAGTTCTCTGAGGTCCTCTCACTCTAAAGTCTAGGCATTTCCTTAAACTGCTGTGCTCTCTGTGGTCTCTGGTCCTCATCAAAGTCTTTTTAACTCCAAGATGTTCTTTCCTTCAAAGGATACATTTGATTATTCCCTGCTATCTTTGTGATGCCTTCCCAATCCCCAGCTAGGTAGAGCTGGTCTCTTCCCCTGACATACCTTGGCCATAGAATAATCTTATATAACATAGCTGGTTGCTGTGTGTCCCTTTACCTCACAGTGAGCATCTAGATAGTGCATACTCCTTTTGATTGGTTTCTGTAGTCTACTGCTTAGCATAGGCCTGGAATACAGTAGGTACACTACAGTTGTTGGCTCAATGAATTAGTTAAATAAATGAATGTATGGATATGTGTATTTCATACCTCTTTACTATTTCACCTTTTCAAGCTTGCCCTAAAATGGTTGGCTATGACATTTTTTTATAGTCATACAGCCCACTAAACCAGATTTTTATCATTTAAGTCTAACTAGAAAAATCTTTCTATTTACAGCAAGCAGTTCAGTGGAACTAGAACCATGAGTGACCCAAAGAAACTGGAAGCAACTAAATTTTTAAATAGGGTGTTATCTCCTCTTCACTAATTCCGACTCCCCAGCATGTCATGTCTGAAAGGGGATTGTTGCCCTGCCTTTGTACCCCTACTGCAACCCTAGAAAAATGATGGCTGCAAAGGGACATTCACTTTCCATGGCCTCCCTTCTTCTTCCTGACAATTCCTTTCCTCTATTTCACCAAAGTCATCATTAGTGAATACTGCCTGTTTGCTTGAGCTGTTTTTGTTTTTGTTGCCATTTAAGATCTCAGATTTATTTCCAACTAAACGATGATCAGCTTAAGATTGGAAAAAGAAGATATTTTTCTACATTATTCTGTCCTCTGGTCTACGGCAACATTCAGAAGGTGTGCCAAGAAAAAAAAAGTTTGCATTGGATTTGGTTTAGTTTTGGTCAAGTTCTAGCTAGATTCTTGTTATGATGTTCTTGTTATACCTGCTGACCTACTGTGTGGTTAAATGTCATAATGTAAGATATTAAGCAACATTTTTTTTTTCTCCTTCTGGTTCCCCCTCATCAACTTGTATAGTTAAGACCATTCATCACAGGGATTGTTTCTCATGGTGGGATCAGACAGCAGATGAGAAAATTCTTATCTACTAAATATTAAAACATTGATGTTAAAAGACATAGATGTACAAAGCAAATGTGTTTGTAAGAATTCAGATCTCCTATCCTCTCCACTTAACCCCAGACAATCTAGACACCCACAAACTGGGGAGGAAAAGAAGAATTATAGAAAGTCACTGGATTAGATATTGGCCTATGACCTGCCTTCCACCCTGAGTAAGCTCCTGGAAAAAGAGAGACACAGAAACTCCCCACATCAGTCTGAGCATTTTATGGCCATCTTTACCTTCCTCCTAGACAAAAATGGTGCATAGGTGAAAAGAAAGTAAGCATTGGAGAGCAGCTTTTGATAGCATATGATGCCTGAGCAGGCACAGTGACTCTGTGAGGCACACAAGTCAGCGAGCAGCCTCCCCAGGCCCTGCAGGTCCCAGGTGGCATGGAGAGAAGAGCTAGGAGCTAACTTTTCTGTGTTCCTAGAGGGAGTGGGAGTCAAGGGTCATGTGCTCCAGTGACCTAGATTAGACGCTGATCACATAGCAAAACATGTGGGCTGACCTTGCTGCCACTGATAGGAGCTCAGGCCCCCTCTCTGTGGGCCAATATTAGGAAGGTGCATGCATCTAACAATGATAAGGCAACAATATTCCAATATGGTACCAAAGGACCTAGACCAAGATGTAGATAAGTCTACCTCTGCCACCACTAAAACAAGGTTGTAGTTGCATAAGTCTCTGACTTTCCCACTTATTCCCACCCTCCCCTGTGCACTGCTCTGCATCTCACACCAGAGCTACCATTTCGTCTCATCACTAGGGAGAATGATAATAAAGGAAGAATAGTCTTGCTGAGGAATAAATTTTCAACCTGAAGAGCTCCCCCTAACCAAAACAACAACAATAACAAAACTGAATTTGATCGAGTTTCTTCTATAATGGAGAGATTTATGTTTTACTGAAGAAGTCAAATTGTGGACAAAAAATTCAAAATTATATTGACAACTTGTAGAATATAACAACGGCAATAGTTGGCACACCTAAGCTTGTAATTATGAAGTTCACGTATTTTACATACAAATGGAAGTTTAGGTGGGACAACCAGTATGGGTCTGAAATTCTTACAGTGAATTTCCGTTCTCTGCAGCAAAACTTTCCAATCACTCATACTTAAGTCTGGATTCATTTTTGACCCCATTCCTCCATGACCTATATTTAGTTAACCACCAAACCCTGGTAATTACACCCACACAGTATATTTCTATACTTCCTTTCTACTTCATCCCTACTGTCACTCAGTTGGGTCAAGCCTTTGTCATTTCTTAATATTAAAATATTTTAAGTTGTTCTCTTTGCTTCTAGTCTTCCCCTGACCCTGTACTTATTTCTGGAATAACTTAAGAAAGGAATGATATGGTTCCAGAACTCTGCATAACAGTCTCCAGCATCGACAGATTTGATTTCTATGTCCTTCATCTGACACTGAAGTCCACCCAAAGTGAGGTGCTCTACGAATGGGGAAGACACATTGCCTGACACAAAGCACAGGTGTTAAGAGCTCAGCTTTGGCGTCAGACATCTCTGGCTGTGTGAATTTAACACTATTAAACCTCATTCAGTCTCAATATTCATATAGCAAGTGGGAAAAGCAGTTCATGTGATCACAGAGATGATGGTGATCTCATGTCTAGCCTAGGGTCCAACACCTTAGTAAGTGTTCCACAATTTTCCTATTGATCAAAAGTATGTATTTAGGGCCACTATGGCAATTACCTTCATTGCTGCTATTATTACTCCATGCCTGGCCAATACAAAGCAGCTTTCATTATGGCTCCATGGCATGACCTAAGCCCCTCTCACACCCACCTCTCCCTCGGTATCCCTCTGTAGGCAGCAGAATGAGATTCCATGTGCTTCTTTATGTTTATGCTGACAACTTTGCCAAGACTGTCCATCAACACAGAACACTTTGAGCATAACATTTTTTACCTCTTGACTTTGACCCTGAGGACTTCGAGTAAAATTATTTCCTTCAGAATTTTGTCAGCACTGTTGAATTTCCAGTGAAGAAACATTTTCTTGAGTGAACTCCAAGCTAATTAAATTCTTAATCTGCACATTCCATTTTTATCTGCATTTTAAATTATTTTCAACTGATCAGTTAATTATCTCTAAATAATATAATTAGGGTGTATCTATTTTTTGTCAATAACAAACATCATGTATCATTTCTAAAATCATGGAGTTTTTGTGGTTACTATTTACATTATGGTCAATTTTCCTGGGTTGTATTTCATAGCCTACTTAATTATTCTCTTATCAACAGATTTTATCTACTCTATATTTGGATCCTTTGTCAGTTTTGTGTTTTGATTATTATTTGTACTGGTAATGTGTTTACACATTGGAGAAAATCCTGAGGATGTTTATTTTTTAGATAATCCATGGAAAAGTAAATGAGGGCAATTTTTGAGAAATGCTTAGAGGGAGAAATGCCAGAGAGATAACTAAGAAAGAGAGAGAGCTGAATAGATAGAGAAAGAGATATGGGGGCAGGAAAGGGGAAGAAGATTCTCCTGAGTTTAAGTTCCACAGAAACACCAAAAGCAAGACTCCTAGGTGAGTGATTTAATAAAGAAATGTTCCCAGGGTGGACCAATAAAGGAGAGGAGGGAAATTTTTATATTTACAAAAATGTTGAAAAGGCAACTGAAGGGATTTAGAGGTAGGTGCTAGATATAGCAGCTAAAATAGAGGACTCCCAGCTACGTCTGATTTTTAGATAAATAATCAGTAATTTTAAAATATAAGTATGTCTTATGCAAGATTTGTTGTTTATCTAAGCTTTAAATTTAACTGACATTGTCCACTACAACAGCACAAGAGATGGAGTGTAGAGGAGGGAAGAGGCCCCAGTCACTCTTATATCCTGGTTGCTGAGTTCTTAAATGCACAGGGGCATTCAAAGCAATTTGGGGGCCAAACATTGGGAACATAATGGATGGTAGAAGCACCCTATTCCAATGTCATTTGCCCCTCTCCCCAATCTTTAAGTCCAACTTCAGCTGAGGGTAATTCTTAGACATAGTGTGATCTTTAAACACACACACACACATACACACACATTACCACCACCAATACCAACAACAATGTATTCCTTGACTTGCAAAAGTAATGAATGCTATTTTAGAAAATGTAGAAAATATACAGAGTATTTATTAAAATAGATAAAAGACAATTCATTATTACTACAATGGTGCATTTTTTCATTCTTTTTTCTAGGCATTCTATGTATTTTTGCATGTATTCACTAGTATTTTTTTCTTTTTGCATGTTTTTTTCAAAACTAGGACAACTCTCTAAATATTGTTTTAAATCTTACTTTTCAAAATTAACATTATTCTGAGAATTTCTCATCCTTAAGTGTAATTTGAAAGCATAAATTTTAATGAATGTGTATTTTATCTCATGGAAAAATTATAATCTATTTATAAATTCCATTATTTTGGACACAGGTTATTTATAATTTGTGGTTAATATAAACAACACTGTGGATAACTATGTAAATTTTTATCAGCATAGCTTATCGCCTTGAGATTACTCCTCAAGCACTTTACACTCCATTGTGGACCTATTTTGCCAACCACTAGCTGGAAAGGTAGAGAGCTGTTTCATTACTCGATGCAACAGTTTTTATATCAGGATAAGATTATTTTCACTAACCACAAAAATAATATTCAGGTATGAATTGGAGGGTCAATTTATATCTTCAAATCTCTAAAGGTTGTTAAAAGAAAATAAGAAACAACAAGAACAAAATATTCTGGATGGATCTGAAAGTAGAAAAAGACTCAACTGAAGGATTACGGGCAGGCAGATTTTAGTTCAACATGAGGAAAGGCATCCTGAAATTTCTGTGAAGCAATAGAAATGGCTCCCTTGAGTGACAGTGAGCCCTGGCTCATGTATGGGGAACAGAATGGAGACCTATCCTTGGAGAAGTAGCAGAGCACTATGGCTGAGGGCAGGGACTCTGGAGCCAGAGGGTTGGGTTTTAACCCAAGTAATATGGCTTGAGAGTTGTGTTGCCTCTAAATCTCATATTGAAATGCGATCCCCAGTGTTGGAGGTGGGGCCTAGTAGGAGATGTCTGGGTCATGGGGGTGGACCCCTTTTAAATGACTTGGTGCCATCCTCATAGTAATCAGTTCACTGCTTGTTTAAAGGACCCTGGCACCTCCTCCTCTTCCTCTCTTGCTCCCTCTCACCACGTGGCACTCTAGCTTCCTCTTTGCCTTCTACCATGATTGTAAGCTCTCTGAGGCCCTCACTAGAAGCAGATGCTGGCACAATGCTTCCTGTACAGCCTGTAGAACCATAAGCCAAAATAAACTTCTTTTCTTTATACATTACTCAGTCTTAGGTATTAATTTATAGCAACTCAAAACATACTAACACACCTAGCTCTGCCATTTTCTGACTGTGTGATCTGGGGCAAGTGGTATAGCTGCTTTGGGCTTTAGTGTCCTTATCTGTAGAATGGAAATTATTCCTAATGGTAGTTGTGAGGATTAGATGAAAAATGTCTATGTAGTGCCAGAACTGTCCTAAACATTCAATAAATGTTAGCACTTGTTTTAAGTGTTGTTACTGTAGACAAGTTTGATTAGGCAATATAATTGGCTAACAGCTCACAGAATTTGGGAATCTATACTGATTCTCCCACTGTGACTGTACCGCTATAGTGATGTCACTCCAATAGACCATCCTGGCATTCTGCAGGGTACACTCTGGTTCTGTTTGTTTCCAGGACTGTGCCTCATTATTTACCTTTTTATGAGTAAAAATAACTTCAGTGCCCTTCATTTTGCAAGTCACGATGAAGGCCAACTCTAGCTTTGTAGCTTATCCATACTGGAATCAAATAGCTGCCTTGTAAAAGGAGTGTTGCAATCTTTAAATGCCCATAAATAAGGATTTGAACATTTATCTCATATCATGTGATTTGGTAAAAGTAAACAGAAAGTCTTTTAGTGGAAGAGTGGAAGTGATGACTGAGTGAAATGATATAACACAGGAGGGTTAGGTTGAGAAAGTGTGTGAACCGTAAATAGATGAAGGAGAAAAGTGTGGTTGGTACAAGAAAAGTCAGCTTTCTGTATGGCAGGCAAAGCCAGTTCACAGATGTTGCCAGCTAAAAGAGAATGACCTGCAGAAACTCAGTAAATAGAGAAGGCTCAATAGTCTCCTCTGTTTATGTTACCCCTAAAAACTTCCCATGTCTGCTCTGCGACCTCCCTCCCATAAGTAGCCAGGAGGATATATTAAAATAAGGAGTTATCTTCCTATTTGGAAAACCAAATCTTAACTGGAACCAGGACTGAAGTCCATGAGACATGGCAGGTCTCAGAAAATATAATCAACTGCTAACTCACTGAAGCTAGATTAAGGAAAGTAGAACACTAGAGCCAGACATACCCCCAAACTGCCAAAGATTACAGGCAAATAGAGGACCCATGTTACAGAGTAGAAAGTGAACACTGGAAAATTGTGTAAAAGACAGCTAATTGTTGGAAATACAAGTAAAATTGTTGAAAATAAAAACTCAGAGAATTCATTAGTAGCACACTACACCATGGGGAGTAGACAATAAGAACTGGAGAGGCTAAGGAGGACAGCAGTAAAGATGGGATAGAAGACACCTTGGTATGATCACGTTCCTCTGAAAAGTCTCCTGCGGCATCTCTTTGTACCATGTATCCCAATACTGCTTAGAATCAAGAAGAGAGAGTCAAATTCACTTTCAAACAGCTATACACTTACCAGGGCCTCTGAAACTGACATCTCTTGTCCAAAATTCTAGAAACCCTTAGCCCTAAAATATGGATTGTTCACAAGGAATCTTTACAGTCTCTTATTTTGTTAGTGCATTAGAATGCTGAAATGCCTAAGAGATTGCAGCTGGGATTTTTTTCCAACTACACCCTCAATGGGTGGGTTTGGCATGATGGCTGCTGAAAAGAGACCACCTGCTGGCCACTTAAGCTATCAGCTCCCATGACGAGCACCAACTCATGATAAGAATTCTACACTTTATTTTATCCTGTAATTTGGTCATAAATATGTATTAGAAAAGGCTTAGAATTTTTTTTAAGTAAGCTCTAGATCAACATGTGTATTGTAAGCTTAAAATCCACCTTGCTCTTAGAGACTTTCTTCTAGAAAATACCTAAGAGTTAGATCATGGAATTGGATATATCTTCAATTAAGGATAGTTCTAAAATCTAGGAGAGGGGCTAAAGTCAAGTGACCCCAACAGCCCATGAAAAGACGGGGAAGTGAACAGGAGAAGACCATGGCAAAAGTAGTCATGATAGAGTGGACCAAATCAATGAAACGGTTGAAGAGCTCTTTGCTGAGATTGGTAGAAACATAGGGAAGATGCTTGTGGGTGATTCAGGAGTGACCCCAGAGAAAAGGAGGACAAAATGGCAGTACGGGCATGTGTTTGTTGTTTTTTTTCTTAGCCTCAGATTCCCAGTTTGCTGAGCCAGACTTATCTAAACCACATTAATAACTACAGTCATTCTTTCCTCTTCCTGTTGAGGTTAACCATTGATGGGTTCTAGTTAGCCTCCCTCCAACCCTCCAAAAATCAGTGGCACATTTAATGGTTACTTTCCTTCTTGAGAGGTAACTCTGCGAACTTCTCCCACCAAGTGAAGAATGCTGGAAATACATTTTAAATGAGGCAGAGAAGACTCCTAAACACATTGTGGGTGAAGATAGTGGGATTAGACTGTGGCATTAGTATCAGTTCCTTTCAATTTAATTCGACCACTTATTTTAGACCTACTGGTATCGCAAGATTGTGCCAGCCTTAATGATTCTGACATGAATAACAACAGCAACAGTTTCACTCAGCACCTTTATACTCTAAAATTTCTTGGGACATATGTCCTTTCAAGTATTCTCACTTTTAAGAGAAATTGTAATGTGGCAGGAAGACCATGGGCTTAATAGCGAATCCAAATTCTGCTACTACTTAACAATATGAATCTAAGCAAGTTACCTCCTCATTTTGAGACAGTGTCTTTATTTGCAAAATGTGGATTATATATATTTTAAATTATAGTTATGAAGGTTAACTATAATGTCTATTAGGCATCTGGCAACTTTTCATGCTCACAGTAGGTGTTCAGTCAATGATGGTATCACCATTGCTGCTAGTTTCCCTGTGGGCCCCAAGCCCATCTGCTGCTGCTCTTACCACCTCTGAAACTGCTCTTGCTGTTGGAACTGCCATTACTCTTGTTTTTGCCATCACTCAAAGGTGTCCGAAATCTTGGAACAGTTATCCTAGGAATTATAGTAGCTGATAAGACTTTGTAAAAGGCTTTCTGAACTTTCAGGTATTATCATCCTACAATACAAAAACTTGAAATGAGTTACCAGGAATCTGCTTCAAGGATAACCAAGTGAAATTACTGTATTTCATCTCAAGCATATGTTTTCTCTGAAATTCCAGTGTTTCAAAATAGGGCCTCTGAACCTTACTTAATTATATTCCAGTTCAAAATGAGTTTACTAATTTCTAGGACTTCCTCAGACACTAAAGCAGATTTTTACCTTCTTTTGTTTCAAGATTGTAACCCCAGTGACATAGGGTCCCAATCCTCAAGCCCCAGACCTCCTTTAAACCATTTCTTCCAGATACCTACATCTTAATAAAAATTCTAGTAGTATGCAGTATGTCCCAGAATTTCTCTGGTTTAAACAGAGAATATTTCCTATTCCTTTCCACTGTGCCCCTCCATACCTGTGTGAGGTTCCACAGATAGAAACATGAACCATACTCAAGCCTCCTTCTTATGCTCACTCTTCAGTGGATGCATCAAATACTCACTGGCTACATTACAATTGATTCACTGCATGTGTCAAAGCACAGTTGATTATAGGTTCCCAACAGGGATCAAGAAGGGAAAGGTAAATCAGGAAAGGCCTCATTAAGTAGGAGCCATTTGAGTAGTCTTGGGGTAAGATCTGATTGGCCAAAAAAGTATGACGGTACTTTCAACCTTAGGGATCAAAATGCACAAAGCCATAATTCAAAGTTGCATGGCACATTATAGGAAATGGCAAGTGCTTTTGTAATAAAGGAGCATAGGATGTTTGCAGAAAGGTTATTGAGATGAGCCTACAAAGAATAGTTGAATACAGATTGAAGAGGGCCTTGAGTGTCATAATAATGAGGTAGAGTCTTTTCAGCAGTGATGACTTAATAGGTTTTGAGCAAGACAGTGATGTGAGGAATGTAGGAATCAGAAGGGAACTTTATAAAATAGTGATTGTCCAAGATGAAATGAAACACTAAATTGGGTGAGATAAATAAAGATTCTTAGATAATGCAGTTTTGAGCTTACTCTTGAAGAAAGATATAACTGAATTTAAGAGACAGTGGTGATTTGGGGGAGAGAAGTTTTCTACGGCAGGCATAGTGATTGTAGTTGTTATTTTGCAGTGTCTTCTCTGTTCCAATGCTCCTCACTCTCGCTATGGTCAATGTCTACTCTTAGGGCATGGAGTGGACACTCTGAGTGGAGTTTGCAGTTTTCACACATGACTCTTGGAAAGAGGTGGGCAATAAGATTGGCTGGAACTGGAATATGTTATTTCTTTATGAGAAATAAAATGAACTCTGAAGCTCCAAGAAGGTAGATGGGAATGGAAAGACTGCTAGAGAAGGAATGAGCCCAGAGGATTCAATGGGACCAAGACTCTGGGGAGGCTGGAGCAAGGGAGCAGGTGAGAGCCAAGATGAGCAAAATTTGATACCTTCATGGGAGTAAAAATAAAAATAAAGTGGGTTCTATGATAATGATTCTTCCTACTATGAGCCCTTCAGAGCAGGAACTCTGTCTCCACTATCACAGCCCTTGGCACCCAAGCAGAAGGGCCAATAATTATTAGTTCAGAAATGAAATAAAACCAGGAGAAATAACAAAATATTAGCTTTATCTTAAACATACAGACACCAAAATCATGGCAGAAGTTCAGTCTAAGTTGCTATGAAAGGAGGCTGTATAATTATCACAAAAAAGTGCCACAGCAAAAACTCTTCCAGGATTCCAGTAGAAATCATCTCTGGAGCCATCTTACGAACCACTCAAGATAGCCCGTTACCATTCTTTATAGTCATCTCCGGCTTTTGAGCCCAACGTAGTGCCTGGTCTGTGTCTTGACTGTGGTAACAGATACACAAATCTAAACAAGTGATAAAATTGCAAATAACTAAACACACACACACACACACACACACGTGCACATAAGTACAACTAAATCCAGGGGAGTTTGAATTAGACAAGTAGATCATACCAATGTCAATATCCTGGTTGTGATAGTGGATTATGTTATGGTTTTGTAAGACATTGTCATTGGGGGAAACAGAGTAAAAAGTGCCTAGAATTTCTGTATTCTTTCTTTCTTTCTTTCTTTTTTGAGACAGAGTTTCACTCTTGTCACCCAGGCTGGAGTGCAATGGCACAATCTCAGCTCACCACCTCCCAGGTTCAAGCGATTCTCCTGCCTCCAGAATAGCTAGGATTACAGGCATGTGCCACCACGCCTGGCTAATTTTGTATTTTTAGTAGAGATGGGGTTTCTCCATGTCAGTCAGACTGGTCTTGAACTCTCGACTTTAGGTGATCAGCCTGCCTTGGCCTCCCAAAGTGTTAGGATTACAGGCATGAGCCACCACACACAGCTTGTATTATTTATTTTATTTTATTTATTATACTTTAAGTTCTGGGGTGTATGTGCAGAATGTGCAGTTTTGTTACATGGGTATACATATGCCATGGTGGTTTGCTGCATCCATCAAAACTGCATTAGGTTTTTCCTAATGCTATCCCTCCCCTAGCTCCCCACACCCTGAAAGACCTCAGTGTGTGATATTCCCCTCCCTGTGTCTGTGTGTTCTTATTGTTCAACTCCCACTTTTTAGTGAGAACATGCAGTCCTTGGTTTTCTGTTCTTGCATTAGTTTGCTGAGAATGATACTCTTCAGCTTCATCTATGTCCCTGAAAAGGACATGAACTCATCCTTTTTATGGCTGCATAGTATTCCATGGTGTATATGTGCCACATTTTCTTTTTCCAGTCTATCATTGATGGATATTTGGGTTGGTTCCAAGTCTTTGCTATTGTGAATAGTGCCACAATAAACATATGTGTGTATGTGCCTTTATAGTAGCATGATTTATAATCCTTTGGGTATATACCCAGTAATGGGATTGCTGGATCAAATGGTATTTCTAGTTCTAGATCCTTAAGGAATCACCACACTGTCTTCCACAATGGTTGAACTACTTTACACTCCCATCAGCAGTGTAAAAGCATCCCTATTTCTCCGCATTCTCTCCAGCATCTGTTATTTCCTGAATTTTTAATGACCATCATTCTAACTGGTGTGAGATGATACCTTATTGCAGTTTTGATTTGCATTTCTCCAGTGACCAGTGATGATGAGTTTCTTTTCATATATTTGTTGGCTGCATAAATGTCTTCTTTTGAGAAATGTCTATTCATATCCTTTGCCCACTTTTGATGGTTTTTTTTGTAAATTTGTTTAAGTTCTTTGTAGATTCTGGATATTAGCCCTTTGTCAGATGGATAGATTGCAAAAATTTTCTCCCATTGTGTAGGTTGTCTGTTCACTCTGATGATAGTTTCTTTTGCTGTGCAGAAGCTCTTCAGTTTAATTAGATCTCATTTGTCAATTTTGGCTTTTGTTGTCATTGCTTTTGGTGTTTTAGACATGAAGTCTTTGTCCATGCATATGTCCTCAATGGCATTGCCTAGGTTTTCCTCTAGGATTTTTATGCTTTTAGGTCTTATGTTTAAGTCTTTAATCCATCTTGAATTAATTTTTGTATAAGGTGTAAGGAAGGGGTCCAGTTTCAGTTTTCTGCATATGGATAGCCAGTTTTCCCAACATCATTTATTGAATAGGGAATCCTTTCCCCAATGCTTGCTTTTGTCAGCTTTGTTAAAGATCAAATGGTTATAGATGTGTGGTATTATTTCTGAGGCCTCTGTTCTGTTCCATTGGTCAACATCTCTGTTTTGGTACCAGTAATATGCTGTTTTGGTTACTGTAGCCTTGTAGTATAGTTTGAAGTCAGGTAGCATGATGCCTCCGGCTTTGTTCTTTTTGCTTAGGATTGTCTTGGCTATGTGGGCTCTTTTTCGGTTCCATGTGAAGTTTACAATAGTTTTTTCCAATTCTGTGAAGAAAGTCATATGTAGCTTGATGGGGATGGCATTGAATCTATACATTACCTTGGGCAGTATGGCCATTTTCATGATATTGATTCTGCCTATCCATGAGCATGAAATGTTCTTCCATTTGTTTGTATCCTCTTTTATTTTGATGAGCAGTTGTGTGTAGTTCTCCTTGAAGAAGTCCTTCACATCCCTTGTAAGTTGGATTTCTAGGTATTTTATTCTCTTTATAGCAATTGTGAATGGGAGTTCACTCATGATTGGCTCTCTGTTTGTCTGTTATTTGTGTATAGGAATGCTTGTGATTTCTGTACGTTGATTTTGTATCCTGAGACTTTGCTGAAGTTGCTTATCAGCTTAAGGAGATTTGGGGCTGAGACAGTGGGGTTTTCTAAATATACAATCATGTATCTGCAAGCAGAGACAATTTGACTTCCCTTTTCCTATTTGAATACTCCTTATTTCTTTCTCTTGCCTAATTGGTCTGGCCAGAACTCCCAATAATATGCTGAATAGAAGTAGTGAGAGAGGGCATCCTTTTCTTGTGCTGGTTTTCAAAGGGAATGCCTACAGCTTTTGCCCATTCCGTATGATATTGGCTGTGGGTTTGTCATAAATAGCTCTTATTATTTTGAGATGTGTTCCATCAATACCTAGTTTATTGAGAGTTTTTAGTATGAAGGGCTGTTGAATTTTGTTGAAGGCCTTTTCTGCATCTATTGAGATAATCATGTGGTTTTTGTCATTGGTTCTGTTTATGTGATGGATTACATTTATTGATTTGTGTATGCTGAACCAGCCTTGCATCCCAGGGATGAAGCCAACTTGATCCTGGTGGATAAGCTTTTTGATATGCTGCTGGATTCTGTTTGCCAGTATTTTATTAAGGATTTTCACATTGATGTTCATGAGGGATACTGGCCTGAAATTTTCTTTTTTTGTTTTGTCTCTGCCAGGTTTTGCTATCAGGATGATGCTGCCTCATAAAATGAGTTAGGGAGGAGTCCCTCTTTTGCTGTTGTTTGGAATAGTTTCAGAAGTAATGGTACCAGCTCCTCTTTGTATCTCTGATAGAATTCAGCTATGAATTCGTCTAGTCTTGGACATTTTTTTGGTTTGTAGGCTACTAATTACTGCCTCAATTTCAGAACCTTTTGTTGGTGTATTCAGGGATTAGACTTCTCCTCGTTTAGACTTGGGAGGGTGTATGTGTCCAGGAATTTATCCATTTCTTCTAGATTTTCAAGATTTCTAGTTTATTTATGTAGCGGTGTTTATAGTATTCTCTGTTTGTAGTTTATATTTCTGTGGGATCAGTGGTGATATCCCCTTTATCTTTTTTTTTTATTGTGTCTATTTGATTCTTCACTCTTTTCTTCTTTATTAGTCTGGCTAGTGGTCTATATTTTCTTGATCTTTTCAAAAAACCAGCTCTTGGATTCACTTATTTTTTTTAAGGGTTTTTGTGTCTCTATCTCCTTCAGTTCTGCTCTGATCTTAGTTATTTCTTGTCTTCTGCTAGCTTGTGAATTTGTTTGCTCTTGCTTCTCTAGTTATTTTAATTGTGATATTAGATTTTCCCACTTTCTCTTGTGGGCATTTAATGCTATAAATTTCCCTCTACACACTGCTTCAAATGTGTCCCAGACATTCTGTTACATTGTGTCTTTGTTCTCACTGGTTTCAAAGAGCATCTTTATTCCTGCCTTCATTTCATTATTTATCCAGATTCATTCAGGAGCTCCTTATTCAGTTTCCATGTAGTTGTGCAGTTTTGAGTGAGTTTCTTAATTCTGAGTTCTAATTTGATTACACTGTGGTCTGAGAGACTGTTTGTTATGGTTTCCATTCTTTTGCATTTGCTGAGGAGTGTTTTACTTCCAATTACGTGGTCAATTTTAGAATAAGTGCGATGAGGTGCTGAGAAAAATGTATATTCCTTTGAGTTGGGGTGGAGAGTTCTGTAGATGTCTATTAGGTCCATTTGATTCAGAGCTGAGTTCAAGTCCTGAATACCCTTGTTAATTTCCTGTCTCATTGATCTGTCTAATATTGACAGTAAGTGTTAAAGTCTCCCATTATTATTGTGTGGGAGTCTAAGTCTCTTTGTAGGTCTCTAATCACTTGCTTTATGAATCTGGGTGCTCCTGTATTGGGTGCATATATATTTAGGATAATTAGCTCTTCTTACTGTATTGATCCCTTTACCATTACGTAATGCCCTTCTTTGTCTCTTTTGATCTTTGTTAGTTTAAAGTCTGCTTTATCAGAGACCAGGATTGCAACTCCTGTTTTTGTTTTTTGTTTGTTCATTCGTTTGTTTTATTTGTTTGTTTTGTTTTGCTTTTTGCTTTCCACTTCCTTGGTAAATATTCCTCCATCCCCTTCTTTTGAGCCTACGTGTATCTTTGCATATGAGTTGGGCCTCCTGAATACAGCACGCCGATGGGTCTTGACTCTTTATCCAATTTGCCAGTCTGTGTCTTTTAATTGGGGCATTTAGCCCATTTAAATTTAATGTTAATATTGTTATGTCTGAATTTGATCCTATCATTATTATGCTAACTGGTTATTTTGTCTGTTAATTATGCAGTTTCTTCATAGTGTTGATGGTCTTTACCGTTTGGTATGTTTTTGCAGTGGCTGGTACTGGTTGTTCCTTTCTATGTTTAATGCTTCCTTCAGGAGTTCTTGTCAGGCAGGCCTGGTGGTGACAAAAATCTCTCAGCATTTGCTTGTCTGTAAAGGATTTTATTTCTCCTTCACTTATAAAGCTTAGTTTGGCTGGATATGAAATTCTGGGTTGAAAATTATTTTCTTTAAGAATGCTGAATATTGGTCCCCACTCTCTTCTGGCTTGTAGGGTTTCTGCTGAGAGATCCACTGTTAGTCTGATGGGCTTCCCTTTGTGGGTAGTCCGATGTTTCTCTCTGGCTGCCCTTAACATTTTTTCCTTCATTTCAACCTTGGTGAATCTGACAATTATGTGTCTTGGGGTTGCTCTTATCGAGGAGTATCTTTGTGGTGTTCTCTGTATTTCCTGAATTTGAATGTTGGCCTATCCTGCTAGGCTGGGGAAGTTTTCCTGAATAATATCCTGAAGAGTGTTTTCCAACCTGGTTCCATTCTCCCTGTCACCTTCAGGTACACCAATCAAACAGAGATTTGGTCTTTTCACATAGCCCCGTATTTCTTGGAGTCTTTGTTCATTCCTTTTCATTCTTTTTTCTCTAATCTTGTCTTCTTGCTTTATTTCATTAAGTTTATCTTCAATCTCTGATATCCTGTCTTCTGCCTGATCGATTTAGCTATCGATATTTATGAACGAAGTTCTTGTGCTGTGTTTTTCAGCTCCATCAGGTCATTTATGTTCTTCTCTAAACTGGTTACTCTAGTTAGCAATTTGTCTGACCTTTTTTCAGGGTTCTTAGCTTCCTTGCATTGGGTTAGAACATGCTGCTTTAACTCGGAGGAGTTTGTTATTACCCACTTTCTGAAGCCTACTTCTGTCAGTTCATTAAACTCATTCTCTGTCCAGTTTTGTTCCCTTGCTGGTGAGGAGTTGTGATCCTTTGGAGGAGAAGCTGGTTTTTGGAATTTTTGTTTCTCCCCATCTTCATGGATTTATCTACCTTTGGTCTTTGATGTTGGTGACCTTCATATGGGGTCCCTAACAGTCAGACCCCTCTGCTGCAAGTCTGCTGGAGTTTTCTGGAGGTCCACTCCAGACCCTGTTTGCCTGGGTGTCACAAGCGGAGGCTGCAGAACAACAAAGATTGCTGCCTATTCTTTTCTCTGAAAGCTTTGTCCCAGAGGGGCACCTGCCAGATGTCAGCCAGAGCTCTCCTGTATGAGGTGTCTGTCAGCCCCTACTGGGAGTTGTCTCCCAGTTAGGATACATAGGGGTCAGGGACCCACTTGAGGAGGCAGTCTGACCCTTAGCAGAGCTCAAACGCTGTGCTGGGAGATCCGCTGCTCTCTTCAGAGCCTGCAGGCAGAAACATTTAAGTTGTTGAAACTGCACCCACAGCCGCCCTTTCACCCAGGAGCTCTGTCCCAGGGAGATGAGGGTTTTATCTATAAGTCCCTTTCTGGGGATGCTGCCTTTTTTTCAGAGATGCCCTGCCCAGAGAGGCAGTCTGGCCACAGTGGCCTTGCTGAGCTGCAGTGGGCTCCGCCCAGTTCAAACTTCTGGGTGTCTTTGTTTACACTGTGAAGGTAAAACCACCTATTCAAGCCTCAGCAATGGCAGACACCCCTCCCCACACTGAGCTGGAGTGTCCCAGGTCGAGCTCAGACTGTTGCGCTGGCTACGAAAATTTCAAGTCAGTGGATCTGAGTTTTCTGGGCTCTGTGGGGGTGGGACCTGCCAAACCAAACCACTTGGCTCCCTGGCTTCAGCCCCCTTTCCAGGGGAGTGAACTGTTCTGTCTCTCTGGCATTCCAGGCACCACTGGAGTATGAGAAAAAAAAAAATCTCCTGCAGCTAGTTTGGTGTCTGCCCGAACATCTGCCCAGCTTTGTGCTTGAAACCCAGGGCTCTGGCGGTGTAGACACCAGAGGGAATCTCCTGGTCTGCGGGTTGCAAAGACTGTAGGAAAAGTGCAGTATCTGGACTGGAGTGCTCCATTCCTCAGGCACAGTCCCTCATGGCTTCCCTTGGGTAGGGGAGAGAACTCCCAACCCCTTGTGCTTCCAAGGTGAGACAATGCCCCAGCCTGCTTCAGCTCACCCTCCATGGGCTACACCCACTGTCCAACCAGTCCCAATGAAATGAACTGGTTACCTCAGTTGGAAATGCAGAAATCATCCACCTTCTGTGTCAGTCTCGCTGGGAGCTGCCTAGTGGAGGTGTTCCTATTCGGCCATCTTGCCAGCAATCTGTATTATTTCTTAAATACTTACTTGCATGCAAATCTCAAATTATCTCCAAATAACTTTAGTTTTTAAAAATGAGTCATTGAAAAATTTTTGAAAATCACCTTTCAAAAATTGGTTGAGATGAAGTAGCTACTTTGACAGACAAGTTCGGTGGTGCTGTCCTGAGAGTCTTTCATGGAAGTCTGCCTAAAGCCTTTCAAAAGTTTTCTAAGCACACAGTTCCCTGCATCACATTCCTTTTGCTTGAGACAGCTAGAGTGGGTGTTTGTTTGTTTTGTTATCTGCAACTGAACCCTCATGCTGATGCCCTGTGACTTCATAGTTCCATCATGGCTTTCTATCCAAGTGGAATGTCCTCAGTTTAAAAGTCTAAAGCTGTCCAGAGATAGTTAGCTAAAGCACAGAATGGTCAGTGGGTCTCTCTCAGCTAGGACCCTCACAGGTATTGTCTGAAAGTGAAAGAAAAAGCAGGAAGAAACAATGGGGTGTTGGTTATGGGACATTTTTAATTATTTTGCTGGTGCAGAGATTGGGGTATTGATGACAGTATAGATTAAAAGTCCCAAGGAAACTGTAGGAAAACCTGAGTAGTGTTTCAAATTTCTAATACATTTAAACTCTTTGGAGTTTTAATGGAGACTTGCTCTTAGGGAAAAACTTGGTGAGATTGCGTTGTGTTTCCCACAGGAAATTAAAAGCAGCTGAGAGATTTTTTTTAAGCTCCTATCTATCCTCCTTCTCTCCATTTCTCCAAGGCTTAAGAAGTTTCCCTCACAGTAAATAGAACAACACAGAAGTGTCCCGGACCCAAGGTGAATGAATTAGCTAGGCCATGGTCAGGTGCCATTGCAGCAACTGGAGTTGGGCAACTGGGGGCTCATGTTTAGAGAGGGTAAAGCCACAGCCACAGAGCTCTAGGGTAGAGCCATCTTCTCAGTGGCCCTAGCCATCCTGTGCTTTGCCTCCTTATCCCTTTCTCCCCACCCACCTTTCATCATCCTCAGGAGCCCATGTGTGTGAAAGGCAGCGGAGGAATGTGGGTGGGTTGACTTGTATAATTAAATCCATGTTGCATCGTGTTCTTTAGAATTAATAAGGAATTCTTCCCATTGAAACTCACCATGACATCTTCCCTCTGACTCAGATTTCTTTTTTGCTTTTCTCTTCTTTCCTTGGCTAAAAGCATTAGACATGGGGCTGTGGTTTAAATTAGCATCCTACATGTCTCTTCTCTCTGTCTTTGCTTAATTGAGCTTTTCTGTTCAGGGAAAAGTGTAGTTTGTTTATATTTCATTTTTCTTCAATTCCACTTATCTTGGTCCCTTTTCTTTCTTCTTTAAGAAAACTTAGGAAAAGAGAAAACAAGAGAGCTTTTCACCTTGCGTGTGACTGTAAGGTTGGAGAAAGTGCGCTGCCGGCCAAACCTTGACAATCCAGGTGTTTTTCTTTGAGGTTCTTTGTTCTCTGGATCTTCATATTCTGAAACCAGGAAATCTGTGCTCTCATATACTTATCCGCTGAGGCCACAAGAGCTGTGAGACAGGGAGAAATAGTGAACAAATGGTCCTTCTAAATTCCTGGGTCATGTTGCAAAACACCTTTTTATTGGGGGTAATAATTTGACTTCATTTCCTTATAAAAGTGGATTTATGTGATGGATATGTGATATATATATTTTTTGCCACCGTTTTTGCAGGATAGTGGTTGTATCAGTTAGGATTAGATTCAACTGTGAATAACATAAACCCAAAATAACAGTGACTTAAACCCGATAAAAGTTTGTCTTTCTACTCATGTAGAAGAACAGCTGTAGCTGTCTTGGGCTAGTGTGGTGGCTCCACTCCATGAAGGCTTTCTCGGAGACCCAAAAGAAAGCAGCTCAGGGTGTCACCCTCAGCTTCATGGTCCATGTCGGCAGTTATTATGTCATCTTCAGAAGAATCTTACAAACCTTCTGGAAGAGTCCATTTCCCTCCTTTACAGGCTCCTGACTTTTGACCACGAGGAGGGTCTCAGTTTGGTTTCATTCATGAGATTCAGGGTCATGGCACATATTTGAGTCTGACCTGTGCTGCCAATCAGATATGCAAATCTGGGCAAATCACTAAACTTCTATGCATCTGTATTGTCATCATATGGAAAATTGAAATTATAACGTATAACTCTTAGAGCAGTATAGTATAAGGATAAAAGACAATATGTAAAGAAAAATTGGTCTGCTGATTAGCATGAAAATGAATATCATTTTACAGTTTTTAAGTTTTGTATTGAGCATTTTTTTTCTATTTTTAAAGAAAACCAATCCCATATTTAGAGACTGGAGATTTTTTTTTTCCTGGTGAGAACATCCTCAAAAAAACGGGCTATATGTTCCCTACAAGCCCTTCTCCCAAGTGAAAAGAAACATGATGTGCAGTGGGACAGCTTCATTGTTTGTTCCACCTCCAATGAGGCTTTCACTATAGGTTTCATCTATGTGGGATATGGTGGATTTATGGTTAATATGCACTACCCTCTCCCTCCAGTGGAGTGTTTCTTAAACTGCAGATCAAGAGATCTATTAGATGATAATGAAGTCATTTTAGTGTATCATGACCAGTATGTCTGAATGAAAAAATAGAATGAAACAGAATACAATAGTATAGATTAGAAAGAAATTAGGCCATATCACAAATAATCAATGTGAGTTTTTCATGAAACATGTTTCATGTATATGTGCATACACATACATGTGTATTTTGGGTTATGAAGTAAAATGTGTTTCTTCAAATGGATCATGAGTTTTGAGACAGAATAATAAATTGGGAGGAATTACTCTACCTGACATAAAAACTGACTATATAATCATAGTGTTTAACACAATGCATTCTTGGCAGAGAGATAGACACATTGATCAATGGAACAGAACAGAGAACCCAAAAATAGACCCACACATGTAAGCCCAACTGACTTTTAACAAAAGTGGGAAAGCAATTCAAATGAAGAAGAAATCAACTGGCCTTTTCAAGTCAACTTGGCCTTGACAAAAAGTGGCCCAAATGGGTAGACCTCTCATTTGCATTTTAAGTAGCAGCAAGAAGACAAGAGATGCCTCCATGCATGTCAGAGGTCTTTTAAGCAAAACATCCAGGAGCAGCCACAGTCTTCAAGCTGAAGTCTCATTGACTGGAACTTAGTTTTGTGGTCATACCAACTGTAAGAAAACCTGAGAAATTCATCCTCCTTCTGAATAGTCACATGCCTGGCTTGAATGTCTATTATTATATATCAGCAGAATAAGACAGATATTGGGGCATAGTTAACTACCTGTCAGTGTTACACTGTTGTTTAGATTTATCCAGAGATGTCGTGCAAGTGCAGCTTTCCATCTCTCCAGAACACCCAAATAATCCTTCCACAGCACATATTTTATCTCCTGGTTAAAAACCTCAGATGCCTCCAATGCACATAGGGTAAAGACCAAACTCCTTTGTATGATATTTAGATTTTTGAACATTTAGCTCAAGCCGTATTTCTAGCCGTCACCTGCCCACTGCATTCTCCCAAATGCTAAGACTCTCTGCTACCTAAACGTTCCTGCTCAAGTTCTCCCCTCCCGTGGAATGCATTCCAACTTCTGCCCCACTCCATATATCTGACCGAGGACACCTCATCCATGCAGACCTGTATCAGTCGTCATCCTCTCTCTCTCTCTCTCTCTCTCTCCCCTGCCCTTCCTGACTCCTCAAGCCAGCAGAAGTACCTGTTTCCTTCTCTAGGCCTCATTAATTCAGATGCACACTGATGATGGCACCACCCCGTGTCTTTGTTGTTGTGATTTTTTTTGTTTTGCTGCAGACTAGAGGCTCCTCCAACACAAGACCTATCATCCCGAATTCTGTTGCCACAGATCTTGGAGTCCCTCCACACCCTTGCAATTAATTGTTGAATTATTGAGAGGTTTCTCAGCATCAAAAAATTGACGGAAAGAAAACAGTATCTATCTATGACAGGTGTGCTGTGAAGGTGCAAAGCTGTTATTTCATGGGTTCAGTTGTGAAGAAATGATCTGTGATGAGAACTCTTTGAAAAAGCTAAGGTGAAAGAATGATTTTTGACATCTGGATATCCCTATTTCATTGCCATGAGTGAGTCACACTCACAGTAGACTACAGCAAAGTCAGTCTCCTTAGACCCCATGGCCACTTATTAGGAATATCTGCCTGCTTGAAGGAGGGAGATGTCTTTCGATTTTAGCACGCAAAGACACAGTACCAAGGACAACTTTAACAATATCATTTCTCTATTTATGTATTTGGAAAATAAATCTTCTCTCTAAGGAAAAATATACATTCTATTATTGGAAACTCTACCTTCTTTTTTTGTATGAAATGGCAAGTGACATTCTTCTATGGTCCCACCCTACCCCCCCCCCCTTTTTTTTAGACACAGTCTCACTCTGCCACCCAGGCTGGAGTGCAATGGTGCAATCTCGGCTCACTGCAAGCTCCACCTCTCCCAGGTTCAGGTTCATGCCACTCTTCTGCCTCAGCCTCCTGAGTAGCTGGGACTATAGGCACCCGCCACCATGCCCGGCTAATTTTTTGTATTTTTAGTAGAGACAGTGTTTCACCATGTTAGTCAGGATGGTCTCGATCTCCTGACCTTGTGATCTGCCTGCCTTGGCCTCCCAAAGTGCTGGGATTACAGGTGTGAGCCACCGCGCCCGGCCAGTCCCACCCTACTCTTAATTGGCCTTCCTGAGCTGCAGTTTCTTAAACTGTGAAATCTAGCTTCTCTACTGTGAATGATTTTGCTCACCAGATGTGTATATCCTCCTGTATATTTACCTGCCTTTCGATTAGATCAGGTTATATGATATTTTAACCAATGAACTGTGAACAGAAGTGTCGAGATAGGTATCATTCAGAGTGTCCCTGTCTTTCTATAAAGAACATGTGTTTCAGACGGCATAGTTACAAGGTGAAGGAGGATTTTATATATGCAGGAAATACATCTTTACTTTGTTAAGCACCTGAGATTGGGGAGTTTGTTGCAGTGTCTAGGATTAATAATCATACTAACATACTGACAGTGTGAAGTTCTTAGCAGGATGAAACAGGTTATTTACATACAAACACGAGCACAGTGCCTGAGAGAAACAGGCATCAGTCACTGTGAAGTAAGATTTTGTCATTAAAATGGATAAATAATTTTACAAAATCCAATAGTTACATTGAAAGAAAAAATGTCTGGAGAACAGAAAATCTTGGTTCTAGAGTTGTGCAATTTTAGACTTGGACTTAGAAGCTATTTAATCTAGTGTTTTCCAAACGGGTCTGGTTATAAACATCAGGTTCTTAAGCAGAAAATACAGATTTCTGGGCCCATCTCCACTTATAATGAATCAGAATCTCTAGGGAAGAAGTGTCTATTTGAATTGTTTTGTTTTCATATGGAAGGAAAGTGAGGCCCAGGAAATTGATGACTTTTCTAGGGCCACAGAACTGTTTATTGACATGTTGGAACTAGAACCCAGCTTCCACAGAGCTGCTTGCTTTCCTTCTGAGATCACATAATAATGTCCTAGTAGAGTGAGACCAGGACTGACCCTTTGTCCCTCTATCTCTGATAAATCATGTCAAGACCTGCAAATGATTTTACCCCTTAACAATGAAAAGAAGATGTAATTTTAAAATTACCTTGGATGTACAGTAAAAGCAGCATTCCCATAATCAATCATCCAAAATCACGGGGTTATTTGGAGCTATTTGAAGGAAAGTAAATTGAAAACATGTTGTTAAACAATGCACCAAAGAGTTATCAAATCATAAACATCTAGATTACTTTAACATGTTGATTATTCCTTACAAAGCAACTCTGGCCATGAAGAGACCTGGAAAATTCAATGAATCCCTTTCTAAGTTGTTAACTGTACTGAGTTGAATCATTTGGCTATGTGGGAACATATGTTAAAGTTAAAAAAAAAAAAAAAACTATATTACAAATATATTCTTTTTGGAGCTATTATTCACACTTTTCACTAAGCAGAAGACACAGAGGCCTGCTATTAGGACATGTCTCTGAGGATACAGAAATAGTTTGGGGAGTACAGTGGTATAATATTGAACACATTAAAACCTATCTGGAGCTTTGGAAATCAAATATACAGACATTCCATAATGACTCTTGGGTTTTAGCATAATTCCTGAACCTGAAAATTCATAACTAAATAATGGCAGGACATTTATGACATAAATGCCTTAAACCATTTGTTTATTATTATATGTGGATTTTGAGTTATGTTTAAGAAAATTGAAAGCCTACCCTTCCTTTATTTTTTCCATTTTGGGAGAGTGATATACCAATTACCTTTGAAAGACTTTGTTTTTCTCCCTGGAAGAGAGCTAAACCAGGACTGAAGTTTACGTCAAGGCATCCATTTGGTTATCAAATCTGTGATCATGCGCTCTTGTTAAACTAAACCAAATTAAATTAATATTTGCTGAAAAATAAATGATGTAATTCGTGAAGAACTCTGTTTTACTCCTAGGATGGTGGCCTGTTTCTTCAAAGTAGCCTGTGAGAAAACAAAGTCTGAAACAGTTCTTTAAGCTGAAAGGAGGAAATTGTTTTGAGTGTGGCAGGTGTCTAGAAGGATCACTACCCTTGAGTGATCTTTGATCTCGGGGTCATCGTCATAAGACTAAATTAATATGCAATTTTCCTGAGCCAAATTCAATGACTGAACTCTAAAATTAATCTGGATATTATTTCTTCTTGGAGTTCTAAAACAAGGCCAGGGAAGATTAGAAGCCACTCCTCTGACTGAGACGCATCCTCTGACTTTTCTTGGAATGGATTCCTTATGTGGACACAATGTGATTTGAATTGCATCTGGTTACTGTTTTTAGAAAATTTTGTTGAAATTCAAACTGAGCCTGTGTACTGTGAGCTGATTTATCAGTGCCTGCCCATGTGAGAACCAGAAAGGAACTAGGAGGTGTAACTGTGGGGAGGCCGCTCTGGGGTCTTTCATCCAGGTTACCTATTAAAGAGGCAGGTCCCCAGGCCAGAAGGAGCAAATGCAGTACACTCCCAGAGGGAAAAGCCTTCTCCTGAGGCTCTGAGAACTGCTAGAGAAGAAACAACAGCAGCATAGTGGAACGAAGACAGAATTTGAAATCAAACACAGCTAAATCTGAAGCCTAACTCCACCATGTATGAGATATATGACTTTTTAAATAAGTTTTGTAACCTCTCTGAGCCTCAGTTTTCCTACTGGAAAAATAGGAGTAATATTGCCTGCTTGGTTGCGATATAAGAATTAACAGGGGACTTTATGTATCTGACATCTGGTAGGTCCTCAAAAATTGAAAAAAAAAAAAGCACATCTGCAATCACCTTATCAGCAATTAACATATATTGAATATTTATTATGGGTCAAGCACTGTACTCCTTTACCTCCTGTTGATATCTACCTGGACACCTAGCATTAGTGGATACTCAAAAATAGGTCATAAACTGACAAAATGATGGATGAGTCTCCTTTTCCTATTGACTTTCTCTGGCCATGAAAGGACAAACAGGCAAGACCAGAGGGGAAACGTCCACGTGTTCTGCTGTGGATCCCTCAATGCACACAAAGATGTGTGTTTCCGGAGGAACGATCCCCTCATCACTTCAGTTGCCTGCTCTTGGGTGGATTGCAATGCCCTGCTACTGGGGTAGTAGCCCTCATTTCGTGTACTGTGATCTTGCTTCTTCTGAATTCAGAGGGTAAAAACTGAAACACCATCTAAACATGTCAAGTTCTATTTTGCTTCAAGAGCTCCTGAGGGCTGGGCAGAGGTTTTGCAGTTTCACCACAGGCATTTACAAGGGCCGCACACTTTGGCAGAACTAAGTCTCCAGATAGCCTAACCTCTCCAGACCTAGAATGCAGCTGAATCTTGGGGTCGTGAAAGGGGGAGTTTCTGGGGGGTCCTGAAAGAGACTAAGTCAACCTTGGTTCATCATCATACTATGCTCAAATCACCACCCCCACCCCCGACCCCGGCCCCATAGTCAGGGCTTGCTTGGTTTCTGGTTTCAAAATGAAAGTTTCACACGGCCCAAATCTCAACCCACCCTAATTTAAAGAAACAGGCACTTGGCATGTGATACAGATAGATCAGCAGTTGCTCATATACAGCTGTGCACATCTGGCACACAGGTATGTGATTTTGCATGAAGATAAATTGTGTGGGGACCAAACGCACAGTTGTTAAACTAAAAATGAATCGCTTCTTGGAAGCAATCTTCCTGCACAGCAGGGACTCTGTGTGAGCTTGATCCTTTTCATTAGGCCTTTCTCAGAAAGCACAGCCTTCTCCAGAAGGCCTAGGATGGAGGAGGGGGCATGCCTACACCTGCAGTTGGCTCTTTGTTGCTCCCCTCAAACAACACTTGGACATAACCTCTGACTGCCATGATTGGGCAGCCTTCCCAAGGGAGTTACTCAGAGCCCAGGAGAAAGGAAGAGGCCAGGTCCTTCGCTGTACTGCTTCACTTTCCATAAATAATGTTGCATTCAGGAACCTATTCTTCAGGGAGAGTTCTTTGGCACACCATTGCTGAAGGATCCAGGTGTATTACCAAACTTGATGGACCAAGAAGTCTTCCTCCCTTGAGGGCCTCTTGGAGTCAGTGGTGTCTATCCCTGTGTGCACATCTTGCCTGTAACTCACATACTGGTAACTCATGGGAGCACCGTATGCTCAAATGCTGTTCAGATCAGCTGGCTCCACTTGAAAGTGCTTTGCTGGCACTTTGGGGGAAACAGAAATAATGAATCGTGCTCTAGGCAATCTCCTGGATTCCATGAAGCACTATGCTGAATCAATGGGATCAATGACTAAGGTTGATATTGAATGTTCCATTCCAGGCTTAGTTTCACAATTTCAATAATAGGAAGTTGCTAGGTGTTACTAGGGGTTTGCACAAATGAATCAGTGTCTTTGAAGGAGATTTTTCCCATCTTTCTTTTAGTGTGGTAATAATGTAAGCAAGGGTCTAGCAAATTTACTTTTTTTCTTATTTATCTCCCTATCCCACGCTGTCCTTAATTATTTCCTCCTTATCTATTTATTTCTCAAAACAAACAACAAATCCAATAGGTGAAGGGAAAATTGCAATGGCTTCAGAGAGAAATATAAACTACACCTTATCCCACTTGAGTTAGAGTAATAGATTAACTATAATATGTATTCTGCAGTATTGCATATGCTGTGTCTTTTGTCTGTTTATGTTTTTTACCCTTTCCTAGATTGGTAAACCCTAGATTATTCCTTATAGCTCAACTCAGTTCTCACCTCTTTTATGACTCCTTCTCACATGGGAGATGATTTTATTCTCTATGCTACTATTATACTGCATGCATACCTGTCTGCTAGCAGCACACCACTTTGTGATTGCCTGTTTCCATGTCTGCTTTCCCACCACAGTGTGGGCCTCTCCACAGCAGGGATTATCTATTTCTTTCTATTTCCAACACTGAGCCCTATTTTAATAAGTATATACCTGGCAAATGAATACCAGTGCTATTCTTTCTTTTCCTGAATAACTTTGTTAGAACACCAGGTATTCCTCCTTTGTGAACTCCATGATAACCCTCCATAAAGCTACTCTGGACCTGACCCAGACAGCAAACAAAAAATAGCCCTATTCCGAGGTAGCCTGTAACTGCCAGAATTACCTGGGATCTGCCTCAGGGGGTCCTGGCAAAGGATAAAATAAGAGGAAACATGTGAATAAAAACAGGACTGATTATCTTTGTTCTTAAGAAAAAGAAAATGCAAGTATTTTCAGGCCTCAATGCTGAGACCAGGGTGAGAGTACAGAGGTGCATGTCATTGTTGGAGCTACCAGAGGTGTTTGAAACCAGCCACTGCAAGGGCTCCCTGGTGGGACTCTCAGTCAAGGAATTATCAATTATCATATATATCACGTATATATCATACATGTGATATATATGATAAATAATACAGACACACACACAGTTTGCCAGTTGTTTTTCCATCTAGTCTAGTTTGTATTATATGAATAAGACTCGAAAATACTTACCAAAATTAATGACTGATAAAATAGTCCATCTCCCTCTTCCTGGTAGAAGAATGTTATCTTAGGGCCCAACAGTATAATAAAATTGCATTATTGGGATAACTCAGAGAAGAGGGTTTCTAAGATGGGCTTCTCACAGTTTCTTGCCTTGACTCTGAAAACGCTGGTGCTGCTCTACCTTGCTCCCTTGTCCCTGTTCTTCACATCCGAGCTCCTGTTCTCTCCCACCCAGCCTCTGTGGCAGGATTCCCTGAAGCAGCCTGCCTCTCTCCCCACATGATCTGCATGGTGGCCAGGTACCAGCGCATCAGAGGGACTGTCCTATTCCTTACAATGTGTGGGAAAGACCCAGACAACTGGAGGGAAGGGAAGAAAGAATCGCACCACAGCTCTGCGATGGCTTCTGTGGAAAAGTACATGTGGGAAATATAGCCCTCTGTAGAAGTGACCAGAATGTTCAGTCATATAGAATCTTTAATTGCTATGTCACCCAACTAAAAAGCAGCCTGCATTTTCAACTGAGGGAATAAAAAGCCTGGTTGCTTATGTGCAGGCAAATGATGACTTCCTGTGCACTTTCCCCTGGCCTCATCAGTGCCTCAGTCCCAAAAACTCAAAACTGTTACCAGTAGCAGGAAGGCAATAGGAAAACAATGAAGATTAGGAGAGAAAGGAGCAACATACTAGACTTGGAGTGAAAAAGTTGGAATTTTATGAAATTTTTTACTCTGCTACTTCAAAAATGTCCCTTGCCTACCTGAGCCTAAGTTTCTTTAAATATAAAATGAGAAAAATTAGCCATACAATTCTAATACGCCAGTATGTTTCCTTTTTAATTTTCTCATCTTCTATGATCTTTAAAAAACTATTTTTGTAGAAACTGAAATTTGTGTTTCCATTGCTATAATTCTGGGTTTATATTTTTTCTTATTTACAGAAATTTTGTTCAGAAAGATATTTTTGTGTTGAATTAACTTTCAAACCAACGACCAAGTGTGCTCCCTAGAAGCCATTTGAATCTGGGTGTGCCTCATACCCAAAACTAAGCCTGTTTTCATGTTTATGTTACTGATCCATCTAGTGTAGGTGTTCATTAAGTTCTTGCTAACTAAAATAATCAATCATCTTATAAAAACAACATTGACAAATGTTATTTCTAAAAGTTCAGTCTATAGTGAAAAATCCTCAACATCCTGTGGTTGAAAGCACTTGGTCCACTGTTAACTACTTTTATAAATTAGTTTCAGGAGGCCTCTTCTGTTGACAAAAGATACTCGTTATCAACTGGGTTTGCTGGGCTGGGACTATTTCAAGCATCTGTAAAAGTACCATCTTCCAGATTTACATGGCACTTTTGTGACACTTACCAATCATATCTTTTGGTCCAAACCACATCATTCTAAACCTCCAAAACTCATCTCTTTCTTAGTAAATTGGGTGGACATGGTAAGCTTCTTTCTTCTATTTCTGGGAATGCAAAAATTCCAAGAGTATGTCAAGTACAAGGCATATTTGTAATCAGGTATTATGAAATCCTGCTTTGGTCAGGGGTGGAGTCAGTAGTTATCTATCCCTACTGGCTTTGATTAGTAGTTGATAAAAGCAAGATAAATTATCAGAAAAGCCCATGATGTGAAGTGCTATATGAAGAACTTATTTCCAAGTCTAATCATATAAGGCCCTGGTAACTTCTTACACCTGGAACTCAACTCCCAAAACACATATAGGTATTTGGCCCATTGAAGTAGGCTGATATAGAGTTCCCTTTTTCATCTCCCATCATCTTCACTCACCTTGATGACATAATATTCTTTGCCTTCTCATTAGCAATCAAACTATTCATGATTATGTCCAACAGATCACTGTCAAAACTACTTTCTGGAGAAAAAAGTCTGAAAATCCATCATGATGAGGAATGGATGACTGAAGGGATGTTAACATGAGATACAGGAGTAGTGGCATCATAGTAGAGAAAAAAGTGTTAAGTGGAAGGAACGGTGACATTACAAGATGGTGGCTATTGGCTGGAAAAAAGGACATAGAGCCCCAAAGCCTATGCTAACTCTGGAGGACGTAAAACACTAGAGAGTCATGTCTGCCAGTGTTGGGCGAGGAGTAGGTCTGGTGCATGTGAGCCACTCGGTTCTATAAATAAACTTAGCAAGACCTGCATGCGTTTCCCTAGTGAGCCTGCTTCCTTATAACAGAATTTCTGCTGCCCCTGCAGTCCCTGCTGGTGTTAACTTCCTTTTGGCAAGCAACCCCACAGTCTTCTTGGGGAGATGTCATGTGTGCCTCCTATAGCAGGACCAGGGCCATTTGTCTGTTTACTTCCAAAAACTCAGGCAGAAGGAGGTCCTCTGTGCTCTAGTTGCAGAATGGGGTGCCTGTCTCTAGATGTCTAAACAAACAACTCTGAGTTGAAATGTCTTTAAGAAGCTGCTACCGTGAGGGCATTATCCATCATCTCCTAAAACACAGTTTAAAGTACTATGTGTGGTCTTATTCCCTTGGATTTATTTGGCCTAGAATTTAATTAAGGACTTTCGGGAGAAAACAATGATGTGAGACAACTGGAGGGTCCCGACAAGTATGTTTTACATATGCATAACTGTATAATCCACAAATTTGTTTTTATTTATGAAAAATCTCAGTGAGAATAAACAAAGCGGAGAGCATAATAAATGGTGTCTTTATTATAAGGAAACCAGGGAGATTGCACTGGCCATTTGTTTCCTTCTGGGACCTAGGATGAGACAGTCTGCCCATCATGCAGTTGGCAGAATGGGATCCAGTCAACCCCAGAGCCACCTTCCTATTACAATCCATAGCTGTACCAGTTGTCCTCAGTTTTGAAAAAGCTATTATAACCTCAACCCATCTACACACAGATAAGGCCAATATCCCTAGAAATGATACCTAGGGGTACCTACGTCCTCTTCCTACAAATCAGAAACCTGTGTGCTGCTTCTAAGTGGCAGCAGCCTCCATGCAATGGAGAATGCCTGGCAGCATTAGGGACCCTGGTCATGGGATAGGGCACCGTCACTTGAGATATGTCAACAGCTTTTTTTATTTAATGAATAGAAAAAACATTTGAAACACTAGTTATAGAGAAATAAACTTGAACTTACTTTATTTATTCATTGCCAAATCAGGAGAATATAGTAGACGTACTTTAATGGTTCATACTCTTGTGAGTGTGAGGATTCCTTTATGGTATCAAAATACTTCAAAGCTTGTAGCCCCAATTGTGGTTGTTTAACTTTTAGTGCTTTGTTTGAAATAAATTAACTTTAGATAAATTAGCATTTTGTTTTATCTCAATAGCATCTGCATTCATTTTAAGGCACTCATTTGTATGTGGAAAATGTAATTTATTCAGTCTACAGATAATATTTGGTTGCTTTGAGAATGAACAGATTATTTGTATTAATTCTGCAGTTTCCAGAGACCACTGAGAATCATGAAGACCTGACTTTCACTCTGGACTTCACCCAAGCACAACTAAGTTTCTCACGATATATTATGAAGACTGGAGAAATAAAGGCTGACATTGACATGATGGGTGCATATTAGGTAGACCAACTACTTTCAAAAGTGCTGATGATTGCTGGGGAAGAGAGGATGGGATCTCTGATGAGGAGCTATGAGCTCTACCCTTTGGTTTCTCCTCTTCCATTCTTGTTCTGCCACTGACTCAGTGCATGGCCTGGGAAATGTCATTTTTGCTCTCTTAGCCTTTGGTTCTTCATATGAGACAGGGCAGGTAGAATGTAAAATAGAACAGCAGTTCTAAATCTTTTGATTTATAAATCTTGAACATTTTACAAATGCTTTGATTCATTTTTCTAGAAAATACTTATACACACAAAATTGGCCTACCATTCCAGGGACTCATGGATCTTCTGAAGCCATGGTCAGAAACTCTCAAGGTGATGAACATTTAAATACTCCCCAGCAAGGACGGGGCAGTGTTAGGGAGTCAAAGACATGACTATGGAGCTGTGGTGATTTCACTTTAATTTCAAGCACCTCTTTTGCAGAAAGTAATGGGAGCCAGTCCCTGGGAGACATCTGGAAAGCATGTCGCCTGACCTCCAGCTGGGTTTGGTTTCAGTCTGTTCCAACTGGTGACCCTGCAGTGCTCTTTCTCTTTCCCAACCCAGACATTCTCTGTCTCCCTGTCTGAGCTGGGCCCTTCCTGGCCTTTCAGGAATGGTGTGCCAAAGACAAGGCAACTCCACCCTGAGAAGGGTCTTACAGCACTGCCTTGTATTAAAAGGGCTCCTTCAGTGGACTCTTAAGAAGTTCATTCCCTCCCTTGAGCCCTCTTCATACTTTATGGAAAGGATTCTTTTTACAGGCACCAACCCAACAGAATGTGTTGACCATTCAGGAGTGGAGTCAAGTCAGGGAGAGAAAGCACAGCTATGCATACTGGCATCTTCTGGCTTCCAAGCTAGCTGCAGAACTACATGATCAACATCGCATGAGGGAGAAATGGGGTTGAGTAGAATGCCCTTTCTCATCTCTGGTCTCACTCGTTCGGGTTTATACCAGTCCTCTTGTCATAGATCGTGAGCAGCATTTCTTAGAATCTCTTTTGGCCATTCTTTTATCATTTCCTATAGCTGTGTTGTCCAGTGCAGCAGTCACTAGTCACATGTGACTATTTAAATTTATTAAAATTAAAACTTTAGCTCCTCAGTTGCACTAGCCACACTTCAGGTGCTCAATAATCACAGATAGCTAGTGGCTGTTGGACCAGACAGCACACATCTAGAACATTCACATCTTCACAGAAAGTTGTATCAGACACCAATGACATATATGCCTTCAGTAGGTAAACACTCCCTGCCAGCACCTGACTGAGATTCGAAAGTGTAAAAATGATTGAGACGAGATTCTGCCCTCAAGAGGCTCATGGGTTGTGGAGGAGGCAGACATGAAATTATATCGTCATAAAACTCTGAGCTTCCGAGGGAGACAGGAAGTAGGTATTCCAGGCAGAGATAACAGTAGGTACAAAGGCACCCAAGAATAAAAATATGACGTGTTCAGAGAAGGGGACATTGCTGCCTGTTCACATGTAGATTATATGTGTCTCATGAGTAAACAGGTGGTGAGAGTGATGACTAACCAAGGTGGGAAAGTAGACTAAGATCAGGTTTGATGAAATCTTGTCTGCCATGTCCATTTTGTAGTTGTTTTATAAAGGATAATTTACCAGAACTTCGCCTGTAACTAGTTTTGATTTCCTAGAATTTGGTTCCTTAAAATTAAATCCCTTTGCCCCATCTCTGTCAGGATCTTATGACAGAATCTTTTTAATTTTGAATCGTGCGCTCCTGTCCTCTCTGTGGCACATCTTCTTCTTCTTCCGGGCGCTGCCCTCAGGTTCGCATCTCTCATTGCCACGTCCTGTGGTCACTGGAAGATGTAATAATGTACGGATATTTGTGTTTAGCTAAGCAAAGATGTCCCTTACATTGACAATAAGGTTGATGACCACAAGCAAAATGAAACAGGGCAATGCCTCCAAAGAATCAGTTAGCTAGCTGTGACAACAGAATCAAGGAAAACTGTGGAAGGACAGGTGGAAAAGACACTTGCAGAATGCTCTTCAGGAGGCATTCCTGCAGCTCACTGTGGCAAACACATGCACTTTTCTTTCAAACTACATAAATCCTCACAACTGAGGTTGAGGTTCATTTCTGCTTGTCCTAAATGTATCTCGATAAGTAGTAAAAATGCATACCATAAAACCGTTCAAGAAACATTAATGGAGCATCTACTAAGTGTCAGACTCTTGCTGCCTTCAATGAAGACCAACTTCATGGGTCTGTGATGACCATGGGTCAATGATCCTGACCTCTGGGATATTCATGATAGATTTCAAAACCCTTCCAGTGCTATCTTCTGCAGTCTCAACATATCCCTGCTAGGTAGATAAGACCAAATTTTTATCCCTGTTTTTGCAGATTGCAAAATTAAAGTCCAGGGACACAAAGTCATGTCCCAGTATTGCATTGAACAAGGGAGCTAGAGTCAGCTCCAGTAATTTCCAATATAGGCTCTTAGAGATTTCCTCAGAAGGCAAGTTAAAGAATTACAGAAAACTCCCCTAAAATTACTTTTTCCTAATATGTTGGGAAAAAACATCAAATATGAGGCAAAAAAATACTAGGAGATTCTTGATGATTGCATTTGCTTAAAAACAGATACAATACTCTCAGCAGTTCAAAGTGCCAAACACATAATGATCAACAAAAGCTGAAAGCTGATTTCTTTTGAAAATCATCAAGATTAAAGTGGTCAGGTGGCCACAACCATTCAGAGCCTTCCTGTTACACCAAAGAAAAGAAAGAACTTGATGAGTTTACATGCTTTTTTGAAAGCATTCATTTTATTTTAATGAAAAGAAATACATATCTCTCTTTTCTCATTTCCGTGGATCAGATGAGTTTGTGGCAAAAATCATACTGGCCAACACTGAGCCAATGCTGCAAGAGCAGACGCTAAATAAAGAAATCTGTTTTGAGCCTTTATTGAATTGTAACTGCACACTTGCAAATAAATCCCAATGCATGTTGTTTTAATTAATGCAAATAATAAGATAACAGTTGGTTATGGAGGCCTAACCAACCATACAGTTAAGCATTCATTTGTTTTCAATTATAGTTAAAATATATTCAACTGAATACAGCTTAAGTGGTAATTACATTCTTTACAAGTTCCTAATAATCCCTGGAATGGCCACTCTAATAAAAATTTGCTTCTAATGGGTACATGTTCTGCTTGCTCACATGTCAAGGCCAGTGGAGTCATTAGGAACAACAGCCGTCCAAGTGTCTGTCTGGAGATTTAGACTTCTGTCCAAAGCCCACACATGAACCACTCACTTAATATGGGAAGCAGCATGGTCATTTGATTGTGGTTTTATGCTCTTTCCCAGGAATGCTTCTCAGGGGGGCAATTCTGCTATTGGAGAGTGGCTATTTGTCATTTCCTTCAGATGAAGCCTTGGACAGACCCTACAGTAGGGTGCAAGGGGCTTCACTCAGCCATCCTGGCTACAGGAATTTCACTTCATTTTAAGATAGTCACTGACCTCCACCCAAATTTCCAGGATATCAATCTGTGTTTAATGGGCGGCTGGTTGTGCGACTGAAGTAGCCACAGCATTCCAATCAAGGGAAATATGTCTGGGTGCACACACAGGTTGATAAATTGCTTTTAATGTTTTGAGGCAGGAAAAAAAAATCTAACGTTTTATGTTCCCTTTCTTTTCTCTTCTTTCAATACTCTGCTGTGCCTCTCTTCCTCAATTTTCCTTCCTCCCATGCTCCTTTTTCCTTTTTTCTCTTTCTTGTCCCTTCCTCTGTGTCTTCCCTATGGGAGAATTTCAGAGGAAAGAAGAGACAGAAGTTGCTTTACAGATAAGAGTGCCCGTGTTGGGTGATTCTGAGCTGTATCATTTCCTCAACTGTCATTCCAACATTCATGTGTCATTCTAGTGGTGCAATTCTGCTGCTCCGGTTTTGGAGAGCAACTATAATTGCAGCGCTCGGCAGATTTTTATTTTCAGCATCTACTTGAAATTGAGAGGAAGCCAATGAGAACTGTGCCCAGAGAGAGAGAAGCATGTTTCATAGATAAGAAGGGATGTCACCCCCTAATATGAAGAGGACAACCCTAGAAGTAAACATGAACCTACTGCTAGCCCTGCTTTTCTAAAGGAAAAGATTCACATTTATGCAGTAAATATATACTCAACAAATAAAGGGAAGTAGAAATAGTCAAGAAGAACAAATGGCAGAAAGGCATATGTACTCGTAACCAACTTGACAGGGCTCTCTCTAGTAAGCCATGGCAATGCTTGGATAATTGTTGGGTTTGGATATAAATTTCGAAAGGCAAAGTCGGCCATATTTTGTACCTAATAGCATGTTTAAATAAATCCTTCCTCCTTGATTTGTCAGTTCCATACTTGAGAGGCTGCTGGTAGAAGGGGTGCTGGTTCTATCTGGCCCTGTTATCGAGTGACTATGGGAGCATGTATAATTACCTTCTCCTATATGGGTCTTGTTTTCTCCTCTTTTAAACTGATAATCTTAAAGGCACCTCTCACCTCTGACAATTGCCATTTCATTAAATTACAGCCCAGATTAATAAAGCTTCTCGTGACTGACGTGCTTTAACAATCCAGTCTTTCCACAGCAGTGAGCCATCGGTTAGTAATTTGGGCGGATGTACATGTATCAGAAACTTTATAGAGAAGGGCCATGCATCATAGAGAGAAATAGGAGACATATCTTTAAGGCTTCTACCCACCTCAAACTTCCAGAATTCTGTGGTACTTCTGTCTAACCATAGTTCATTCCTGCCTTGTGCTTCTCTACTACCTTGTGCTGTGAGACTTTAACAACTTCAAAAAGAGTGGAGGAGCCGCATAGAAAATCCTGGCAATGGCTGCAAACTTGCACAAGCCAGGCAAGTGCCAGAAAGACAGTATGGGGATAACTCCTACCAGTTTGTGAGTATTCAGTCTCCCTCTTACTGCCCAAACTATGCCACGACCATTACCACAGAACATGGTAGTTCACATGGTGTTTTCCAACATTGTCCCAACCACTGGAATTTCATTTAGTTCTAATTTGAATAAGATTACATTCAGTGCATAGATTCTAATTTGGACTAGACTAAATTGTCTCTTCCCAATCTTTTCAGCCTTCCATCCCACCAACCCCCAACATGCACTCAGAGCTCAAACTTAACCTGATAGCTTATAGTATCATATTTCTATTGCTGTGCAACAAATTACCACAAAGTTGGTGGCTTGAGAAACATCCCTTTACTATCTTACTATCTATTGGTCTAGAGTCCAGGCATGTGTCAGCTGGATCCTCTGCTCAGGCTCTTGCAAGACTACACTCTAGGTATGCCCTGAGCTACTTTCCTTTCTGGAGTTCAGGGGTGTTTTCCAAGCTCATCTGCTTGTTGGTATTAGGTCGGTGCAAAAGTAATTGTGGTTTTTACCATACTTTTCATGACAGAAACCACAATTATTCTTGCACCAATCTAATGGCATGTAGTTCCTTGGAGCTGTAAGATTGAGGTTGTTATTTTTTGTTGTCTTCAGCTGGGGAATGCTCTCGATTCCTAGAGGGTCCCATACTTCCTTGCCAAGTGGAATTCTCACAAATGGCAACTCATTTCTTCAAAGGTGGCAGGAAATCTCTCTCCACTGTGCTGAGATGGAGTCTTATATAAAGAAACACAAACACAGGAGTGAGTATTTCCACGCCTTTGCCATACAACATAACATAATTATGGGAATGACATCCACCACCTCTGACAAAGCAAGCCTAGAGTTCCATCTGCAGTCAAGAGGAGGGGCTTACACAAGGATGGGATTCACTGGAGATCAAATTGGAATTCTGCTTACCATAATTATTATACACAGAGCATTTTTCTTACCCCTTTAGATACGGGTTTTCCTCTGTCTAGAAGGGAACTACAAGACATAGGGCTTGCCTGTGTCTAAAACCATTAACTTCACAGATGACTTGAAGTCTACCCATCCTCCTGTTGAGGTTTCCATTCTATGTATAATCCTCTTAGGGCACTTGCTCACTCTGGAATGTGATACAGTTTGCAGGGTCTTCTCCCCCAATATACAGAAATCTTCTTCCAAGCAGGGAACTAGATTATATTCAACCTCACATTTCCTCTCACTCCTCACTCTCTACTATGCAGCATAGTGCTTTCTACATAGGCAGTAGCTGGCAAACACTAGTGAAATTCAATAAATCAAAGCATAGAAATTACAGAATATGCAAGCTGAAACAGAGCTTCGGGGTCACCTACACCGAACTCCTTCCCTTATTTCTCTTGGCTGGAGGCTACTGGCATCTTTTTGTGTTTGTATGTTCCATCTGCTATCAAACATTTTTATGACATTTATTTCCTCATTATAGTCCTTATTGTGCTTTATTTATATATCTGTGAGGCGCAGGAGAATTTCCAATTCTCCTTTCCCCTGCAATATTTTCTTCTCAAAGCCCCAGTTCGCTCAGACTCCCAATGCCCATGACAGGCCTCCAGGGCTCCTGTGACAACACTACTCCCCACTTCCCTACATGTCTCTCTGTCTCCTCTGTCCCTCCATCATCAATTTCAAACTTCCTGCCCTGACGTTCAAGGCCTCCTTACACTTTGAGTCTGTCTGTATCACCTCCCTTATTTTCTCTGGGTCTCATTCCCTAGCTCCCACTCCCAATTCTGGGCATTTCTCCAAGTTCCTCCATATTCCTGGAACCATCATCCCACTCTCTCCCTCCCCCACCTCTCCTATCATCTGTCAAGCCTTCCCCCATTTCTTTTATCTTCCGTAACCCTACAAAAATTTGAAAGAACTCTCTTTTGACACACTAAGTACATGTAGATTTGATATTCTATGAGCAAATATTGGCTCATGACTGTTCGAGCACTGAAACATATACATAGGACAGATGTGAGAATACCTTGGTCTTTGCCACAGTGAAAATCATAAGCAGCTTTTAATGTCAGACATGGTAAAGTAGGCAGGAAGCCTACCATCAAACAGAATTAAGCTGTCTTGATTTGCCCCCATGGCCAACTTAACTCAAAAAGGATACAAATTATTTGGGGCTTGATCTAACACCCTAATAGGTCTTTCATTATTTCAGGTGAAGGGAAAGCTAGGCATTGGACAGATTTTTAAGGTGAGCTCTCATAGTTACTAGCCGTTGTGATTTTCAATAAATTATATAAACTCTCTAACATTGCTTCCTTACTTCCAAATAGAAATTATCTTAGTAATAACACCTGATAATGAAACAAATTAACATGTACAAAAACTTCCATAATAAATTGTAAAATGCAGCCGGGCGCGGTGGCTCAAGCCTGTAATCCCAGCACTTTGGGAGGCGGAGACGGGCGGATCACGAGGTCAGGAGATCGAGACCATCCTGGCTAACACGGTGAAACCCCGTCTCTACTAAAAAATAACAAAAAAACTAGCCGGGCAAGGTGGCGGGCACCTGTAGTCCCAGCTACTCGGGAGGCTGAGGCAGGAGAATGGCGTGAATCTGGGAGGCGGAGCTTGCAGTGAGCTGAGATCCAGCCACTGCACTCCAGCCTGGGCGACAGAGCGAGACTCCGTCTCAATAAATAAATAAATAGTAAAATGCATGTAACTGACACTCATAACCTTTCATAGCAGCATTTTTGAGTGCAGCTTGTGTCAGATTCTCAGTGATCGACTGTGAGAGAGCCTCCAGGTTCCCTCAGGACCTCAATTTCCTCATCTTTAATACTGAGGTAATAAACTTCTGCCTTGCTTATCTCAACAAGCTGTTTTGAAGACACCCTAAGAGAAGAGAAATGGACATTTTAACTCAGAAAGGTGTGAGTTTAAATCAAATTTTCAGAATTTATCCATCAACCCAACAACCTACTGTGTCACTGGTGAGTTTAGGGCATAATTTTCTGATTTAGGGAGTTCAGGTACTGGTAACTGGTTATGGAAAACTCTATGATAGATTCTTCTCCATTCTCTTCAATTAAAGCAATATTGCAATTCTAAATTAGAATACTTTAATAGATTAATTGGGAGTTTTGGCTACCCTCAGTGCTTGGAAGATGTGGTTTCAAAGGCCTTTAACTCAATGAACCCCAAATCTCACTTCTATAGGTGCTGAATGCAGAGGCAGGAGGGCAGAGGAACCAAAGAAGCACAACAGTAGGGAATATTAGTTTTGTATAACGAATGACCATAAACTTACAAGCTTAAATAACAAATTTGTTTTCTCACAGTTTCTGTAGGTCAATGTCCTAGTACGTTGTAACTGGGTGCTCTGCTGAGGATCTCATGGGAGAAAGTGGGTCTTGCTGACCAGGCAGGGGTCTCATGTAGGGGCTCCGGGGAAGGAATTGCTCCCAAACTCACCCAGGTTGTCGCCAAATTTAGTTCCTTTAGATTGCTGGTTGTTGGAATAAGGTCCCCACTTCCCTGCTGGCTGCCAGTCAGGGGTTCTTTCTGCTCCTATAGGCTGCGGATATTCCTCTTCATGCTTTCTATAGGGCCCTCTATCTTTGTAGCAGCCAAGGTTTATTCAGGACTCACACTTCAAATCCCTCCGACTTCTCTTTCGGCCTCCAGCTGGAAAAAGCTCTCTGCTCTTAAGGACTTACATGATTATAACAGGCCCACTTGGATAACTCATTATTTATGAAAGCAAATGTATTGTGATGGTTTCCACTATGTTTCCACTGAACTGGGAAACAGGCTTCCCAGATTAAACATTATTTCTGTGTGTGTCTTTGAGAGTGTTTCCAGATGATATCAACATTTAAATTGGTGGACTAGGTAAAGTAGGTGACCCTGCCCAATGTGTGTAAGCTTCATCCAATCCACGGAGGGCCTGAATAGAACAAAAAGGTGGAGGAAGGGAGAATTTATTCTCTCTCTGCCTGACAGCTTGTGCTGAGACATCGCTCTTCTGCCCTTGACTAGAAATTCTGTCATTGACCCTCCAGTTCTCAGAACAACAGCATCAATTCCCTGTGTTTCCAGCTTGCAAGCAGCAGATCATGGGACTTCTCAGGCTCTGCAATCACTTAAGCAGCAAATTCTTTAAAATAAACAGATATCAACTTCTTTTGAAAAGTCAAAAGATCTGGCAACACGGTGCCCATTTCTCCCCAATGACAATAACAGGCTGGTGCCTCCTTGAAGCAGTTTGTGCATTCTCCAATTGTTGTAGTTCCATTACTCACTTTTGTGTTGCACTTGGTCTATTCACTCTCTCATGTCACTTGCCTGCTCCCTGAAGGCTGTTGGGCTGGCACCCCTTGCTCTTGTTTAACCAACTCATTTTACCGATAAGAAAGCTGAGTAACAGAGAGCTTAAATAGTATGTTCAGACAGCAAGGACAAGTCTTCTAACCCATGCCATGTCACCAAATTGCATAAATTTTGCTGTAAGCAATATCTCTTTTTTAAAAAATAATTTCAACTTGTATTATAGATTAAAGGGTTCATGTGCAGGCTTTTTGTAACCTTTTCCTATTTTTAAAAGTTTGTATAGGCCAAACAGGATTTAGTCTGTGAGTGGTCAGTTTGAAATCCTTAAATAAGCATGTGTTTAAGCCATCTCCAACTGAAAAAAAAATGTTCCTGTTTTTCATTTATAAACCTAGCTAGGAATACTGTAATATGGAACATATTTATTGCATACATTGGGAAAACATCTCTTTTAAGGTGTGGTTGTCCTAGGTACACATAATATTTTTTGTCTTTCCTTAAGTGGTTTGTTTATCCAACACTCCATCTAAACTCCTTTTTTGCTTCAAGGAAATCAATAAAGTCTCTCTGTCTCTGTCTCTCTCTCTCTCTCTTCCTATCTGTGTAAGAATATGTGTGTGTATATATACATATATATCTACCATAGGTTCCTTTTGCTGGAACCCCCTGACTAATACATGTACCATATAGCATAACACAAAATAACAAGAATTGATATTTCATCATATTTACAAATTTAGGGGATTATGTCAGGATATCTCAGGGAGGAAGAGGTCATTTTAGAAATTCTGCTTACCACACTGAAGCGTACATTCTTCCAGTTCATGGAGAAGTTTCAGTATCCAAGTGATATTACATAGAATGTGACACCTCCTGATAATAAGAAGACTTGGAGTGAGAAGGAAGCTTCCAGCAAACAAATGGGAAAATCTTCAACTGCACTAACAAATTCTCTGCAGTTGCTCATAGACTAAAACTACAGGAAAGGCACAGATAATCTAGCAAGGAGAAAAAGAAAGGAAAACATAAACAAAGTTTTGTTAGAAAAGATCCAAAAAAGCCAACCCAGACCTTAAATATACTGACACAAACAACATGAAACAAACAAACAAAAAAAAATGGAGCCATAAAGGGAGAGAAAACATTCAAGAGAATAATCAGCGAGGAGGCCGAGAGCACGGAGACCAGAGAGAGGATGAACACAGAACAGAGAGTCCTGAATAAGAACTCCCAGATGATAGAGAACACCCAGTAAACAAATACCCAGCTCAGAGTTAAGAAGATGCTTCAAGGCTAAGAAATTCCAAGATTTAGAAAGTGGGGGTGGTAGTGATAGGGTGGAACCAGGACATTGCACTGTAGATCAAGATAGCTGATTGTAAAAAGGGAGTCATATATTAGCTATGAATAGTAGAGCAAAATGATCCCATTGAAAGGAAATACAGACGGCCAGGCGCAGTGGCTCAGGCCTATAATCCCAGCACTTTGGGAGGCCAAGGCAGGAGGATCACGAGGTCAGGAGATCGAGACCATCCTGGCTAACACGATGAAACCCCATCTCTACTAAAAATACAAAAAATTAGCCAGGCATGGTGGTGGGCGCCTGTAGCCCCAGCTGCTCGGGAGGCTGAGGCAGGAGAATGGCATGAACCTGGGAGGCAGAGCTTGCAGTGAGCCAAGATCGTGCCAGCCTGGGTGACACAGCCAGACTCCATCTCAAAAAAAGAAAAAAAAAAAAGGAAATATAGATATAGGCAGCAAGGCTGAAAATTAGATGTCCTACAGTAGGTATTATTTGATCTTCAGAGAATCCTATGCTATTACAACTATTTGTCTTTACCTTCTACCTAATTCAAGAAAAATAAATTATAAGATATTAAAGATGAAAAGAACCCTTAGGGGATCATCTAGTCTAGCCTGTTTTTACAAATTGGTAAACTATGGGCCAGAGAAGGAAATAAAATGGACTGGGTCAAACAGTGAAACTCAAGAGAGTCAAGTGTTGGGAAACCTGCCTTTTAATTCCCAGCTCATGCTCTTTCTAGCACAAGGGGCAATGGACCTCCCTTTTGCTGGATAAGCTAAGCATCAAAGATAAAGCTTATGCTGTTTAGTAGACAGGGACTAAAAAGTAGGTTTTGCCCAAGATTGGATCCTCTGTTTAAAAAAAAAAAAAATCGTGGGTGTTCTTTTAGGAAATTTTTTAAAGTCTGTACTTGTATATTTCAGGCTACCCCAAACTCTGTTTTAGGAAGAGTGTTTATGTTTTCATGCAAAAATTTTTGGAATAAAATTTTGATATTATTTCAATTAACTAATAGCTTTTAAATTATGAAAACTTCTGTGTTGGTGGGACTGGAAGTGGGGATTTTTTTTTTTGAGATGGAGTCTTGCTCTGTCACCAGGCTGGAGTGCAGTGGCATGATCAAGGCTCACTGCAACCTCTGCCTACCAGGTTCAAGCGGTTCTCCTGCCTCAGGCCCCCTCATAGTTGAGACTACAGGCATGCACCACCACACCCAGCTAACTTTTGTGTCTTTAATAGAGATGGGGTTTCACCATGTTGGCCAGGATGGTCTCAGTCTCTTGACCTCGTGATCCGCCCACCTTGGCCTCCCAAAGTGCTGGGATTACAGGAGTGAGCCACCGCGCCCTGCCAAAGTGGGGATCTTGTAAGTTTATGAAAGTGAAAATATTTTTAAATAACTTTATATGGTAAATAAAAGTTTAGCCCCCATCAAATGCTATTATGCATGAAAAGTGAATAATTTTAAGGCAATATGTGGTCTACACATGAACTCATACAGCCACTGGATGAATAACTGCATGAAAATATGTAAGAATCTCCATTGCTGGACCTCAGTTTCTATCTGTGAAAGGTAGAATTTGAAGTAGATTATTTATACTTCCCATTTTACTGCTAATGTACTATGACTTTAGGAATATGTGCCACACATATGGCTGTTTGGGTATGCCCTGCAAACTTCCAGGGAGCACCATTCTCACTGCGGTCTGCTTGAATGGGCCCCATGAAGTTATGGAGTATGAAAGTGGAGATGTGATACTTGATGTTATACAGAAAAAAAAATACATCTCAAAACGTAACAGTATAATATATGGAAGATAGTATTAGACCATCAGCCTAATAAAGCATCATCTCACATTTAGCTATAATCCTCCAGAACTTCCCTCATGTCGGCTGAAAATAGAAGATATTATTTTGTTCTGGCTGAGAGGAGCCCTTTTGCTATTTAGATACCATCTTAATTTAGTGAGAATCCTGCTCCATAACTGTCCAGCTTGCAGTCAGGAGCATGGGAATGCACCCAACAACAGTTGGAGAAAGGAGAGTACAGCGATGAGCTCGGGCATCTAAACATAGATAGAAGACAAGCCAAAAATTGAGGAGGAGGTTGCACAAGGAACAGTCCAGTGAAAAGGCAACATATCCTGTGGGCATGCACAGAGGCATGAAAAACTGAGAATTAAAAATATACAACATTAACCCAGCTAATTAATTAATTAATAACTTGAATTTAAGGCATATCCTTACATGGGCATGTTCTTTGGTTTTGATTCTTATAATAACAAATACTGTTTTGAGTCATAACATTAAAGACTCTTTTCAGATTCTGAGCTTACCCAGGGCGAAGTATTATAGCAGGTATTTGAGGTCTCCATTCTAAGACAGAGAGACATTAGTAGATAGAGTTATAGATTAAGAGAGAGAAAGAGAAAGAGGGAGAAAGGGGAAGAGAGACCCAGAGCAAACATTTGAAGGATCTCTTACAGATTTAACTGTTTTTTTTTTCGGTTTCATAAATGTCAAATCTCTCTCTAGATGAGGTCTAACATGGGCTACTGGAAGAGCACATGCCATTTCCTATGCTGAAGCTAATGACCATAGCAACACCACTTTGCTCTCAACAACACTTGCATTCTGGCACCTGAACATAAAGGAGCAACAAAGTAAAACAGCCACTTAAAAGAAGGAAGGTCAGCCAGGCATGGTGGCTCACACCTGTAATCCTAGTACTTTGGGAGGCTGAGGCGGGCAGATTACCTGAAGTCAGGAGTTTAGTCTGGCTGAGACAATGAAACCCCATCTCTACTAAAAATATAAAAATTAGCCAGGTGTGGTGGCAGGTGCCTGTAATCCCAGCTACTCAGGAGGCTGATGTAGGAGAATCACTTGAGCCTGGGAGACAGAGGTTGCAGTGAGCCGACATAGCACCATTGCACTCCAACCTGGGTGACAGAGTGAGACTCTTAAAAAAAAAAAAGAGAAAGGTCTTGCTTTTGCTCTGGTTTGGGGTAAACATCCTTCTACAGCTCTTTGAGAACAAAAATTAAGTAGTACAAATTGAGCTGAATTCATACATTCTTCTTTTATGTTTCTCAGAATCAAGCACAGAGAAAATAAATCCTTCATTCATTATCACCTATTTTTTTCATTCAAAAATGCATGTAATAAAAATACATGTATTATGATCTAGGTGCTGGGAATGAACACAACCTTAGAAAATAGAACCACTCTGCTCATTGAAGTATTGAAACATTGCATAAAACTTAATAATTTTTTCAGGAACCTTAACAAGTAATGACACAAGATCTTTGAAGCCATGGATTCCTGCCTTCTGCAGTGGGAGTGATATCTTTAAATGTTCTTCCCATTGCTGACTTGCAGCCACATGAGGATTAAATGAAATGAGATAACAGCTATAAGACACATTGCCAGGGCGGCTTCCTTTATCAGTATAGATATGCCTTGGCACACCAGAAGTGCTCAATAATGTTGATCTGTTAATGCATGGACACACGTATTTTCCATTGCTCAATTCCTTTAATTTACATTACATCTCCTCTCTTACTTGAATCTCTTTGCTCATGAAGATGCTAAACTGTGTGTTTCAGGTACACACATGAAACATCCTGAAACCTGATCCCATTTCAATGAGGCCACACTTTCCCTGCTCCAGTCACCAAGTCCAGAAGATGCTGCTTGAAGTTCAGATATGGGAACCAGACAAATAGCTTTAGACTACAAGCAAAAAATCAGTCATTAAGTGCTAGTTGCTGTTTTCCCACCTATTTCCCTTGTCTGAGCCTTGCCATCCAGATCCTCCACCTCTACACCTACCTGGTTAAAAATGTCACCATTGGGGGGCATATTTACTTAGCCATCTACTTCCTGGCTCTTGGATTCTGTTTGCTAGGTCCTGTCGTCATCCTCAGGCTGGAAGCCAGTGTTTGCACTGGGTGGGAGTAAAGGGAGGCATAAACAGAATCAACCCTCTTGTGCTTTAAAAATGAATTATATACATATTTCATGTCAAAAAAATAAAATGTGTCTTGGCGGTAGATGGGAAGTTGGAGCACTTGGATGGGGAGTGGAGAGTTGGCAGATGTGTTCCCCTTTTCCTTGGCCCCCGGCCTGACAATCATTCAACCTTTTACTCTTAAAGTCAGCTCCTTTCCCCTCCTCTGAGGCCTTCCAAGTGCTACAACATCCTTGCCGTCATCCTTAGCATGACTTGAAAAGGAAGACAGCACTTTTAGAAAATGGCATACATCCTCTAAATTGTATGTTTTGTGTTCATGTCACTGGAGTGAACCCCAATTTTGCTTTAATCAGAAAGCCAGGTTCAGAAAACAAAACCAATTCACAGAAGAATAAGGTGATCTAAATGAGAACATGTTTAGAAATCAACCACTTAACCAGAAATGGAGTTCCCATTTCCCAGGTTCATCAAGCACTAAGAAGACTTTTTAATTATTTATTAATTATTTATTAATTTATTATTTTTTTGAGACAGGGCCTTGCTCTGTCCCCCAGGCCTGGAGTGCAGTGGTACAATCATGGCTTACTGCAGCCTCGAATTTCTGGGCTTAAGTGATCCTTCCACTTCAGCCTCCCGAGTTGCTAGGATTATAGGCATGAACCACCATGCCAAGTGAAAAGTATAATTTGCAAAAAAATTAACTACATTTCTCTTAGCTCCTTTGTTCCCTTCCAAGTCAAGTGGATCTGTTTCTCAATTCCTGGTCTCTCCTGAGACCACCCAGGATTGCAGTGTCTCCTGAGTTTTTATCAGCACATTTTGTGGCCTTTGTTCTAATCCTGCCACCTCTCCTTTCATGAGCCAGTTCCCAGTGCTTCCCATGGGATTCCTAGGAAAGACAACTCCACTGTCCTTCTCCTATACCTTCAAATTCCAGAAAGTGTTCTTTCTTCTACACTATAGTGTCTGCAACCCCATAGACTTGTGGTGATGGTGTTGCTTGTGTTGATGTGACCCCCAAGGTCCCATGGCGGTTGTAGGAGGTACTGAAAAACATTTTATGCACCTACATGACAGCTTCTGGATCCTTGCTTTCCCACCCTCCTGAAGATAATTCTCCTTCATTGAGGCTCATGACACCAGCCAGCTCTCCTCAACCATATGTCGATTATCTGCCAGACTCTATGGAGTCCATTTTCTCATGCTTAGCACCCCTTTGTAGCCTGGTAGGAAGTCTGGCTCCCCACCTTCAGTCTTGAAACTGCTTTGGGAAATTTCACCATCCACAATCCTAAAACCTTGCTAATTCAAATGGCTTTAGACTTTCCTCTAACCTAAACAATCCACTCCAAAAACCATAAGCCAGATCACAGAACTCTTCAACTCTTAGAAAGCCCGTGACTTCCACCAAAACACTGTATTTAGAAACCTGACCCTACTAGCTGTGTTTAAACAGTGCAACAATCTAGTTTACTATGGAAGGAGATTTTTCCAATTAAGGTTGTGTGCTCAGAGTTTCCTTCTTCTGATATTAAAATAAAAACAAGCACTATAGTAAACCCCAAACAAAATGTTGTGTCTGGAGAGAAGGAAAGCAATGGCACCACAGAAAACATGGGTGTAGGGGGCCTTTCATCCTATATGAATCACTTAACCCTCTGTAATTATAACAACAAATTCAATACTAAACAGCAAATAATTTGGATGCATCTCATTTCTTCTTCAGGAAAAAGACAGCATTTCTGCTGAGCCTCCATGAAGTGGGAGGGAAGGATAAAATGAGAATCTCTACATGCTATGATTTCCTGGGTTGTCTGTTGTGAAGAACACAGTATATTCCAGGTCCTTGTCCCCTCTGTGGTCAGCCGTCAGACGCAAGCTGAAGGTGACATGTTCTGTCACACTAAAAATGTACATGCACTATTCCCATTTGCTGTACTTTCTTTTGACATGACTGAAATAGGAGGCTGGGAAACTTGCCTTAACTAGAATTGAGTCCCAGATCTTGGCATTGTCTAAAGCAATCCAAGAATTCAAGTTACACTAATGTAATTTTACCTCTTGTGCCAAAAACAACTTTTGATTGGGTCTTCTACACTTACTTTGTAGGTCATACATTCTCCCCCAAATGTGAGCACTGATGAACTAGCTTCAACTAATTTCTGAGAATTTTCAGGCCAAGGGAATAGGCCCAAACACTCTGAATTTTACTGACTTTTTTTTTTGAAGGACTATGCCTCCCTTGGCTCTGTGTGTCAGCAGAATTAACCAATCTATATCATTTTTTATAGATTGTGAACAAGAAGGACCTCAAGTCTGACCCCTGTCGGGCCTCAGTAAATCTCACAGCACCAAGTTAAAGACACTCCGCTGGGCTTTGTTTTTCCACCAGTCTATCATCATCTCCCATGCACTCAGGATTTTAGCAAAACTTTTCATCTGAGATTCACAGTAGGATTTTCTTAACATCTGCTGATGATCCAAATAGGTTATTGCATAGGATCCAATTTGTCATGTGACCTCCAGGACCATCCCACTGTTCTGCATTAAAACAGACTTCTGTCCTCTCATAAGAGTCTATATTTCCTTCTTGATGTGTCTAGTAGCATTTTCCTTCTTAAACACCAATCTCATGGGATTGTTGCTGTTTATTTCAGTCTGAAAGAAAGTCATTTAAGTCAGAAAGTAAGCAATTACCAGTTCTGTCTTCATTTGCTTGAAGCTACTTTGTTTTCATTTGGTTTAGGGACTTGGGATATTAATTTGAAAATCTCTTCAGAATTTGTCTTGTAAAATGGTATACTGCCATATACTTTCACACAACTGCATCATTCATATATTAAAACCAATACATATGTTATCAAATAGAATGAGAAATAAACATATGCATTTTGCAAAGAAATCAAGACTTCCAAGGTATTCAGTATGTAGCGGTCAACTTCAGCCTTTCACCTCAGAAACTCAACTCTAGTTGTATGTTTTGTCTTCTCTTCAGGAAAAGGTAGGAGAAGCAAATTTCTTTTTTTTTGAGATGGAGTTTCGCTCTGTTCCCCAGGCTGGAGTGCAGTGGCGCGATCTCGGCTCAGTGCAACCTCCGCTCCTGGGTTCACGCCGTTCTCCTGCCTCAGTCTCCCGAGTAGCTGGGACTACAGGCGCCCGCCACCACGCCCGGTTATTTATTTATTTATTTATTTATTTATTTTGTATTTTTAGTAGAGACGGGGTTTCACCGTGTTAGCCAGGATGGTCTCGGTCTCCTGACCTCGTGATCCACCCGCCTCGGCCTCCCATAGTACTGGGATTACAGGCGTGAGCCACCGCTCCCAGCCTGAGAAACACATCTTTAAAAGTTGATCACAGAAGAAATGAGGACGATGATGAAACAGAGGATCCTGATGATTATCATAAACTAGCTGGGGATCCCTTGGACTTGAACTCAGAGCTCCACCCTCTTATTCTACAGAGCAAAGCAAAACGAAACCAAATTGACAAATACAAAGAAAACTATCTCATAATTCACAACCTTGGGTAACTATTATTCATATTTTGGTGGATATCAGTTTTTCTTATGAAAAATTGATTTTATATCATTGAGGTCATAATTATATATAATTTGATATTGACTTTTTACACAGAATAATATAACACAAGTATTTTTAATGTGCATAAAACTCTTAATATGTTGATAACCTATTGCCTTATTAACAAATATACCATAATTTAATGAATTACTTTTATTTTCCAGATTTTTAATATATTAAATGATGTAAAATAAATACCTCTGTTTATACTTCCCCCCATGCCCCATATTTTGTAACTGACTCTTAGGATAAACTCCCAATGATCTGGATTAAGAGTATGAATATTGTAAGGTCCTTGAATATTTATTGACAATTGTTTTACAGATAGTTTGTTAATTTACATTTACTCTAGGAACAGAGTAAAGCAAAGAACTCATTAGACTATCATAAGGATTAGGTTCTCTAATTTTTAAAAAAATTTTATTCTGAAAAAAGTTCAAAACTACAGAAGCAATCACAAGAATAGTGCAATAAACACCTCTTGGACCTTCATCTGTCTTCACCAATGATTAGCATTTTCTCATATTTGCTTTTAATGCATATTCTCTCTGACTATATATTACAATATTATTGTTTGCTGAACCATTTGAGAGTAAGTTGCAGATATCATAATTCTCTACCCCTAAAGATTTCCATTTTTACCTTCTGAGAAAAATGCTCTTATATTTTTACGTTTTAAAATTAACTACATTTAACATCAATATAACATTATTATCTAATATGCAGTCCCATATGTATAGTGTCCTAATGCTGTCCTTTACAGTATTTTGTTTTTTGATCTAGAATCCAATCCAGGATTTAGTTGTTTGGTCTTTTTTTTTTTCAATTTTTTATTTTTATATTTCAGTACATTCTTGGAGGAACAGGTGGTGTTTGGTTACACGAATAAGTTTTTTAGTGGTGAATTCTGAGATTTTTGTGCACCCATCACCCAAGCAGTATACACTGTACCCAATGTGTAGTCCTTTATCCCTCGCCACCACTCACCCTTCCCCCCAAGTCCCGAAAGTCTAATGAATCATTCTTATGCTTTTGTGGCCTCATAGCTTAGCTCCCATATATGAATGAGAACATACAATGTTTGGTTTTCCATTCCTGAGTTACTTCACTTAGAATAATAGTCTTGAATTCCATCCAGGTTGCTGCAAATGCCATATATATATATGTGTGTATGTATATATATATGTATCATATATATATATATATCACATTTTGTTTATCCACTCATTGATTGATGGGCATTTGGGCTGGTTCCATATTTTTGCAATTGTAAATTGTGGTGCTATAAACATATATGTGCAAGTCCCTTTTTCATATAATGACTGTCATATAATGACTTTTTTCCTCTGGGTAGATACCTAGTAGTGGGATTGCTAGATCAAATGGTAGATCTATTTTTAGTTCTTTCAGGAATCTCCACACTGTTTTCCATAGTGGTCGTACTAGTTTACATTTCCACCAATAGTGTAAAAGTATTCCCTTTTCATCATATACATACCAACATCTTTTTTTATTATTATTATAGCCATTATTGCAGAATGAGATGGTATTTCATTGTAGGTTTTGATTTGTATTTCCCTGATAATTAGTGATGTTGAGCATTTTTCCATATGCTTGTTTGTCATTTGTATATCTTCTTTTCAGAATTGTCTATTCGTATCCTTAGCCCACTTTTTGATGGGATTTTTTTTTTTTTTCCTTGCTGATTTGTTTGAGTTCTTTGTAGATTTTGGATATTAGTCCCTTCTTAGATGTATAGGTTGTGAAGATTTTCTCCCACTCCATGTGTTGTCTTTTAACTCTGCTAATTCTCTCTTTTTCTATGCAGAAGCTTTTTAGTTAAGTCCCATCTATTTGTCTTTGTTTTTGTTGCATTTGCTTCTGGGTTCTTGGTCCTAAAGTCTTTGCATAAGCCAATGCCTAGAAGGGATTTTCCAGTGTTATCTTCTAGAATCTTTATGTCTTCAGGTCGTAGATTTAAGTCTTTGATCCATCTTGAGTTTATTTTTGTAGAACGTGAGAGATGAGGATCCGGTTCCATTCTTCTACATGTGGCTTGCCAATTATCCCAGCATTATTTTTTGAATAGGGTATCCTTTCCCCACTTTATATTTGTGTTTGCTTTGTGGAAGATCAGTTGGCTGTATTTGGCTTTATTTCTGGGTTCTTTATTCCATTCCTTTGGTCTATGTGCCCATTTTTAGACCAATACCATGCTATTTTGGTGACTATGGCCTTATAATATAGTTTGAAGTTGGGTAATATTGATGCCTCCAGATTTGTCCTTTTTGCTTAGTCTTGCTTTGGCTGTGTGGGCCATTTTTTGGTTCCACATGAATTTTAGGATTTTTTTTTAGTTCTATGAAGAATGATGGCAGTATTTTGATGGGAATTGCATTGAATTTGTAGATTGCTTTTGGCAATATGGTCATTTTCACAGTATTGATTCTACCCATCCATAAGCATGGGATGTGTTTTTATTTGTTTGCATCATCTATGATTCCTTTCAGCAATATTTTGTAGTTTTCTTTGTAGAGCTCTTTTACCTCCTTGCTTAGGTATATTACTAAGTATTTTATTTTTTTGCAGCTATTGTGAAAGTGGTTGAGTTCTTGATTTGATTCTCAGCTTGGTCATTGTTGGTGCATAGCAGAGCTATTGATTTGTGTACATTAATTTTGGATCCTGAAACTTTTGCTGAATTCATTTACCAGTTCTAGGAGCTTTTTGGATAAGTCTTTAGGGTTTTCTAGGTAAACAATTATAACATCAGCAAACAGTGACAGTTTGACTTCCTCTTTATTGATTTAGATGCCGTTTATTTCTTTCTCGTGTCTGATTGCTCTGGCTAGGACTTTCAGTACTATGTTGAATAGAAATGTTGAAAGTGGGTATCCTTGTCTTGTTCCAGCTCTCGGAGAGAATGCTTTCAACTTTTGCCCGTTCAGTACAATATTTACTGTGGGTTTGTGGTAGATGGCTTTTATTTCCTTAAGGCATGTCCCCTCTATGCTAATTTTGCTGAGGGTTTTAATCATAAAGGAATGCTAGATTTGTCAAATGCTTTTTCTGTGTCTATAGAGATGATCAGGTGATTTTTGTTTTTAATTCTGTCTATGTGCTGTATCACATTTATTGACTTACACATGTTATACCATCCCTGCAGCCATGGTATAAAACACATTTGATCATGGTGGATTAACTTTTAGATATGCTGTTGGATTTGGTTAGCTAATATTTTGTTGAGGATTTTTGCATCAATTTTAATCAGGGATACTGGTCTACAGTTTTCTTTTTTTGTTATGTCCTTCCCTGGTTTTGGTATTAGGGTGATACTGGCTTCACAGAATGATTTAGGGAGGATTCCCTCTTTCTCTATCTTTTGGAATAGCTCATAGGATTGGTACCAATTCTTCTTTGAATGTCTGATAGAATTCAGCTGTGGGCCGGGCGCGGTGGCTCAAGCCTGTAATCCCAGCACTTTGGGAGGCCGAGACGGGCGGATCACGAGGTCAGGAGATCGAGACCATCCTGGCTAACACGGTGAAACCCTGTCTCTACTAAAAATACAAAAAACTAGCCGGGCGAGGTGGCGGGCGCCTGTAGTCCCAGCTACTCGGGAGGCTGAGGCAGGAGAATGGCGTGAACCCGGGAGGCGGAGCTTGCAGTGAGCTGAGATCGGGCCACCGCACTCCAGCCTGGGTGACAGAGCAAGACTCCATCTCAAAAAAAACAAAACAAAAAAAAAAAGAATTCAGCTGTGAATCCATCTAGTACTGAACCTTTTTTTTGGTAATTTTTTTATTACCATTTTAATGTCACTGCTTGTTACTGGCGTGTTCAGACATTTTATGTCTTTCTGGTTTAATCTAGGAAGGGTGTATATTTCCAGGAATTTATCCATCTTCTCTAAGTTTCCTAGTTTATGCACATAATGGTGTTCATAATAGCCTTGAATAATTTTTTCTATTTCTGTGTTACCAGTATCAGTATCTCCTGTTTTGTTTCTAATTGAGCTTATTTGAATCTTCTCTCTTCTTTTATTGGTTAATCTCACTAATGGTTTAATTTGTCTTTTCAAAGAACCAGCATTTCATTTCACTTATCTTTTCTATTTTTTGATTGTTTGTTTTATTCAATTTCATTTAGTCCTGCTCTGATCTTCCTTACTTCTTTTCTTCTCCTGGGTTTGGGTTTGGATTGTTCTTCTTCTCCAGTTCTGTGAGGTGTGACCTTAGAGTGTTTATTTGTGCTCTTTCAGACTCTTTGATGTAGGCATTTAATGCTATGAACTTTTCTCTTAGCACCAATTTTGCTATATTCCAGAGGGTTTGATAGGTTATATCACTATTATAGTTAAGTTCAAAGAATTTTTAAATTTCCATCTTGATTTCATTGTTTACCCAGTGATCATTCAATAGGAGGTTAATTTCCATGTGTGTACATAGTTTTGAGGGTTACTTTTGGAGTTGATTTCCAATTTTATTCCACCATAGTCTGAGAGAGTACTTGATATGACTTATATTTTCTTAAATTTACTGAGACTTGTTTTGTGGCCTATCATATAATCTATCTTAGAGTTGAAACCATTTCCTTGTCTGCATTATAGTGGCCAGAGTAAGATTTCCTAGGTAGCAGGGGACATAAAATCTTTATTAGTGGCAACAGCAGTGGAGTATGGAGAGAAGAAGAACATGTTTGAAGACAAAGGAATCTGTTACAATGGAAAAACTATCGATAAAAGAGATAGGGAAGAATTATCCCAGAAACAGTGGTATGAAGAAAGAAAATTGTTCTTTCTCCAGCAGTACCAGTTGAAAGCGAAATCATAAATTAGCATGGCAGTTTGTAAATGACTTTACTTTTACGAAAAACTACCATGAGTTTGAAACATTCTATAGGCATGTATGGATGGGAGAGATTACCCATCCCTCTGATTATTATTTAGAAAAAGCATACACTCCTAGAAATATCTAAATTATAAGGTGATCACTCTTAAAATGAAAGTATAGTGAGATGATTAAATAGCAGATACTACTTGGGGCCATGTATATTAATCATAAACTCACATATTGGGCCAGGTGCCGTGGCTCACACTGGTAATCCCAACACTTTGAGAGGCCAAGGCAGGAGGATCACTTGAGCCCAGGAGCTCTAGAACAGCCTGGGCAATATGGTGAAACCCTGTCTCTACAAAAAATTAAAAATTTAGCTGAGTGTGGTGGCATGCAGCTCACCTTGTGAGGCTGAGGTGGGAGGATTGCTTGAACCCAGGAGGTTGAGGCTGCAGTGAGCCATGATTGTGCCACTGCACTCCAGTCTGGACAACAGATAATCTGGATATCACTGTGAAAGTGTGTATTGACACCTTTGGAGAACATTTTGGTTGTGTGTACCATATCTTTGTCCCAGCAAGTCTACTTCAAGAAACTTTCTGCACTCATAGCCATAATGGCACTACCATTGAAGATGCATACCTTTACCAATGGTATTGGCAAGACAGCATATCTCCTGTTTTCATTTGATTTTTATCTTGTTATTAATACAGTTTTTTATTTACACTTGAGTGTGTTTTGTATGTGTGTTTTCCATTTTCTCTTTATGCCATTTGAGCATATTTTATATTCAGGTAACAGATACGAGAACTTAAAAGTAAAAAATATCTTCATTTTCAGAGCACCATAAATAAAAGTTTTACATATGTGACAAACTGGACAGGACTTACTATAATCATGGCAGTCAGGGAAGTCTTACAAATAATTTGCCTTTATGTTAGGAAGACTATAGCACTCTAAGATCCCATAAATATTCTCTTACATTTTCTTTCACTTCCTTAAGCTATTTATTTATTTATTTATTTTGGGTCTTGTTTATCCAGTTGTTTTTATCCAAACAAAACATGTACATGAGTTTAAAAAGTCAGTATCACCACAGCAGATCTGTGCCCTGCATTTCCCAACTCATAGTTGTACTGCTCAATTAACTGTTTTGCTGGATAATGTAATTAGGTTCTATTTCTTTTATTTTTGTATTGTTCACATTTAGGTGTTACCTATTGTCTTTCTGTTCTGAGGGATGAAGAGTAACTACTTGCTCCAAAATCTTCCCTCCTTAACAACTTCACATATATATTCTATCGCCTCGCTCATCTTTTGAAAACCGTTAAAAGATAATTTTTTGTTAAAACAATATTTATTGCATATATCACTAGGATCATATTAATAGGGTTTGCAGCTGATTCTCGTATTCTCTAAGAGTCCTCCCACTCAGTGCCGCTTTTGATGTTCTCACCACATTTTTTTGTTATTATTCTTATTTGCTTAAGTTTCTATGGACTTCTCTACAAAAAGAAACATGTTCTGAAGATACTGTGGCCAACAGGGAACACATGAGCCTTCAATGCTATTACTCTTAAGATTGATTTGGAGATGTTTTGTGTGCTTCAAAGGTTGACAATTTACCCAAATGATCTTTGTTCTACATTTTCTCCCAATTAACCCTAGTTTGATTTCTAGGCCCATGGGATAAGCCGAAGGATTATTCTAGAACCCAAAAGAATGATAAATGAAAATTCTTTACCTCTGTTATTTTTGACAGAATTTCTCCAGAAACACCAAGAGTCAAAAATTATAATATGAACTTCATCCAGTTGTAATTTAAATTTTCCTTGGTTAGTGGAATTTCAGCTGATCCAACATATTTATTTTTATTTTCTAATGTTTAATATGATGAGCATTTGCCACCTTGTAATAAAAATCAAGGCATGAAAAATAAAATAAAAAAACTGTAATTTCTTTATTTTTTCTCATCCAAAACTAAGTTCCTAAAGTGGAACAGTTGCATTAAAAATGTACCAAACCATTTATGGAGAGAAACAAAAAGGCAAACTGGCAGAAACTGCTGGCACCCTCCCTCAAAACTCAATTCTGGAAATAAGACCAGAAGGATAGGGTTACTGATTGTCACAGACCCAGTCTCAAAAAACAAACTGAAAAACTGTGGCAAAATCTTTGCAGAGGCAGAGATGATTGGGAGAGACCTTGGGTTGTGTTGTTTCTCCCTCTCTCACATTGCCCCGGGGGGAGCAAATTCTGCCTCACTGTTGTAATGGCATAGGAATGCACCTGAGCTAGGAAAAGCATGAGAGCTGAAGCTGCCAGTTGGCTGGGGTAGGGATATAACAGTAATGCTAAAGGTGGGCAGCTAGCCCCAACTCATTACTCGCTCCCACCTCTTCTCGCCCCACCTTAACTGCCTTCACAGGAGAGAAGAGATTAGGGCAGAGGTACTGAGAGATTCCCTGGGGAAAAGGGCAGATAACCATTGAGCCCTGATAGCAACACCAGAGGGTCTCCACCCTGAAGCATGCTCCTCACCCTTTGAATCTCCTTGAACACTAGCAAGGTCTATTGTCTTAATTCTTCCTCCAGTTAGATATTAGTAGACATGATATCTGATAGTAGCAAGCAAATGAAAAATGGAACATTTAAGATATATGAGAATGCCAAACAGAATAAAAGAAATGATGGCACAACTTCTACCAGAGGAAAGCAGTACTAATGAAATAAAGAGATAAGAATGGAAAGTAAACACAATAAAATACTTTTGGCATAGTAAAAAAGGACACAGAAAACATTAAAAAGAACTAATTTATTTTGTAGAAGAACCACTTGGAAATTTGGGGTATGAAAATATAATTGCTGAAATTAAAACATCAGTGGGTAAAAGAAATAACAAAACAGAAATTGCTGATCAAAATAGTTTCCCAGAAGACATAAAGAAGGGATAAAAAAGGTAAAGAAGAAAACATAAGAGAAGTTAAGTGACATAGATGATCTAAGTAGTTGATATTTATAATAAATGCACCAGAAAATAAACTGAAAAGATTAAAGAAGCTTGTTGAGTTTTAAACATGGTAAAGTACAGTAAAAAAAATTAGGTATTTGTTCTAAAATTTCAGATAATCAAAAGGAGAGGTTTTCCAAAAGAAAAATGTGAATCCAGCTGCATCCATGTCCCTACAAAGGACGCAAACTCATCCTTTTTTATGGCTGCATAGTATTCCATGGTGTATATGTGCCACATTTTCTTAATCCAGTCTGTCACAGATGGACATTTGGGTTGATTCCAAGTCTTTGCTATTGTGAATAGTGCCGCAATAAACATACGTGTGCATGTGTCTTTGTAGTAGAATAATTTATAATCCTTTGGGTATATACCCAGTAGTGGGATGGCTGGGTCATATGGTACATCTAGTTCTAGATCCTTGAGGAATCGCCATACTGTTTTCCATAATGGTTGAACTAGTTTACAATCCCACCAACAGTGTAAAAGTGTTCCTATTTCTCCACATCCTCTCCAACACTTGTTGTTTCCTGATTTTTTAATGATGGCCATTCTAACTGGTGTGAGATGGTATCTCATTGTGGTTTTGATTTGCATTTCTCTGATGGCGAGTGATGATGAGCATTTTTTCATGTGTCTGTTGGCTGTATGAATGTCTTCTTTTGAGAAATGTCTGTTCATATCCTTTGCCCACTTTTTGATGGGGTTGTTTGTTTTTTTCTTGTATATTTGTTTGAGTTCTTTGTAGATTCTGGATATTAGCCCTTTGTCAGACGAGTAGATTGCAAAAATTTTCTCCCATTCTGTAGGTTGCCTGTTCACTCTGATGGTAGTTTCTTTTGCTGTGCAGAAGCTCTTTAGTTTAATGAGATCCCATTTGTCAAACCATCATTCTTGGCAAACTATCACAAGAAGAGAAAACCAAACACCGCATGTTCTCACTCATAGGTGGGAACTGAACAATGAGATCACTTGGACTCGGGAAGGGGAACATCACACACTGGGCTTACCATGGGGAGGGGGGAGGGGGGAGGCATTGCATTGGGGAGTTATACCTGATATAAATGATGAATTGATGGGTGCTGACGAGTTGATGGGTGCAGCACACCAACATTGCACAAGTATACATATGTAACAAACCTGCACGTTATGCACATGTACCCTAGAACTTAAAGTATAATAAAAAAATATATATATATTTTCACTATAAAAAAAAAAAAAGAAAAATGTGAATCTTCTCCAAAAGAACTAAGAATCATCAGATTTCTCAATAGTCAAGCAGAAAGAAAAAGTCAATAAAGCAATATTTTCAAAAAATTGATCCTGAAATTGTAAATCCAAGTAAGTTAATATTTAAATCTAGAACTAAATAATAATTTTAGTCATCTAAGGATTTTAGAAAGTTTACCACACATAAAATCTCTTTGAAGAAACTCTAGGAGAAAATTATTTCAACAAGAATAGGAATTAGTCCAGGAAAAAAGAAGAAGATAAGGAAGAAAAGGAGAGCACCTTTCATGAAGATTACTATTACTATTGTCTAAACCAGGAGGGTCGACAAACTTTTTCTATAAAGGGCCACATAAGAAATAATCTATAACTTATGGTCTGTATGGTCAATGTAAACTATGCAAATCCACCATTGTAGCGTGAAAGCAGTCTTAGACTAAAGTAAATGAATGAGAATGAGCATGCTGTCCATCAATAAACTTGATTTACAAAAACAGGTGATGAAATAGAAATCCCAGTATGCTATTTTATGAATATGAAACAATTAAATCTAAAGTAAACAATTGCCTAATCCAAAGTCATGAAGATTGACTCCTATGTTTTTCCCTTTTAAAAATATAAAAACCATTTTTACAGTTTTAGCTCTTGTATTTACAGCTAAGTCTATTTTGAATTAATTTTTGTATTTATGGCTAAGGTCTATTTTGAATTAATATTTGTAAATGGTGAGGGATACTAGTCCAACTTCATTGTTTTACAGATAAGTATCCAGTTGTTTTAGCACCATTTGCTGAAAAGACTATTCCTTCCTCATTGAGTTGTCTTGGCACATCGACAAAAGAAAATTAAACGCATAAAATTCTTACGTGGTTTTAAAACGAATGAAAGCATCTCATTCTGATAAAAAGGAAAAGAGATCATGAAGCTATAGTAATCAGAAATAGACATAAACCTAATATACTAGCCTCAAAATACAGAACAAGATAATTTATAAAAATATGGAGAGATAATAAAAATTTTTAGTTGGATATTTCAATGCAACCGTATCAAGAGCTAATATATCAACAAGACTTTAAAAAAGAAACAAAGGGATTTTTACAGTGCAATACAATTTATCTAATAGTTAACTTTAGAAATGCTACAGTCAACACAAGCAGAATGCACATCATTTTGGAGAATATCTTGAATATTTCAAAATGAATCACCTATTGGCCCACACAAAAAAGGCCTACAATAAAATTATAATCAATAATAAATAACATAGAATAATAACATGAGAAATCAATGATAAAACAGTTGGCTTTCAGTAATCATAAACTGATGACTTTCAAATCCCTTGCTTCTATAAGCCACTAACTACAAAACTCCTAGATTGAAGCAGAAACTATAAAGAGACTTATTAAGTGCTAAAAGGTAAATCACAGTGACAAAATCATATGCAAAAATTTCTGGGATGTAGCTAAACCAGACTGTAGAGGAAAATTTAAAACTTTAAACACGTTTGTCAGAAAGAAGGAGATCAATGGAAACAAATGTGTTCAGGACCTAAATTCAAAATCTAGACAAAGAGCAACAGAGTGAATCCAAATAAACAAATTAGTAAGATAGAAAAGGAGAAAAAAATCAACAAACCACAATAAATAGCAATGGGCATGATTAATCAAACCTAAAACTACACCTTTGAAAATAATAATTAGACAAGCCTCAGCCAAAAGAGAACTAAGAAAATTAAGTAAAAACTCTAAATTAAAAGAAGGACATTACAGACGAGTCTTTTGTAAATTATGAATGAAGAGTATAGTGAGCTATTCTGGAGCTTCCTGGGTTCATAATCTGGTTATACTATTTACAGTTTCCTCTTCTGTAAAATAGAAATAACAGTCTCTATTTCCAACCCTGGTTTCTTTACAGAGTTGTCATGAGTATTAAATAAATGTATCCATTCGAAGAGCTTAGAACAGTGTAAGGCACATAATAAGTGCTTTATGTAAGTGCTAGATATTACAGCAAAAGAATCTTCAGTGGTGAAAGAAAAATAAAATGAGATTTAGAGCCCAATACCATTTCATAATTGATTGTATTCCCCACACCTTCAGAAAAATACGTGTACCCTGTAACCACCATCAAAGCAAAAACATGATCTATTTTTCTGGTTGTACTCATATTGTGAAAATTATAGAGATCATGTTTTGAAAGAATCCTAAGCTGGGACTGATTTCTTGTTCATCAAACCCATTTCCCAGACTGCTCACAGCTGTGGCCATGGACCGGAGTTTTGACTGGTGATACAGGAAGGAATGATGTAACCTGTTCTAAGACTGGCTCCTAAAAGTCTACACAAGTCTCTACTTTCTCTCTTCTGTCTGGGTAACCTTGGAAAGCATGCATTGGTGCAGATCTCCCTTGGTCTAAGTTCCTGGATGACTGTGTGAAACAGCCCCTCCCCAGTGCTTCAAAATACATATGTTTGTATTTGCATATGCATGTATGCACACACACGTGCGCACGCATACACACACTGAACTTTAAATGAACAAAAAATAAATTTCTGCTTTCTTAGCCACCAAGGTTTCAGGTTTATTTGAAACAATAGATAGCAATTCCCTAACTGGTACAGTTACTCTAGATAAGAAAGTTGACAGAGAGGTTAATGCAGTTGGAAACTTGGAAATGAAAGGGTGGTGTGTGAAGGAGAAAACAGAAGATACCATGGATGGACTTATAAGTGGGCAACCTATTTTTGTGCACTTGAGATCCAAATGTAGTTTAAATAGTTAACCAAGGATTGAGACATCACAGTCTGTTAGTCAGTCATTTCATCTGTATGTTATTTCAAAAAGTATTTGCTAATTGCCTGCAAGTTTTTAGAGCATGGGATGGGTACCAGGGATATATCAAGAATCAGGAGGTGGTTTCTTACCTCAGGGTGTTTATGGATTGTTGGGAGAAAGGTGGGTTTCTTTATCATTCTGTCATCAAAGATAGCTGCTTTCTACCTAGACTTTCTGGGAAGACGGAAGGATTAAATGAGGAATTTAATAATTTCACATTTTATTAAGCCTATGTTGTTTTTGTTTGTTTTGTTTTGTCTTTCCCTGTAAACTACTAAGATTTAAACTGAATTGGCCTACATTTTTGCCAGATTTTTACCTCTAACTTCCAAAAAAATTCTAAGATCAGTAAAATTGATTACAATTATTAAACAATTAGGGAGGAAAAGACACATTTAAGAGCCCGGATGAAACAGTGATGGGAAAAGCCACACACTTGATTGACTTACTTAACTGTATTTAATTAGGAAAAAAACTCTAGAATTTGGAGGAAACTGGAATTTTCATCTGAGAAGCTTCAGAACTGTTTACAGTTCAACTTGCCTTAGTTTGCCTCACCGAGCCACTGAGTCATGCTGGTATAAAAGGAGCGAAGGCAAAGCAAAAACAAGGACCTCACCTAAGGGAGAAATGGGACAGAAGCCATGTGCTCTGTGTGCTATGTCACAGGGAGATCCAGATCCAGCCGCCGGCTGGAGCAAGAGGAGTTGTTTGCTGTGGGACTCTGAGCAAAGAGTAGTGACTTACCAATGACCCTTCCTCTCCATGCTTCCTGTGGGCTGTCTCTCCTTTTACATATTATGGAACTGTCCCTTCCACATAAATCTAAACATGGATCCCCATTTTTGCCCCTCCAAAATGGGCTGGAAGACACATCCCTGACCACGTCATAACCCAGAAAGCCAGATGCTGATGACACACTTTGCAGCTGGAATCTCTTTGCCTTGGTATCTGGGACCACAACTGAGTACTTTCCAACTCTACTGTTACCTCATTATTATTCAAATTTAATCTGTATTGGCATGTTAATGAAGTAAAGATTTGGAAAAGAATTGTGTATATTCTTCAAATCTAGAAAAAGTTTTGATGTTTGTATTTGCAACGGAAAAGCGATGTTTTAGAAAGAGGGATGACATTTTATAACATTAGATGGCATTCTCCTGGGGACAGGGGACCAGGAACATTTGAATCCTGCCTTAATCTCACAACTTTTTCCTGTAATGTCTCCATAAAAACAAAGGACCACAGCAAATGAGAAATTAAAGTCCACTTTATTATTAGCCTGGCCAATGCCAAATAAACAAATGCAGAACTTTCTGGTAATTTGCCTAGGACATGGTATACTCTCAGATCACAGTCCAGACCACCAAACTCTACATTAAATATCTTATCTTAGAATCTTAGCATCCTTGGGCTGCTGACATGGAACCGGAGACAGAAGTAATAAATAAGGAAAGTATTGCATGGAAAAAGAAATAAAATTAACCTGGGGAAATTTCAGAGACAGGGTCTTTTATTAAAACAAGACAACAAACAAATGAAAAGTACTCCACCATAAAAAAACAGCTTTTCTATAAAAAGTTATCTATCATCAGGCAGACAGATCTTCTGAAACTAATGCCTAAGTGATGGATAGAGAGGGAGTGCGTGTTCCAGCATAAAACCCTGAGTACAAGAAGAAAAGAAGAGATGGCTAAACTAAGACCCTCTTACCAATCTAGCCATAAGATTAAAGGAGAAAGTAAATTTTAGCCTATGACGAACTTCCTACTAGTGAATATGGACCACCCCAGCAGCAGAGAATCCAACATAGTTTAGTACCTCGGTTTCTTATGAAAAAGTAAAGAAGAGGGCAAGAGGGTGAAGAAACTGTTTCCCCAACCCTGTACAAGTCAACAAACCCTGTACAAGTCAACGATTGGTGAAAAGAGAACGAAAGGCTTGTATTTATTTTGAGGTTGTTTTATTGTCGTCGTTAATATTAGAGTTGTGAGTCCCTTGCACCTTGGAGGGGAATTTATACAGGCACTCCTGCAACCATCACAATTACATCTTTTTTTAGAATTAGATATTGCAAGAAGTCCACAGGTCTCAGCCCATATATTGGATGGTTCAAGTTAAAAAAATAATAATAATAACTTAACTCTTGTTAACCTTTACCAAGCAATCCTGACCCTCCCAGGGTGTGAGAATCCAAGCAAGAATCACAGTGACAGCTATGCGGGTATCAAAAAGGAGCCTCAGAAAGATTAATTTGACCAAGATCTCTGTATTAATCCGTTCTCACGCTGCTATGAAGAAATACCTGAGACTGGGTAATGGATAAAGGAAAGAGGTTTAGTTGACTCACAGTTCTGCAGGGGTGAGGAGGCCCCAGAAAACTTACAATCATGGCAGAAGGTGCCCTTTCACAGGGTAGCAGGAGAGAGAATGGTGCCCAGCAAAGGGGGAAGCCTCTTATAAAACCATCAGATCTCATGAGACCCACTCACTATTGTGAGAACAGCATGATGAAAACTGCCCCCATGATTCAATTATCTCCATCTGGTCCTGCCCTTAACACACAGGGATTATTACATTTCAAGGTGAGATTTGGGTGGGGACACAGAGCCAACTCATATCTATCTCATAGCTAATAAATGTGATCCTGGGCTGTTAAGTCCAGAGCCTACGCTACAGTCATTTAAAAACAAAAAAATTGAGGTTCTTATACCAGAATTGCACAATTAGTTACAACAGGTTTTGGAAATCACTTGATTTTTTTGTCTCATTAGCCATTGCAATTTGGCCTGCATAAAAGTATTCAAAGTAGATACTGAATTACTCTATGTTTTCTGTATACAAATAGAGCCAAGCAGGCATTGTTCACCATATTCTTTATAGCATTCTCTAAATAATTTTTCTTTCGATATTATTTTTGATTGACAAACCATGATTGTATACATTTGTGAGGTACAACATGATGTTTTGATTTATGTATACAATATAGAATGATTAAATCAAGCTATTTAATGTATCTACCACTTCACCTACCTGTCATGTTTTATAAAGACATTTAAAATTTACTCTCTGGCCAGGTGCTGTGACTCACTCTTATAATCCCAGCACCTTGGGAGACAGTACCAGAATGACTGTTGAAGCCACTGGAGTTTGAGACCAGCCTGGGCAACATAGTGAGACCCCATCTCTACAAAGAAAAGTAAAAACAATTAGTGGAGTGTGGTGGTGTGCACCTGAAGTCCCAGCTACTAGAGAGACTGAGGCAGGAGGATTGCCTGAGAAAGATAGGTCAAGGCTGCAGTGAGCCATGATTGTGCCCCTGCACTCCAGCCTGGGCAACAGAGCAAAACGCTGTCTCAAAAAAAAAAATACTCTCATATTTATTTTGAAATATGGGAGGCCACGGTCTAAAAGTTTTCTTGTGATTGTCAAGATCAGGAGCTTCTTCACAGTAAGACATTCTTCTCCCTTCCAAAGAAAACATTCCCTCTTGTAAAAATTTATAATCACCTTAATCATATGCTTGATCACCCCAAGTAGCTAGATACCTGAGTTAAAACAACTATTCAGTTGAAACAATTGTAGGGATATGTACATATATTTTATATTAAATATATTATGTATTTATTATAACTGATCTCATTAACAGGTTCCAGAGAAATGAGGGTTTCCTTAGTTATGCATAAATGTATATAAACGTGCTTTCTAGCTTTTATGTTATTTTACCCTCTAAATATACGTGTGTGTTTGTGTGTATTTGTTTTTTTTTTCTTTTATTATTATACTTTAAGTTCTAGGGTACATGTGCATAACGTGCAGGTTTGTTACATATGTATACTTGTGCCATGTTGGTGTGCTG